>NC_141138.1:105475685-106075685 GCF_053477565.2 Lygodium microphyllum
AACTAAAGAAATCTGTCATTTATTATTACTGCCCTGTCTCAACAGTTTGCAAATGCAAAGAACTGAAAGAAAATATGTCATTTACTATTGCTGTCATGTCTCAATAGCTTGTAGATGTTGTTACTTGCTATTGATTGGTCTTCTCCTACCCCTGGCAGCCTCAGAAGGTCCTCCAATGGCTGGAAATCAGACCAGTAGCATCTCCTCCCTCTCTCTTGCAAGCTAAATACACTAAAAATGCCTCTCTCTAGCCTCTAAAGACATTTTTAAGACTTGCATGGGCATTTTTGACAAGTGGCAGTCTTCCCAAATGGTTTTTCCAGCATTATCCATAATTAAATATTGATTTTCAATCTTTAAATATTGAAAATTGATCTAATAATTATTTCGGTGCCCTGAAAAATAATCTGCAGGTCAATAATTAAATTGGCTAGGCAACTTCCATTCCCATGTGTCCCTACGCCATCTTTGACCATCAGATTGGCGCTAGGTACCATTAAACACCACTTCTCTAGTGTCACCAACTGACATTTATGGCCAAATGAATGACCTAGCCCAACAACTAGCACCAAATACCACCAAGTACCTGTGCGGTATAACTTATAGCAAGTTTTGTATTTAACATCCTGTGATTTGCTAGAGTCCTAAGCTCGTAAATTTACTCTAACCCCAATTACACCTCACATGTGCAACATTTACTTATCCATGTAATTTAAAAATTAATCCATATGTTAAGTGAGGTTTCAAAAATACATGTCCTCATAACAACTCCCCCCCTTAAAATCCTTACAATCATCCACAATTGCACTGTCAAATGCATCAAAAGGAAAATAGTGGATTGCAATTTCCACAAGACATCATAGTTAACACAACATTGTGCATTATTGCTGAACCATTCCATATACCCAACACATGCTCAAAATTACCAACCAATCATAACAAACCATAAGACTCACAAAGAATCTTATTAAAAAAATACATTGTCAGATTATCATGTGACATATCTATTTCTCATGAGCTCAACTCATCTGGCAAAACCAAACCATAGCATAGTATAACGACGCATAAACCATGGCTAAAACATCAATGGCATCATAGCATATGATGTTGTCCTTGGAACTAGATGTAAACCATTGAAAACTGAGCATAAACTGATCACTTGCTGATCTGAGAACCTATCACAAATCACTGCAAATGTGACCCCAAACTGATCACAAACTTGTTGCAAAAACTGGCCAGCAATTAATGCAAAAACTGATGCAAAACTTATCCCAAAAGTGACTATAAATGGTCCTCTAGCTAAGCAAAAATTGAGGTGAAACTGATTAGAACTTTTGTCTCAAAATTGAGGCAAAATTCATGCCAAATTGATCATAAGCTAATGCAAAAGTATAGTTCCAATGCCCAAGTGAAACTCATACTTAGCTGCATATATCTCACAGTGACTAGTACACTAAGTAGTGACCTCATAGCAAATATACTGTCAGCACAGTACCTTGGATGCATGCCGAATACATCTAAGATTCACTACATACAAGAGCTGTCCATAACAACAGGAGTGCAAGTGCTACCTCCCCCTTAAGCATCAGGCAATACTCCAGACCCTTGCTTTGCTGAACCTGATGGAGTTCAAACTAAAGTCGGCTCTAACTAAAAGGCATCTAACTAAAACCGCAACAACTGAGAATAGTCTGTCAAGTCATCCTCTTCCATCCATTTGGCATCCATTTGTGGATATTTCAAAAATTTCACCAATTATCTCCTGGAAACTTTATCTTTGACCTTTCTTTTCTTCTGTGCCAAAATATGCTTCAGTATCAAAATCTCATCCAACTTTTCAACCTCAAGCTGAATTTTAGCAAGCATATCCTTTGGCATATTACCATGAAAATTGAGCATAATCTGATCATAAACTGATCACTTGTTGATCTGAGAACTTATCACAAACTGTTGCAAATGTGACTCCAAACTGATCACAAACTCATTGCAAAAACTAACCAGCAATTAATGCAAAAACTGATGCAAAACTGATCCTAAAAGTGACCATAAATGATTCTCAAGCTAATCAAAAACTGAGCTGAAACTAATCAAAATTTTTGTCTCAAAATTGAGGCAAAATTCATGTCAAATTAATCATAAGCTAATGCAAAAGTATAGTTTCAGTGGCCAAGTGAAACTCATACTCATCTACATACATGTCACAATGACTAGTACACTAAGTAGTGACCTCATGGCAAACATACTGTCAGCACAATACCTTGGATGCATGTTGAATACATCCGAGATCCACTACATACGAGAGCTGTCCATAACTCGAGGAGTGGAAGTGCTACCTCCCCCTTGAGCATCAGGCAATACTCCAAACCCTTGCTCTGCTGAACCTGACAAAGCCCAGACTAAAGTCGACTCTAACTCAAAGGCATCTAGGTAAAGCTGCAACAACTAAGGATGGTCTGTCAAGTCATCCTTTTCCATCCATTTGGCATCCATTGGTGAATAATTCTAAAATTTCACCAAGTATCTCGTGGAAACTTTACCTTTGACCTTTCTTTCTTTATGTGCCAAAATCTGCTCACATACCAAAATCTCATCTAGCTCCTCAATCTCAGGCTGAATTTCAACAGACATATCCTCTGGCACATCACCATGAAAAGGCCTCAACAAACTGACATGAAAGACATTGTGTATCCGCCAATGTGGAGGTAATTTCAGCCGAGATGCCACATCACTGATCTTCTCCAACATCTAGAAGGGCCCATAGTATATCATACTCAACTTCAGATAGTAATATTTCTCTTCCTTTCATCTTTTTCAACCTTACCCTTTCAAAATACAACAATACATAATCACCCTCTGCAAACTGCAAAGCACGTCTATGGCGATCAGCTGCTCCCTTTTGCTTTTCTTGCAATCTCTAAAGTGCATATTTTATATTTGCATAGACTACATCCAAGTTTTCCACATAACGATCAGCCTCAAAGATTTTATCCAGCCTCAAAGATTTTATCAAATGATAATCCATATCCCATCATTTTCTATAGGTGTCTTAGAAAGCTCAAAAATAGAGTCCATTGCAATGCCTTGCCAAGGCCTATCTAGAATAGACAAGGGCTGCAACAAACCTGGCATCTTTTGCCTATCATGCTTTACCTTCTGGCATATGATGCATGTCATAACAAACTGTTCTACATCATGCCTTAAAGCTAGCCAATAAAAGAAATGCTCCATTGCCTTGACCGTGGCATTAATACCTCTGTGTACTACATACTGAGGAGCATGACTTTCAGTGATAACTCTAGGCCTTAACTGCTTTGTGATACACAGTCGTCCATGCATCATCAAAAATCCATCTCTTAGCACAAAGTGTCCATGTCTTTGGCCATTGCAAAGTTGATCATAAACATTAGCAAAGTCCAAATCAACAACATCTGCTCTTTCATGGCATCCAACTCAGTGTGATAAACCATGTTGATTGCTGAAATTTGTGGCTTACATGATAGTGCATCAGCCACAATGTTCTTTTTACCATCAATATGTACAATCCGAAAATGAAACATAGAGAGAAAATTTGCCCATCTCATATGCTTCTTTGACAACTTTGTCTGCGTCAGAAAGTACCTCAAAGTTTTATGGTCTGTCTGCATTGTAAAATCAACCCCCAACAAATAATATTTTCACATAGACAGTGCATGAATTACAACCAAGAGCTCTTTCTCATAGACCTGCAAATTCTTTTTTGCATCGTGGAGAACTCGTCTCTCGTAAGCCACAACTCTGCCGTTCTCCATAAGAACAACCCCAATGCTATTACCCCATGCATCATGTTGAATTATGAATGGCTTCCTTAGATCGGGCAACACAAGCACAGGATCTAAAGTCATCTTTTCCTTAACTTTTCAAATGCTGAAAATTTCCACTATTGTCCATGTAAATGGCACATCCTTCTTTTGCAAGGCATGCAATGGAGATATAATTTTAGCAAACCCACGTATATACTTCCTGTAGTAAGAACATACACCCAAGAAGCTGCGAATCTCACACACGCTCCTCAAAGGTGTTCATGATCGTGTTGCCTTAACCTTTGCAAGGTCATTGCGAAATTCGAATACTATCAGCCAATACAATATGCCCCAAAAAGTGGATTTCATGCAAGAAGAATTCGCTTTTCTTATCATTGATAACCAACTTATGCTCACGCAATTTATTGAACACAATGTCCAAGTGTTTTCTATGCTCTACCTCATTCTTTGAATAGACAATTATGTCATCAAAGAAAGTGCCCACAAATCCTCTATGTGGCCTAAAGATACGATCTATCATTTAATTAAAAGTAACTAGAGTATTCGTAAGTCCAAAAGGCATAACAAGAAACTCATACAATCCAAAAGATGTCCTAAAAGCTATCTTAGGTACATCTTCCAATCTAATGCGTATCTAATGATACCCACTTTTCAAATCTATACAGCTAAATATGGCTATCCCTTGCAATCTATCCATAACATCATCGATCCGAGGAATCGAAAAGCGATTCTTTATTGTAATCTTATTCAGAGCACGATAATCAATGCACATACGCCATGAGCCATCCTTTTTCTACACCGAAAGCACTAGAGAACAAAAAGGAGATGAGTTGGGTTGAATCAACCATTTTTCTAACAGCTCATTTACCCGATTCATAATCTCCTCCTGTTGAGCCTGCACTAACTCTCTAGGGTGGCTTATTAGGTGAGCTACTTCCAAGGATAAGATCTATACCATGATCTTCTAGCCTTTCAAGCGGTAGCTGCCCTGGAAGTGACTGAGAGAAGCAATCAGCATACATTTTCAGAAATGACATGCAATCCTTCTCTAGCTTGGACATGTTCGCAACATTCTCACTATCATCTTTATCCTCAGTAAAAACCAAGTACACTAAAAGATGATTTTTCATTACTTTAGAAATGACAGCTGCAAATACAGCAGGGATAGATTCATCTTTCAACTTTACATCAAGTGTGAGTACCTTTTCCTTATGCTAAATAGTGATTTTTTTTACACGAGAATCAATCACTCCATGCATACGATGACACCATGGAATACCAAGCAAAATGTGACAACCCTCAAGTGGAGCAATTGTTACGTGTGCAACTAGCGGAAGGACGAAGATTTGCAAAACAGAAGTGTGCAGGTGAGTCAGCGAGACAAAGAGAGTACGATTTAATTTGAATGTACCAACACATTGTGAGTCAGCGAGACAAAGAGAGTACGATTTAATTTAGGTGTACCAACAATGTGTTGGTACGCAAAGAATAAAATGTATTTATACTTAGGGCTCATAAGGGTGCATTCACATATACAACATAATAATACACGTGTACAATACACGAAGATGAATAAAGGACCTTTACATCCTAATAACCTCCCACTTAAAGATCCTAAGTAAACCTTTAACCAACTTCCACTAGTCATATGCAATGCTCATGCTGAGCCTTGCTTAAACTTTTAGTGAGAATATCTGTAGGGTTGTCGTGTGTTTTGATCTTGGTCAATGTGATTAGACCGTCTTCTAGAATCTATCTGATAAAGTGATATCGCACATCTATATGCTTTGTGCGTGAATGATACATGGCATTCTTAGCCAAATACACAGCACTCTAGCTATCACATCCCAACACTGGAGTACTGATAGACATGCCAAGATCCTCTGCAAGTCTGCTCAACCATGTAGCTTCCTTGGAAGCTTCAAGTAGCTAATATGTATTATGCTTCAGAAGTACTCAGTGCTACGATGTTCTGCAACCCTGGAGCACAAAGAAATGGCCCCGCCAGTAACTATAAAGACATACCCGCTAGTGGACCTGCGAGTGTCCAAGTCACTTGCCATGTCTACATTACAATAACCCTGCAGACTAAGTGCGCCCTCGCCGTAGCAAATACAATTTCTTTGTGTACCCTTTAAATATCGAAAAATACGCTTGACAGCCTCCCAATGTGGTTTGCCAAGATTTGACATAAACCTGCTAGCAACTCCCACTGCATGAGCAATGTCTGGACGAGTAGCCACCATAGTATACATGAGAGAGCCACAAGTTGATGCATAAGGGACTCCCTTCATAGCATTGGCTTCCATGTCATTTGGGTTGTTGACTTTACTAAGCTTAAGATATGGAGGTAAGGGCACCCCAAGAGGCTTAGCTTCAGTCATATTAAATCTGTCCAGTATCTTTTCAATGTACTTCTCTTGATATAAGAACAGCAATTTCTGCGTTCTATCCCTGTGAATCCTCATGCCCAATATATGCTCTACATTCCCCGAATCTTTCATGGAGAAAGCTGATTTCAGCTGATCTTTGAGAGCATCCAAGCTAGTCTTTCTTTTCCCAGCTAGCAACATATCATCCACATACAAAACAAGTATGATGGGTTTGCCATCTGTATCCTTTTTCATGTATAAACAATGATCTGCATGGTTGCGTGTAAACTCATGAAAGAGCATAAAGGTGTCAAACATTTTGTACCACTGTCATGGTGTTTGCTTCAGCCCATACAAGTTGTGTTTTAGTTTACACACCAACTGCTCTTTTCCAAGAACTACAAAGCCCTCAGGTTGTTTCATGTAGATCTCCTCATCAATGTCACCATGCAGAAAAGTTGTTTTCACATCCATTTGGTACAGCCCTAAATCCAATACAGCAGTGAGAGCAAAAAGCATGCGTAGAGTGATCATCTGCACAACAGGTGAGAAGACCTGTTGGAAGTCAATCCCTTCCTTCTGTGCATACCCTTTGGCAACTAGTCTTGCCTTGTACTTGGATTTCCCATCAACTGTCTTTACTTTGTAAACCCATTTGTTTGGAAGAGACTTTCTTCCTTTGAGCAACGAAACAAGATCCCAAGTATCATTAGCATACAGAAATTCAATCTCTTTCTGCATAGCTAGCTCCCACTTGCTACTGAATTTGCATGACTTGGCGTCTTTATATGTAAGAGACTCACCCTCATCTGTAAGCATCACATAGTGCAAAGAGGGGTCATACCTATATGGCTGCCTTCTTAAGTGTGTAGACCTGTGTACCCAATGATCTACATTCTCCCGAATCAAGTCTACATCTGGAGAGCTATCTCCTACGAGAATCTGCCCATGCGAAGGCCGCAAATGGGCAACATCTACAAAAGAAGAGGTCATGTGCAAGAGGCACCACTGTCAACAATCCATTCACAAGGGTGTGGGACCGAAAACGCAACATCAGAAGCCTTGAGGGTCAATACCTGAACCACCTCCAAATGGAGGAAAGCAGCTCATGAGAGAGCGGCCACCAGTCCGAAATCCTTTAGAGCCTTCTCCTTCTTGGTGTCTTTATTAGCCTTGTCAGGGCAATCCTTCTTCCAGTGACTTGTCTTACCATAGATGTGACAAGTGGATTCGTTCTCTTTGTCCTTTGGTTTATCGTCCTTCTTCTTCTTATTGTCCTTCCCCTTCTTCTGAGAGGATTGACCTGTCAAGGCCTTCAACTTGGAAGCATTCTACCCTTTAAATTGTTCCTCTTGATCCAAGACCATAGGAACCAACTCCTCCTACCGAAGAGTTGACTCTCACCCTAAAGCAATCGAGGCCAAGTAAAAAGCACCAAACCTAGGCAGTAACTATGAAAGAAGAGTTATCACCATGTCTTCAAATGTGATCACCTTCCCTACATTCTAAACCTCCATTTGAAGTTGCCCTAGTTTGTTCATATGCTCTCGCATAGAAGATGACTTGTTGTGGTTCAATGTCCTCATCTGCACCTCCAAAGACACTCATTTCATAACGGTCATTCAATTATACAACTGACCGAGCTGCTCAATATGGACAATCACCGTTGTAGTACATGAAAGCAAGGGAAACGAGCGGATGAGAGTATTCAATTTGACCCAATGTGCATGAGCCTTTGCTAAATCCGCACGATCATTTGCAAAAAGTTTGGACTCATCTCTCGATGCAGGATGGTCAATGACCTCCATAACAAGCTCCGCTAAATCATAGGACCTCAAGATAGCAAGCATCGTAACGTGCTAAATGCAGTAGTTCTCGCCATCGAGCTTCTAATCTAATGGAAGAGCCAGTAGGTCGAGCACCTTCCAATCCATAATCGCTTGAAACTCCATATCGGCCTCAAAAGACATCTTTACCTAGTATGCCTGCAAAAACACAAAAGCAAGCCCCTCAGACTGTAGAACGCAGCCTGCTAGGGCTCTTCTCTACTCACCCCACACCTCCTTCACCTGTCCAAGGCGATAAAAAGGTAAAATCTGCAATTGAAGACTCAAAATGCAACCTTCCTCCTTCCCGAACAGCAAAATCAGCAACTTTCCTCCTTTTTTGCACATGCATGCTCACCTCGCCCTTGTTCTAATGCGCAATCCTCCTACTCGCCCTTGAATGCTGAAAACACAGCCTGTATCGCACTAAAATCTCCTCTTCTAGTCTGCCCACAATCGACCAATCTTTGCACTGCTCTAATACCATGTCAAAGTGCAATAGTGCAGAAGCGTATGATCGACACTAGGAAACAAAGTGAACACGGAGATAGAGAGAGAGAGAGAGAGAGAGAGAGAGAGAGAGAGAGGAACACAGATCTGCAATATGCAAAATGCTGAATAAGGAATGCAGATATGTACACAGGCGCAGTGCATATGCCTGCATATCTCCACCTCAATGATGTCACCCTGTTATACACCTTGAAGTCTGCAGAGCAATCTCCACAAACTCAGCCCAGAAATCTGCAATCAAAAGTGTCGGAATGTGTGAGGGCTGACTGGATTATATAGCCCATAAAAAAGAATAAATCTACACAAGTTGGCTGCATTAAATGCAGCCGACTATGCAGGAAAATTGTCCAACTGCACAGCTGCCATGTGTCATCCTATCCAACTGCTAACATGGCATCCTACCCAACTGTTAGCATGGCATCCTATCCAATTGCTAAGATGGCATCCAGCAATAAATGCGATGATAGTACAAGTTGTACAAACTACAACACACAAACTTTGACAAACTACTCTCGAATGCATGGACACATGCCATCCAAGGGATGACCAGATGACCATATCTCTAACAACAAGTTATTCATTGCATGCAGTAGCTACAAGTGTCTGTGCAACCAAGTTACCCTATGCACAACGAGCAGCAACTCTAGTTCTACTAGGAAGAGGAACAAGTTGTTTTCTATCTTGTAATGTATCTAACAGCCATCTAGGGACCATTTCAGCTTCCTGAATAGTAGCCCTCTCATCGACCATTTCATAATCAACAATGCCCTGATCAATGGGCTAAAAATCAGGCTGCTGTTCAGCATGTGTTTGCTGTTGATTTCACTGCTGTAAACCCTCAATAGGTTGCTGAAATTGACCAAAATCAGGTGCACTTTGCTAAAATAAAGGCAACAAACTATCAAACATGTCCATAGGCCCCACATTGGGCTGATTTTTGCAATCCATGAAGAGCTAACCAACATGTTTAGCGAATACCGCATTTCTACTAACAAAAAATTTGTTGATGGAGGGTTGGTACAAGCGGTACCCTTTACTTTTTGCACTGTAATGTAACCAATAAAGATACATTTGATAGCCTTGTCTTCCAATTTATGTCTTCGTGGTTGTGGCACCAAAGCATATGCCAAACAACCAAAGACACAGGTATGTGACACCACTGGTTTCCAGCCATTCCAAGCCTCATAAGGCGTACATTCAGCCAATGCTTTAGTTGGGTTGTGATTCAATGCATACACTACACACATGATAGCGTCAAGCCAAAACTTTTGGGGCAACTTATTGTGTGACAGTATACCACGTGCCATTTCCATCAAAGTGTGATTTTTTCTTTCAACCACACCATTTTGATGAGGTGGTAAGGCATAGTACACTAATGGGTAATGCCCCTTTCAGCCAAAAAGGAATTGAACTCCCGTGACATATATACCCCCCCTCAATCAATATGTACACTGCCATTTTTAGCCAAGGCCAAGAATGTTTTAAAGCATGCAAACGCTTTGGATTTGTGCTTCAAAGCACATGCCCAACAATGACGAGTCATGTCATCAATGAAGGTAACAAAGTACAAGTATCCTTCAATGGATTTGACACGAATGGGCCCACAAACATCACTATGCACAAACTGTAATTTCTGATCAGCACACATGGAACCACCCTTAGGAATCAAAGCATGATGCATTTTGCCAAGTGCACAACTTTCACATACATTGTGAGTAGGTGCTTTCAACAAAGGGAGATCGAGTACCATATTTTTGCTTTTTAGGCAAAGCAAGCCACCATAATTAAGATAACCAAACCAAGCATGCCACAATGTCATCCACAATGGTGGCATCAACCCGTAATGCATTCTCTTATGCTCCCCTCTCATATAAATCGAGCTAATAGAGTCCATTGTACAAAGTACCGGTGACAATGAAGGCATCCCCATTACTATAGTCATAGACACTGCATCGATCCATGTAGCATTTAACCACAAAACCAACACATGCAATGGCTGAAACTAAAAGCAATTTTTTATTTAATCACTAGCACATACAAGACCTTTTCAAGCATGATAGTTTTCCCATCTACTGCAATAATGGGAATCTAACCAATGCCTTGAATTTTATACAAAGCATTGCCTGCACATACAATGGATCCCCCCTTTTGTACATTTGCATATGATACAAACAAGTCACAAAAGGATGTTGTGTGCTTAGAAGCACCACTGTTAAAATACCATGTGCTGCAATTTTCAACTAAAAGACCATGCTCATGTGAAGAAGGATATATGAACAATACACAATAAAAGCATAAGACCGACCCATGTCCAAGCTTGCCAAATGTACAGTTGCACCCTCTGCATATACTGAATTTTCAGCAACAATCATGCCCAATTGTTTCTTCTTTTCACTTGCCATCCTCTTTCTACATTCTTCAATATTATACCCCTTTTTCCTTCAATAATTGCACCTCTTTTTCTTAGCACCATCATCCTTGGTGCTTGAAGAGTCCATAGAAGAAGTCACTTTACCTTTTCCCTTTGAATTTGAGGGCTGCCATAACTTCCCCTTGTTTCGATGGCTGGTTGCAATGCTTGATTATCCATACTTATATTAGAGCGATTCAGCCTTGATTGCTCTTCTTGCAATAATAGTGATACTTACGCATCAAATGTGTAAGCATTAGCATCTCCTTTTGCAAGTAAACAGTGTGTAGTGGCAAAACTCTGATAAGTATCAAGTAGACCAGCCAAGACTGTAGATACAAGAGATGCATCAGGAATTATTTCATCAATAGTAGCAAGCTGCTCCGTAATGTCCTTGACGCATGTACTATATGCATCCACAAAATCACCCCCTATCATGTGTGCCATCTCAACTTGCTTACGTAAATAGTCTAAACGAGCCTCATTGCACACCTAATACAAGGAAGCAAGCTTATCCCAAGTGTCCTTGGCCGCTATGCACGATCGAATATGTGAAATAACTAGCCTCTTGCATGAAAGTGCGATCAAAGCATGAGCTTGGGCGTCACGCCCATCCCATCTCAGCTAATTTGCTATGGGAGATACAAGAGGAGGTGGATCTGAGCTAGAAGAACCTATGACATTCTATGTAGCACGATTTACAAGCCTAACTTCTAAACCATGTACATAACTCCAAAGCTGCTAGCGACAAGTACATGCTTCATCATGTATGGCCACATGGGATAATCAATGCCATCTAATTTATTGAAGTCCCCAAACATGTTGAGCAAATCATTTTGCCCCGCCATTGCTTGCTGAAATTTTTTGTTTTTTTTGTAACCAACAATTGTCGAAAATACAAATGCAATTGCAGCACAAAAATAAAGCAAACAAAAGACCAAAAACTTAGAATTTTTTAAGCAATTGATGGTGTTGATGAAAAATTTCAGCTGAAAGGGCTCCAATGTGCACAAATGTCGATGTAGAAGGTGTAATTGGCCTCAACATCAAATGAATTTGGGAAAATTTCACAAAAGCCCCAAATTTAAATTGTGAAATTTTTTTGGGTATTTCACTCAAGCCTTACACTCACATAGAAGTGTCAGTGATCAGTAGGACATTGGGGCACTTTTTACTCTCGATAGAAGAGGTTTCTTCCCCCATACTTATGGTATTATTTCGTATGTGCTTATGCCACACACTTACGGGCACTTACCGTGTTCGGGTGTGAACAACCCCTACAACCCTAAGGTTTAAGGGTTGTACCTTGTACTCAGCTATTGCATTGGGTGTCGTGCTTCACTCTCAGACTGTCTACTGTTTTCTGTGCTGAGCTTCGATCCTGCTGTCCTCTCTCACATTTGGTATCAGAGCATTGGCTCTGTTCAGCTGAGGCTTAGTTCGGCTCAGCTCTGCTCAATCTCGAGGAGCTTCTCTGCTCAGGTCTCAGCCTCAACCTTCAGAAGGAAACGCCGTGCTCCTCTGCCTTGCACATCAATGCCTTGTACTGCAACAACTTGGCATGCTTCTTCCCACATCAGCAGCATGCCACGCCAGACGCCCTGCTAGACTACCGTGCCCTGCCAGACATCCCGTCAAACAGTCGTAAGTTCTCGCCAAACGTCAACCGTCGCCAACTTGCCCGGGCTCTCGCCTACTGCACCGTCCCTATCCAATCTTCAGACGTCCTACCAATTGCTGCACACCCCTGTCAGTCACGTTGCCTACGCCCGAGAACAGCCGCCCGTCACACTGCCTCGCCACGACAATCACAAACAGCCCATCTGAAGCCCCGACTATGCCTGCTTGACACCTGCCTAACGACTCTGCGCCAGTCAACCCGTAATTTTTGTCGTAAACGTTTTTTTTTTTTAAATTCCAATATAAGTTTCTGA
Source organism: Lygodium microphyllum (assembly GCF_053477565.2). Taxonomy (NCBI): domain Eukaryota; kingdom Viridiplantae; phylum Streptophyta; class Polypodiopsida; order Schizaeales; family Lygodiaceae; genus Lygodium; species Lygodium microphyllum. The sequence goes on from NC_141138.1 coordinate 105,488,538, forward strand.
AAGCAAGGGTTCCTACGCAGCAGACACAACATTCAGAAGCGTGTCTAGGACACATTGGATGCAAATTTTTTTGGGCACATTCATCAAAAATTTTGGGGCTTTCATGTTTTCTGAGGACATTGGCATACGCACTGCAGTTACAGTCACAGAAAGACTATTTTGAACAAATTTGAGGCAAGAAATTTTGGGGATTTTGCTGGTACAGTGTTGCTGAACACTGATTGCACGTTGGACTACGTGCATTACAGACAGTTTTGATAGAGTGCACCTCTGTACACTAATTGCAGAAAGTTATTTCCTACTCTTTTACCTTTTTTTCGGTAATTGATAACCATGGCAAATCAGGGAGGAGATGTCTTCACCTATGTATCCAAGGAGGACAAATTGGATGGAAATAACTATTCACTTTGGTCCTTCATGATGCAGAATGTACTAGTGGTGAAAAATCTTTGGGATTATGTCAATGGAGAAGAAGCTAGACCTGGAGTTGTGGCTCCAGCTACTCCTTCTCCAGGAGGATGTGCCCAACGGGCACCTCAGCATGCTCCACTTCAGCCACTTCCCCAAAGAACGGCAGCTTAAAAAGCATGAGATACACGAGATGCACAAGCTTTGTCGCTGATTACATTGGTAGTTCAGCGGTCAATCACCCCCCACATTCGTTCAGCAACTTCTTCACGAGAAGCTTGGCTAACTTTGGAGCAGATGTTTGCAAATAAGAATGAGACTCGCATCTTTTTTTTAAAGAAAGAGCTAGAGACATTGAAAATGGATGAAGGTGATTCTATTCAAGATCACTTGAACAAAATTCAGGAATTGCAAGAGCAACTCATGAATATTGATGAGTACTATTCGGATCCACTGATGATACCTACCACTTTAAACTCATTACCTCCTTCATACTTGGCTTTTCACACGGCCTTAAACCTCACCATGAGGATTGCCGCACAGCCAATCACTTTTCTTCAGTTAGTTAGTTTGCTTCTAGAGGAGGAGCAAACAAGAAGAAATAGTGGTGTGGATACTATAGCCTCTAAGCAGGCTTTTATGGCTAGACAGAAGGGCAAAGGCAGCCAAGTGAAGAATGCTCTGCAGAGTTCTGGGACTTCTGGCACATCACAAACAAATAAAAAACAAGGAGGCACACAAGCCAAAAAGGATAAATGCCATTATTGCAAGAAGCCAGGTCACTACATCACTAAGTGCAGAAAGCGCATTGCCAAGGAGAAGGAGTCAAGAATGTCTGTTTCTGATGCTCCTTCCACTGCTACTGAGTCTGTGTCCTTTGTTGCAAACAGGGACTATTGTTTTTACACATGCAGTTATGACACCTCTTGGGCTGATCGAGCATTTAGCTCTACTGAGGATGCAAGCACTTGTCAAAATTCTAGGCATATTACATCTCGCAGAGATTTATTTGCTTCTATTAGTGCATCTCCAGTTGGCAAGCCTGTAAAGTGTGCCAACAATGCATCATACCCTATTCGAGGTATTGGGGAGATTGTGCTCACAGCCATTGATGGCTCTATTCTCTGCCTACAAGATGCTTTATTTGTGCCAGGCATAAAGAAGAATTTGCTCTCTATTTCTTCTTTGGCATGTTGTGGATTGCAAGTCACATTTGATGATGACAGATGCATGAGAGAGACAAAGAACACATGACTTTGGTCTTGACAGGCACTTTATGTCATGGGTTATACGAGTTGGATGCTCTTTCAGTTGATCAATCAGCGTATTTGACATCCACTCTTACTCCTGATATGATACAGACAAAGTTATGGCATGCTAGGACGGGGCATGTGAACTTTGGCAGCTTGACAGTGTACACAGATGCTAGATGGATTACCTCTACTGGAGAGACCTCCTGAGCACTTGTGTAAAGGATGTATTTTGGGGAAAATGCATCGTTTTTCGTTTCCCCATGATGTTGCTTTTAGAGCAACAGCCAAGTACCAATTAGTACATTCAAATGTATGTGGACCTATGCAGACAAAGTCATTGGGAGGATGTTACTATTTTGTGACTTTTATTGATGACTTTACTTGATTTTGTTGAGTCTACTCTTTGGTCAAAAAGTCAAAAGTGTGTGATGCATTCTTGGCTTTTATTGCACTTGTTGAAAACCGGTCTGGCTGTAAAATTAAGACTCTCCGTTCAGACCGAGGGGGGGAATGCATGTCCTCTATGCTGAATTCTTTTCTGAAGCAAAAGGGCATTGTCCATCAATACACTACTGCTTATACTCCACAACAGAATGGGGTTGCAGAGAGGAAGAATCGGTCACTCATGGAGATGGCTAGATGTATGCTGAAGGCAAAGAGCTTGCCTCACAGTTTTTAGATGGAAGCCGTCATGTGTACTTGCCATGTTTTGAACAGACGCCCAACCAAAGCTTTGAAGAAAATTACACCTTTTGAGGCTTGGAACAATCGGAAACCTTCTGTTGGACACTTTTGTACCTTTGGGTGCCTTGCATATGCATATATTCCAAAGGTACTCATAAAAAAGTTGGATAACAAGGTTGTTAAATGCATTTTTGTGGGATATAGCAGTGAGAGCAAAGGCTACAAACTCTATGATCCTGTTTTTAAAAAGGTGTTTGTCAATAGGGATGTACTATTTGATGAAAAATCAGAATTGTCCTTGGCTGGTTCAGACACATATCAAGCTGCCCGTGATGTATTTGAAGGGTTGTTGCCCATTACATTTGGTGATTCAATTGGAGTTTCAGCAAGTGAACTCAATGCTACAGACTCTATGATCCTATTTCTAAAAAGGTGTTTGTCAATAGGGATGTACTATTTAATGAAAAATCAAAATTGTCCCTGGCTGGTTTAGACACATATCAGGCTGCCCGTGATGTATTTGGAGGGCTGTTGCCCATTACATTTGGTGATTCAGCTGGAGTTTCAACAAGTGAACTCAATGTTCAGTCAACTGCTCCTTTGGAAAATGTAAAAAATTAGCCATTGGCTGATCTGAATATTCAACAAAGAGCTGAAACTGAAATTCAGCAAGAGCTTATACACAGTCAGGAGGCAAGACAAATGCCTAGATGGTATTTACAAACTATGAAAGATGGTCATCTGGATGCACCCATGGCTGGTTGTACTAGAAGGCAAGCTTGTATGCATGATATTGCACATACCATGGAGCTTGTTATGGCAGCAAGCACCCTTGATGATGAGAAGCCTAAATGTTCTGAGAATGCACAACAATGTGTGCATTGGATGGCATCAATGAAAGCTAAATTGAATTCTATCACTAAGAATCAAACATGGGATTTGGTGTCTTTGCCATTTGGAAAGAAAGCCATTGGAACAAAATGGATCTACAAGCTGAAACGGAATGCAGATGGATCCATTGACAAATACAAGGCAAGGCTTGTAGCTAAAGGCTATGCACAAAAAAAGGCATTGACTATGAGGAGGCATTTGCTCCTACTTCCCCCATGACAACCATCAGGTCTATGGTTGCTTTGGCTGCTCATTATGGATGGACTGTGCATCAGTTGGATATTAAAACTCCATTTTTACATGGGAAACTTCACGAGGAAGTATATGTATAGCAGCACATTGGTTTTGCAGTTGAGGGTTTGGAACACTTGGTTTGCAAGCTGAAAAAAGCTTTATATGGGTTGAAACAAGATCCTAGAGCTTGGTATGCAAAGATAGATGCTCTCTTACTTAGCCAAGGGTTCGTAAACAGCTCATCTGAGTCTACCCTTTACGTATGTAAAGAGGGAGGATCCATGCTTATCATTTGTCTTTATGTTGATGATCTCTTGCTTACACGGACACGTGCTGATCAGATTTCAGCATTTAAACTAAATTTACAAAAAACGTTTGACATGTCAGACTTGGGGTCTTTGCATCATTACTTGGGCATTCAGTTCATACATGATACTAGAGGTATTGGGTTATCATAGTTAAGATACATTGGTAAACTTCTTGAGAAGTTTGGCTTACAGGATTGCAAGCCAGTCTGTACACCAATGCAACTTGGACTAAAACTATCATTACATGATGATAGTGATTTGTTTGATATACACACATATGCTCCAACAGTTGGATGTCTTATTTACTTATGCAACACTAGGCCGGACATATAATTGGCAGTTTCAACCCTGGGCAGATATATGTATCAGCCACACATGTCACATTGGCAAGCTATTAAGTGTGTCTTCCGTTACTTGCAGGGTACTAGATCTCTTGGATTGCTTTACGCCAAGGGGGGACCACTGCAGTTACATGCTTATAGTAATTCTAATTGGACTAGTGAGTATGATTCACGTCACTCCACTAGTGGCAATTGTTTCTTTCTTGGCTCATCTTGCATATCTTGGCTTAGCAAGAAACAATTCACTGTTGCCACATCATCATGTGAAGCTGAATACAAGGCAGCTTTCACTACCACAATTAAATGCGTATGGATTAGACACTTGCTACCTGATCTAGATGTATCTGTTACGGAGCCTACTCCTTTATTCACTAGCAATCAAAGTGCCATTGCAGTGGCACGGAACCCAATGTTTCATACACGTACGAAACACCTTGAGATACATTATCACTTGCTACCTGATCTAGATGCATCTGTTACAGAGCCTACTCCTTTGTTCACTAGCAATCAAAGTGCCATTGCAGTGGCACGGAACCCAATGTCTCATGCATGTATGAAACACCTTAAGATACATTATCACTTTGTCAGAGAGAGGCTACATGCAAGTGATATCAGCCTTGTCTATTGTCCTACCACCAGTAATGTGACAGACATCTTCACCAAGGCTCTTCCTCGTGACAAATTTGAAGCATTTCGCGATGCTTTAAATTTGCTCTCCTTTGGTGGCGGATGATCCTTGTACTCTTGATCATTCTTCACTCCAGGGGGGTTTGTTGGGTATTTCACTCAAGCCTTACTTACGCCTACGCTCACATAGGAGTGTCAGTGATCAGTAGGACACTGGGGCACTTTTTACTCTCCGTAGGAGAGGTTTTTTCCCCCAGACTTATGGTATTATTTCGTATATGCTTATGGCACACACTTATAGGCACTTACCGTGTTTGAGTGTGAACACCCCCTACAACCCTAAGGTTTAAGGGTTGTACCCTTGTACTTTCAACTTACACTCTTTCAACTATTGCATTGGGTGTCGTGCTTCATCTCAGACTGTCTATTGTTTTCTGTGTTGAGCTTCGATGCTGCCATCCTCTCTCACAAATTTAGTAAAATTTAAGCTCGAATGTGAAAAGCCCCAGATTTTGGCGCAAAACCAAGCAATTTTTTAGCATCAAGTGCAAAATCCCCAAAAGTTTGATAAGATACGGGAATTTTGTGCTTAACAAGCATTGAACACAACCAAGAGCTATTTTATGTTGGCAAATGCTAATTAAGGCTAGAGAACATTAATATTTTAATGTTTTTTCTTGAAGGTTACTAATGAAGCAGATGTGAGACTGTCAATACAAATTGAAACTATTGTGCATGTTGGGAGTAGTTTGACGTGGCGAAGGTTGACAAATCTTGTCAGTTTGTTGTATCGAGTGGAAAATGAACTGTGAACAGGATGCGTGACAATAAGTGCGCAACAAAATTTGGCGTGGCGGAGGAAGGATGCAAGCTATCCGGTTCCTAATAGGCAGCACAATGGAAAAAAAGGCCACAAAAGTCTTTGGGGCAGAGAGCGGAAAATGAACTGTGGACACGATGCGTGACAACAAGAGCACTGCAGAATTTGACGTGGCAAAGGAAGGATGCAAACTGTCGGGTTCCTAATGGGCAGCACAATGGAAAAACATGCCACACAAGTCTTTGGGGCACTGAGCCTAGCTTTGAGGCTTTTGGTGCAAGTCAAAGAATGCAACAGTCAATCGAGAAATGACGACGAGCAAGGAGAAGAGCAACCAAGCACAAGTCTCAATGGCAGTGATGGAGGTGTGCGAGCTCATATGGCTCCGATACCATTATTAGGTTAGGGTTCAACAGCATGTGCACACTCACACATCCACAGTGAACAAGTGAATACCAAGAGAGAAGAGAGTGTCGGAAGGTCACATCCACTATGTGAGAATGAATGAAAGTACAATCCCTGAGGTACTATTTAACACACTCACTAACAAGTATTCACACAAAGGAAGAACCCTTATCCAGCAAGAAGATAAAAAGTGCCAATGAGATAAGGTAGCATTCGCACCAAAACTTAGGAGGAACACAATAAGTCTAACAATTTATAAGCACATCCATGACAAGGAGCTTGAGCTGGTTTACTATTCTATAGCAAACAATGTGGCAAATATCTTCACGAAGGCTCATCCATTGCCTTCGGTTCTTCATCTTTTGCCTCCCTTGGATGTTCAAGTACACCAAGATTCAAGAGGGGATGTTATTAGTTATGGTCATTTTTGGTTGTGAGCCCTATACTAACGCAACTAACTTGGTGAGGGACATTAGGAGCTCAATCCGGGTCCACTCTTTTTTGTCACGTTTGGTCTAATTGTCTATTGCCTCAATTTTTGGGTCCCATCCATGGTTTTGGCAAGGGACGAGAGTATTATAGGATTTCTTGCCTATTCACTATTCATTATTACATCCTGCCTTCTCACTTCTAGCACTCCTTACTCCATCTACACAATATAGCACTTGGAGAAGTTGAGCACTGTATTCAGCTTCCATTGTATTGAGCTGAGTTCTCTCTTTGTTGTCTTCATCAATTCATCCTGCTCGAGCAACTTCTTCCACTGCCATCTCTCACACTACTACCCCATTCTCTCAACCGAATTCATTTTTTCCAAATGAGAGCTCATTGCCATCCAACAAGCTTGATTGTGGGCCTTTGCATTACAAAAGTATTAAGCCTCTACTACTTCTTATGTTTTCCTAGTAGTCAATCATGCATCAAAGTTGTGTTAACTAATGGCTCCTGTTCGTATACCCCACTTGTTTGGGCTAACAAGAAGGTGCACATCCTATTTCTTCTATAGCAGTGTCCAAGCAGTGACAAAAGGGCATTGACAATGCATTGATCTTCCATCCTGTGTAAGGCAGCCATTTGCTCCTGCATCACCTTTTGCATCCTTAGAAACATGTCCTATATCAATGAAGACATATAGAAAAGAAAGAAAATCCTGACATTCTAGGTCTTTGCTGTTCAAGAAAACAAACTCTAATAGGCTCTCAAACTCGGTTTGCACTGATCACCTCAAGCTCAAAGTGGGCTAAACACACAGGGTGAGTGAGAACACTTTCTGGGTTGTTCACTAGAGCAAATATAACTTCCAAGGAACAAACAGAGATCTTGATTTGCTGCTAACAGGTCTAAGTCTTCTCTGGACTCCATATAAGCTGCTGCAAACAGATCTGAAATCTGTTCTATCTTTGTTATAAAGTGTTGTAGGCAGCTTCAAAACCAGAATGCACAACCAATCTGCTGCCCTTTAGTTACAGGAACTTTACATATGAGTGTGAAGGTTGTCGCTAATGTGTTTCTTCCATCCAATGACAGATGGGGGGATTTTTCATTTTGGCTCTATAATCTTCATCTATTGTCCTAAGTTACAGTACTAAACATAACACTTGATTCATCTTCTTCCACCTCTTAAAGGTTAGACTCCCATGCTGCTTTATGAAAAAAGATTGCAACTGCTGCCATGAATCGCACAAATACCTTTGGCACTCAGATGAGATAATTTGAGGCCAAGAAAGCTATATAACAGCCCTGAGAAAAGTCTAGCCACCTGAATTATCAACTTGAAAAACACACACGCACACGCGCGCACGCAGAGATTGTGTGTGCGCACACATACATGTGAGTCAATCGCTATGATCTTTTTCACCACTGTTTCTGATCTTTTATGCTACACTTATTCAACGTATGCTAATTTTCATCAATGTTTCTGAACTTTTATGGCTTCACTCATTCCGACTCTATAGCCATTTTGTCCATTGAGAATCAATACAAGCTTTCCTTAAAAATTGTGTGTATGTGTGTGTGCGCACGCGTGCAAGCCTTACCTCCCTGACTTTCCAGTTGTTTGAACCTGGCAACAAAGATCCTAGTTGATCATGTGGTTCTGCATCAATGACGATGTGTGTCAATCAATGTTGATTACACATTTTTATTGAATTACACAAAGAAGAGCTGCCGATACTTACGAACACACACACACACACACACTCTCTCTCTCTCTCTCTCTCTCTCTCTCTCTCTCTCTCTCTCTCTCTCATATTTAAGAATTACGATTAAGAGCATACCACAATGGCGAGAGTAGAAATTGCGGCAGCCTTTGCAGAGTGAAACCCTGGCGCTCCAGGAGAGCAACCGAGCACGAGCAGCCATGCCGCCAAAGAAGCGTTCAACAATCGGGAATAAATATCATTCCATTGATTTGAACCTAAAGATCACGTTCTTCGTCCTCCGTCTTCATGCCTTCTCAACTCCTCTCTCGCCTCCCTTTTTTCTTTTGTTTCGCTTGTAAGAAACCATCGCAAAGAGTTCTGCAGGGCTTTTGGTCGTGTCACAGGACATAGGCACAGCGTGCCTCTAAATGAGCCTTATGTAACACTACTCGGTTGAAGGGAGCCACTAAAGTGATACCCCCAAAGCAAAACACGTCCCACCCCGCTCTAGTTACAAATTTACCCCCCCCCCCCAAAAAAAAAAAGGTAGCTTTTTTTGCCACTCGATATTATGATACACATTTTTTTATATTACTTATAAGCTTAATGTTAGCCAAACAATTGAACCACATATATTTTCTATATTTTGGATTTTATAAAACCTTGAAACCGATGCAACCTTGAGTGCCAATCTATTGGCCCTCACTACCACTCACCAAAATACCCCAAAGTTTTCTGTTTGAGCTCCATCTGGTATATATAATTCAGCTATGAAAAAAACATTTATGTAACTCACTTGAGATAAAAATATTATAGTGGGAGACCTTTAGATGTCACTCTATTGGCCCCTTTTTCCCTAGTCTTTAAACACTTAACATGACAAGTGAAATAAATAATGTTACTTTTGGGTTTCTTTGTCTCGGTTTTTGCTTGAATTTGTTATTTTCTTAAATATTTAATGGAATGGTAATGGTTTATACTACCTATTATTTTAAGATCTCTTGAAGCTGCTATCAAACCTAATGTTGCTAACATGGCAAATAGAGTGTTTCCTTGGAAACTTAAAATCAATTTAAAACTTTGTTATCCTTGCAACTTGTTTTCATAGGCAATTTATTTAATAATCTCTCTCTCTCTCTCTCTCTCTCTCTCTCTCTCTCTCTCTCTCTCTCTCTCTCTCTCTCTCTCTCTCTCTCTCTCTCTCTCTCTCTCTCTCTCTCTCTCTCTCTCTCTCTCTCTCTCTCCACACACACACACACACATATATATGAGGGGAGAAGGAGGAGCTATACTCTCTATCTTTTTTTGTAATAGGTAATAATATTAATTATACAAAAAAGGTACAAGATTATGTGATTACAAGATGCAACATGGCTCTAGGCCACCCTGCTATGCTAGATGGCGTTTATCATGTCCCCTAGTTTAGGGTGAACTTATTGTCTGTTCAACAGCATTGTCAATTGAAGTGAGTTGTCTTCTTTATATCAATTGCCGTCAAAGTCATTGATGACAAGATTGGTTTAGTCATTGCTCACAGCAAGGCAAAGCCTAATGGCCTCTATCACATGACGCACTTTCTTACCATGCTGATGGTGAAGAACTCGAAGTTTCATCGCTTCCAGGCTTTAGCCACTACACGGGAGCCTTCAAGCATTAAGTGTCTCTAGTATTACCGCCAGATGATTGATGACATTCCCTGTCTGAAGCTATCTCGAGAGGACTGTAAAGCATGTCAGCTAGGTAAATAGCACCATACCCCATTTCCCATGCGTAAACTCGCTTTAGAGAATATCAAATAATTGAAACAGTACAAAGTCATGGCAAAAAAGCATCAAAGATTGTTGTATGCCAAGGAGCTAAATCCTTCCTAGGGAGAAGATCAGCGTCATATACAATATCTAACTACCAGTGTAGAAAACCCTTGAGTTTGGCTATGTGTCCCTGGACACCCACAGTAGAGTTAAAGATGAAAGAATTCTGAGCAATCCATCTATGCCAACAACCCCAAAATCTCAAAAAATGAAATAAGACCTTCATATGCGGCTGCATTGGGGTGGGATATTTGGCCTTGGCAAAAATCCAATCAAAAGGGCAATGATAGAACAATAGTTGCTTCCCAAATGTCTATAAGAAGAGCCCAAATTTTCCTAGCCAAAGGGTAGAAATAATACTATGCTACGAAGGTTTTATGCTAGTTGTACAACAAAAGTGGTTGCCATTTGAGACTTCGTGCTTAGAAAGGGCCAAAGCAAGGGAAAGCCCGCCAATGATAACTCTCCAAAGAAAGATCTTCCACCAAGCCTTGGATTTATGCGTGGCCCAAATCACATTGGCTTTAGTAACTAATCAATGCTTGTCCTTAATTAAGAGATGATACACCCAGTTAGTTGAAGCCTTTTGAAGACAAAGATGACTAGCAAGATCCCAATCTTGCTAAGGCCAATCCAAGTCAAATATAGAAAAAGGATGCATAGGCTACATCAACCTTTCAATCCGGCCCCATAAGTCGTGGTATCCATGAGGAATCTAGAAAAGTCTCCTAGCCATGCAGAAAGACATCAAGCCCCCATGGCTCATCAAAGTGGCATTTGTAATAGAATACAAACCCAAATGTGCCATATGATTGAACTTTGGGCTTGTCCTCTTGTTTCCTGTCCCAAGAGAGCAGTTGACACTGGCAACAAGTCCAAGTGAAAGGAATTTGCCTCCAAACAATCTTCTGCAGGATGCTAGTAGGTCTTCTGGAAGAATGAGCTACCAAGAAGAAACCAATCCATTCACCAAAATGGACGAGGATGTGGGAAAGTGATCATCAAAATTAAGAATGTGCCAACATAAAGCCTATATGATGGTGTTACCATGTACAATACCTTGATCTTCTAGAAAAAAGTGGACTATCAAGACCCAAGGATGACGATCAATATAGATTGCTCTGAAGGGTGACCAACGAAGGGCCCCACCATATGGATTTGTACATCCAAATTTACCCCACTACCCATGCTTTTGGAGATGCGGACATGGATCTAAGAAATCCAAGAGATACCTGCATGCAAGGAGTCCTTTTTCCACAACATAAAACAAATATGTTTGGTAATTACATTCAAAGAAGAAGTGTTCCAAGATAGAAGTAGTAAAAAGTAGGTAAGCATGGGTAGCATTATGGCTTGCTAGGTTGCTTTTGAGGCATACATGAAAGGGCCATGCTTGTGTTTTCCAATAGATAAATTTTGCCTCCATCTTTTGGGAGATCTATTCCAACAAGTATTTTGACTAAACATCAACACCCAAAGGATATCCCAACTATCTAACAACATTGCCATGGGGCACTACCACCCCATGTCATCCCAAGGATTGGATGTCTGATTCAGTGTAACTGATGAGGGATGATTTTGAGGATTAACATGGAGACCAAAAGCATGCTGACACAATGTCCAAACATCCAATGCCTTGCGAAATATTGTCCTTCTCTACATGCAAGATCATGAAGGTGTTGTCTACTAGCAATTACGTGACAAAATGTTGTCAAAAAGAAAGAGATAAACCTACCAACTGCCCAATGCTCACCATACGGAATAACATGATGAGCAATGGATGCGTTGCCAATGCAAAAAACAAAGGGCTCAATGGACAAGCCTATCAGATCGAGTGTGACACGGGGAAGGGATTAGTGATGCCAGCATTTAACTTAACCTTGGAAGAACCATCAACACTCATGGTATAGATCAACTAAGACATACACTACCCAAAACCTATAGTATGCAGCATCGGCTCTACAATAAAGCACCAGTCCAAATAATCAAAAGCTTCTCCAAATCCAACTACACTAATATCACCTCCTAGTTAGAGTGCTTGGCACAGTCAATTCCCATTTGCACATTTAGAAATTTATGCAAAATAATCCCACCCCTTCATGAAGTCATATTGATTGGGGTGCACATTGGTAGGGAGATGCATATAAAGGCAAATTACTAGCACTTTAGAGAAACATTTTTACATTAAGCTCATTAAGGAGATGGGTCTCCAATGTTTCAACATCGATGGAGATGGCACCTTTCATGATCAATTTAATAACTCCCTCCTTCCATGATGCTAGCATAACTTGCATCTCCCAAACCTATTGATACATCACAACCAAAGGTTTCACCAAATGAGTAGCATAGGTCTTGAAAAATTCGTTAGTGAGGCCATCCCGACTGAAGATTTACCCATGGGTAAGTGCAAACTCATCCTCATGAATGTCACTTTCCAATGCAACATGTATGTCAGATGAAATGTGCCTTGAACCAAATCATAAAAAGTCGAAGGGGCCATCAAAATATGCTCTGAGGGGTGTTGGGCAAACCAAGAAGCTTCAAAAAATAGGTGTGACACATGTAAATAATGGACTATGGATATGTAACCATGTGCCCATCTGGAAGCTGAAGTCTAACCATATTCTCATGGGCAAGGGAAGGATACAGACCTCGAAAGAATTTATGAGACTGGCATGAGGCATCTTGCAAATTGTCAGTCAAAGTTTTCAATTTAGCCTGTTGATACGATCTCAATTGGAACTGCAATCAACCAATCTCATAACCTATGAGGACAAGAATGTATCATCTAGGGACTAAAGAAACAATGAAAGCACCAAGGCTAATAGTTCCTCTACCACCTATCAATGATGTTTGCAAAGAGATGCATGATTGATGCCATATTCTTGGGTGACCCTTTGTACACTACCAACAATCAATTGCTCAAAGGAGTGAGCTCCTCTCAAAATGAAATCAAACACGAATTGCTCAAGTAATTGCTCCATATAACCATTGAAAACTAGGATTTCAAATAAGACGACAATTTGAAGTGTAATGAAAGCTTGCCCAAAAGCTGCACAAAAAGGAACCAGCGATTGTGCAAGCATCTCAAAATGCATAGGAAAATGACCTAATAAGGCATAGCTTTGTAAGACTTACATTTCCGAGATCTCTGTATGAAGGCATCTGTTGGGGTAAAAGGCCCTTGGGCCTGCCCATGTACAGTGACCGCCCATATTCTTTATTCATATATATGTGACAGTGCAATAAGGTTGTCATAACATTGTTGACAACACCTACATTGTGTGTGCTCTTCTCTCCCTCGTATCCTGCATCCCTTTCAACTGGTATCAGAGCCACTTCTTCGCAAGCTCTTTTGGGCATGTACACGAGGTATGAGATCTTGTTCTCTCTCATTCATTTCAATCCACACAGGTACAGCATGGTTTACAGGTTGGGGCAGCCATTGATGAGCTTCCCCCTTGAAGCTTGAAGCTTCCCGCCTTGCTTGGCTTGTTGAGGCTTTGTTTGGGCCTTCATTGGCACCTATTGAGTCCCCTTGTGGCTCCCTTGAGTCCCCCCTTCATCAAAAATGTGATCAACCCCCTTTATGACAGTTTGCACCACTTTTTGGCATGCCCTGGACAGCACGTGATCAACCCCCCGACACTTGGCATTTGACCCCGGCACTTGGCATTTGACTTGGCATTCATTTGTGGGCTAATTTACTTCAATCCAGGACTATTCACAGACAAGTTACATCAATGCTACGTTAGCATTTTATGTTTGGGCCACATTGGCATTGACATTGGTCGCCCGGTTTGTCCCGAATGCTTCCCGAATGATGTGGGAATCTATGCCTATCATGTGAGATGGTTTTGGAGCTGATCTTGCTTAGCCATTGACTATTTTACACAATCCACAAGTAGCCCAAAAAAGGGCAGCCCCCTGTCATTACATTTTATGCTTATGTTACATGGTCATTTGATGCCCGATTATGCCTGGTTGGTGCCTACATGTCTGGGAATGTATCCTATGAGTTGGCACTTGATTTGAGCTTGGTTTGAGCATTATTTTGCTCAGTTTTGGACTATTATTTACTGCTGGAAACTTCAAGACTGAAGCTATTTATGCTACAGTTGGGTTATGCCTGTTGGTCAGGGGGTGCTCCCGGCTACTCGGTATGATGTCATGATGTATTTGGACTATGCCACATGTCTTGTTTATGCTCCGGAATGATTTTGAGCTAAGATTAGAGCTTGATTTGGGTTTGATTGTCACTTCTTTACACCTGGCATTTCATCTATGACATGGTTTATGCCTAGGCTACCCAGTACGGGTTATGATGACTTGGTGAATGCTTTATGGTTTGGCTGTGGTGGATGGGAGTTGTTTGAGCGTCATCTTGACATTCATTTGAATATTCCCTTGAGCAGTTGGACATTGACTTGGCTTTTTCCGTTACGACTTGGCTTTTTTCCATTACGACCTTGGATGTTATATGGGATTTGATGCTCTGATTATGGATCTTGGCTATTACTTGGATGCACTTACAGGTATTGAGCAATGAACTGCTCCCTTGTTTTGGCAGTTGCCTATTGAGCTGTGATTGCTCATTTGCATTTGATATGCGGGATACTTACTGATCAGTGGACTTGGATAGTGCTTGAGATTTATAGTTATGGCGGTCCTGCTTCTCTGTTGTATGACATCTATGCTATTTGGGCTGCTATTGTCCGTGTATGTCAAGGAGTAGTTGATCTTTATGGCCACCCGTGTATGCACATGGTCTGCCGCTATGTATTTTAAAGAGCCTCTTACCTAGATGCTTTTACACAGATATTTGGGCTTTTATTGGAGCTTGATTCTTGTAGGTTTATTTGCCACCTTCTGTTCTTGGCTGGACATATATCTCAGTACATGGTATGAAACACTCCAAAGTTATGTATACTCCTATGTTTCGGGGATGCTTATGCATTTATGGCTCTGAGGCATGCTTATGCTTTTATGGCTGCAAGATATAGTGGTTGGATATGTCATGCTTTTGTATGCTAGGCTTGTCTGTGTGGGAGCTTTTTCATCCGTGGTTGATGCCTTTGTGTTCTCCCCTTCTGGTTTGGATGAGTCCCCTTTGCAGTATGCTATGATGACTTCGAGCTCTTCTAGTCATGCAAACAGTCCTCTTGATGAGCCTATTCTCTCTTATGAGAGTTCCCCTAATTCTTTGAGCTCCTTGGATGTATTGGACAACCCTACTCATGCTATTACACAGCAATTGTCCTCTTCTACGGGTTTTACAGGTTCTGTTTGCTTTCATTGTGGAAAGACAGGGCATGTGACGCGTAAATGCTTCAAGTGGATAAGAGAGTAGAAAAGATTGCGCCGCACTAGACATGAGAGCAGTGTCAGTGATATAGTAGGTGAGACCATTGTTGATAGTGGTATGGTGCATGTAGTTACCCATGATGATGCAACTGAGCCTAGACTCCTGGCATCGTGTTACCTGTAGATTACTTGCTCAGTGATACGGCCTATACCTTTGATTGGCTTTTAGACAGTATGGCATCTTGTTATGTTACTCCGCATAGAGCTTGGTTCTCTTCTTACAGGGAGGTTGAAAGATGTATTTCTTTGGGCCTTGAGTAGGATTGTCATGTTATTGGTACAGGGGATATACACTTGGCTTTGCCAAATGGGTCTCCTCTTATGCTCCATGATGTCTTGCATATACGTACGCTAAGTAAGAGCCTGGTCTCTGTCAGTCAGTTGCATGGTGCAAGATATTATATCTCTCTTGGGGATACTTCATGGAAAATCCATCGTGGTTGCTTGGTATTGGCCAGAGGTACTAGATATGGTAGTGATTATGTAGTGCATGTCTCTCATGTGGAAGATTCTATGGTTGCAGTTACGCAGATACCACATGCATTGTTATGGCATTGTCGCCTAGGCCATGTATGACACACTGAGATGGATGCTTTATGTGATATGGGCTTATTGCCTGGTCCCCATGCTACGTGCCCTCATTGTATGGTCCATGCAAAGCCTCTTTGGCTTATGGTGATCGTGTGAGGCCTGCTCCTCTAGATCTAGTCCATGTTGTAGTATATGGACCTATGTCTTCCCAGTCACTTGGTTGAGTGTCGTATTTTGTGACCTTCATGGATCATGCTACCCACCGTGTTTGGGCTTACCCTTTGGTACGGATTGAGGATGCTCTTACTATGCTTGACAAGTTTATGGATTATGCTAGTAGCAGGCCTAGATGCTTGGAGATGGATTATGAGAGTCATGCTATCTCTCCCAGCTTACAGATCTTTTGTCAGCAATATGGCTTTGATTTCTTATGCCCACGGTATTATGGGATTGCTCATGGCATGTGCGTGACTTTACATGCAAAGATTGCTTCTATGCTTACCATAGCTAGGTTGTCTTATGGCTTTTGGGCTGTGGCCCTTATGACGGAAGTCTACTTGGTTAATCGGACATCATGTTTCTCTTTGGATGTTATTACTCCGCATGAGGCATGGAGTGGCATCAGAATCTCCTATGATCACTTGAGGATGTTTGGCTACCAGGCATTTGTCAGTATGCCACATGAGCCTATGTCACGCAGATGCATACTCCTTGGTTATAGAGATGGTGGCTTTATAGCTTACAGGTTTTGGGATCTCGATGCCCAATAGGTTCTACACAGCCATCATGCTATCTTTTATGAGAGACAGACACCTCTCAGGCCTCTTGATGCGCATTCAGTGTGCTTTATGGCTGATTCTACTGTTGTATGTCAGTCTTCCGCTTTGCTGAGGCCGCATACTATCTTGAGACCCCATTTGCCTTGTGTCCGGGATGCTAGCCCTCTTTCGATAATTGACCTTGGAGAGTCTGTATGCTCTCCGCTGTCTTTTATGCTATGTGCCACTCTGATGCTTTATAGCCGTGCACTTATGAGTTGTGTTGCTTGCTTCATGGGAAGCAGTCATAGATTGCTCTATTGTCTAGAGCTATGGGATTGCTTATCTCTTGGATGTCATGGACTAAGGGATGCTTGACTCTTCTTGTGAGGTGGTTCCCGCCACTTATTGCACAGCTTGCTTTCTGATTGGGCATTGGGTGAGATTTCATGATTCCTCAGCCTGTCTCTTTTGTTTTGTTTTGTTTTTTCACTCCCTAGCCATTGGCCTTTTAGTGAGAGGTTGTTGGGGTAAAAGGCCCTTGGGCGTGCCTGTGTACAGTGACCGCCCATATTCTTTATTCATATATATATGAAAGTGCAATAAGGATATCATAACATTGTTGACAGCACCTACATTGTGTGTGCTCTTCTCTCCCGCGTCTCCTGCATCCCTTTCAACATCATCATGCACGACATAGATACAATCCAATCTAGACCATGTAGTGATATGTTGCACCGATGGATGTAAAGTGAATCCTGGATCGGGAAAACCAAGACCAAATATCTTATTTAAGAATATTCAAAGCAAGCCCATGCCAAACACGACTCTCGTGAGCAGTGAATGCTCTAAGGTATACTTCAATGCATTAGTACACATATTGAAATCTCCCATCAACAAACCTAGTCTAAACAGGAGGTTGCCAATCCATCCCACAAACCATGTCTAGACAAGGGATCATTCTAGGCATATAGGCCCACTTGCCATAGGATCTCCCCTTCAAACATGATTTCAACCATTAAAAAACAACCATACACATCATTCTTGATTAGGACTGACTGAAATCTCTCATGAACAACCATGAGCACACCAAAGTAATGTTGTGCAAAGCTCCCAATATAAAACAAGTGAAACCCATGGCTATCCACGATCTTGCCTACATTGTCGCGACTCTTATGCTCAACAACACATAGAAGATTCCACTAATTATCATGTAGAATGCACCACATGTCATGATGTTTAATATGCAAGTAAATGCCATACACATTCCAAGTTGCAACTTTTATATTTATTCAAAGAAAGAAGATTAGACTCGAGGTTGGTTTTGCCTCTATCACTACAAGATACAGGCCTTATACTGACGTTTAAAGCGACGAAAATGTCCATAAAGAAATTTGCCCCCGTCGTCACAAAAAACATCGTTATTGGCGACGCCATAGAACAATCGGTATTAGCGTCGCTATTTGTATCGGTATTTGCATTGATATTCGACGCTGATAACGACGTATTTTGCGACGCTAATAGCGACGCGTGCAGTAAATTTGCGACGCTAATAGTGACGGTAACAAGGAAAAAAATTTTGTGGCAAGGCAAAAAAATTAGTTTCAGTAATGTGTACAATGCTCATGTAAATAAAGACAAAGTATACTTGAATCATAACACTGATACATGAAATAAATACATGATCGCGTAATGAAAGCGACCGGTACAATCATGGTAAGATACTACTACTACATAGAAAATGTCTACACAAATCACTTGACCAAAAACGAAGAGTATGTGAGCTCCAAGGATCCAAGGGCGAGCTATAGATCATTGCCATCTGAAACCTCGTCCCGCCGCAAAGGAGCATCGAACGCACTTTGTAAAAAAAGAAAAAACTACACATCAGTCCACCATACAATAATGATTTTTAATTAAACTTAGTAACTACAGACAAGAAAGATGAGTGACTAACAGGGCCGTCGCGTCCCTACAATCGGTCGATCAATGCAGTGAGACCGTGCCTCTTTGCATATCGAGTCTCAAGGCCGGTGGGATTGCGGTTTGTAATGGAGTGTTGCAAAGAAAACAAAATGCAACTGTTAGAAACACGATTGTCAGTAGGAAGGATATTGCAAAAAAAAGCATGTAGAACAAAAGAAAAACTTACAAAATCCTCCAGATATGTCATGTGGCTGCCACTCCCAAGATGATGGACCACTTCGGCCTCCAGTCGTACCCTCACCGCCTTGCGCTGCTGTCTCCAACATCCTAGAGAATCTGTAGCCTCCTCCCTAAGTCAACACTAGTCATCCGCGTCTAGCCACTCGGGCTTTGAAGCCCCACTCTTGAGTGCCTTGCGTGCATCCGATCGTTTGTGTGACATATACGCATGTATGCACTCCATCATCTAGCTCGTGGAAAACCTATTTGCCGTGGCTAGTACCAGAAACTCCTCATGCAAGGATGCTACTATGTAGTCATTGCTTCCCTCTGGTATGTTCTTCCAATGATCCAAGACGTTGTGCCAAAAAACTTGTTGGCACAACTCTCTCATACGAGCCATCACCCTCCTCCCCTCATCATTCATAATGATGGCTCCTGTCCTATCATCTACAAGGTAGGCATACCCATGCCTAAGATGGGTCCTCTCCCACCTACGATCACGCTCCTGGGCATATCCAGAATACCTATGTACATCTAGTGTACCTACGGGGGTAGTATCTCTCGGAGTAGCACCCATAGGGGTGCCACCTGTGGGACAGTTGAGCAAAAGCTTGAGTGACTGGACTAGACGTCCCCATAGGTGTGACAAATCCTACGGGTGACACAACTCCAGTAGAACAGCGAGACAGAGACACTGCGTCGATACCTCCACAGCAACCACCTAAGCCACGCTCTCTCGAACCGCCTACGAGAGCTCACTGCATCCATATCTTCGCAGCATCCCCCTAAACCATTCCCTTCGTCTGGGTCAAGTCTGGAGCGTTGACCTCGTCTACTGGAAACTGAAGCATTAGAGCGCGCCGAAGTAGATCTAATAGAATGGCCTGATGGTGTCTGAGACAGCTGTTGGTCCGCCATATCTCTGAATCTCGCTATCTAATCTGAAGACATACGTGTGAAGATCTCCTGTAGCTCCTCGTCCCTCATCCCTTGACTCATCATGATGATCTAAATATCCACAAAGGTCACCTGCACAGACAAAAATTGATGTTAGCATAATCAATATAAATAATACAAAGCACGATAATATAAATCTTTAAAAAATGATCTTACTTAAAATGCATATCTTATGTACCCTTATAAGCGATTCATCAACGAATTGAGTAGGTGGATGCTCCAAGTATGAAGTACCCTATGGTCCCATGTCAATCTCCTGACACAACTCTGCATACACTGGAATGTCGATAAACATGTCATCACAAAAGGATGAGTCCATTTTGTTCTCAAAGAATTCTTGGACTCCTATATCTCCATCATTTTTCCCCAATAATGGCTCCTCTACATGCTCTAATCTTTTGGTGGCCTCCACTCCTTGCAATATCGACCCCTTTATTTGCATACTGTCCTCATCTATGCTCGGAATATCGCTTTGATCATATACTCTAGCTTCTAATGCTCTCTCCCTATTGGCATTTGCTCCTACTCTATTTCTACTTGTGATGGTGAGGACTCATTAGACCTTGTTGAGCTCTATCTCTTGGCATAGCCTCAAAGCATGTTGCTCCTTGTTCTAGTTCGCTATGCATTGTAGGGTAGCTCTTCCTAGCCTCCTCTCCTCCTTGAGATCAATTAGGATTTCATCTGCGGATCTCTCCTAGTGTGCTATTTTTGTTTGACGGTCATATTGTGATATGAGTTGCCGTATGTCGACTAGAAAATCTCCCAAGTAAAGTTCTTGGTTATCTATGTTTGTGCTAGCACCTACCATGTTGGTGGTCTCTTGAACCACTAAGGTTTAAATGAGGGTGATTAGGTTGACTAAGGATGCATCTCTAATTGTGGTTTGTTCCTTTATTTGCTTGGTTATCAAGTGGTTTGGGGCTATTCACTTCTCAATGTTGGGTTTTTTGGTTTGTTTTCATGGTCCCACGGGTTTTGCAAGTCCTACTGGTGGGTTTGTTTCTTAGCTTAATTCCCCTTTAGTGTGTTCCTTGTTATATTAATCACTTCACAAGTTTATGCTTACCCACACACTTGAATGGCGCAATGAAAGGTGAACTGTGCACAATCAGGCTTTCAACTTTTCTCGTGCACCTAAGTGCCTACAATGCAATGAACAACCTTCAACAAAATCATTTACACACACACCTCAGTAGTCAGTTCCATATTGTTGCAGCTCTTTTATGCGAGTTGCAATCACACATGGCGGTCAATTTTGACCCTCCATGGGATCCTAATGTTGTGTGGTCCGCCCACACAATCAAATAGTGTCAATATATGTGTGCATCATGTGGATTCAGAATAAGGTATATTTAAAATACCATTTTTTACATACAAAAGGGTGTAATATAAGGGATTCTTTGCAGATTGAATAGAAAAGGGTTATGTTTTATTCAATAAAAATTCACATATATGAAAACTTATAAATAGGCCTTGAACACACGTGATGTTGAGGATATACATATAGTAACTTCCTTGAGGAAGTAAATTGCAAGTGACTAATTGATTTGGTCAATTCTTGGGCTTATCAAGGTAAATTCTGGTGTTGGTCAACTCTATGGTCACATTTGTACGTCTAGGATCTAGCTAGGGTAACCCGGTGATTAGCTCACAGCCTTTGGTATGTTTCGGGAGTTCGGTTGGTCCCTAAAAATGTGTTCTAGTTCAAGTTATCTACAAATTCGAATGTCTGAGTTGCAAGTCTTTGTCCATTCGAGCCCCTCACTTGGCAGTCCGAGTGCTCAATTTGGCTTGTCCAAGTCATTGGGCCCAACTCGGATAGGGTGCATGTTCCGAGTCCGAGAGGGTGCATTTGTGTGAACAATTCAACTATCTGAGGCCGTCTATTCGAGTGAGGGCTTTCCGAGTGGACTTTTAGATATCCAAGTGGGACTGCCCGAGAGAGACCATCCAAGTGGGAGCTATCCGAGTGGGACTCTCTGAGAGGTTGATTCGTTGAGGCCTCTAGCACCGTCTGAGCAACAGAAAACATACTGAATACCAAAAATTGATGACAGATGACTCACTAAATCACATGTGTACCCAGCTATGATCTTGTCCTTATTCATCAATCATAGTAGAAAAGGTTCTGAGCATACTTGGAATCACTGAGAGTAATGATACAATGGATTTTTGCTATTGTTGCTCTCTCTCTCTCTCTCACTCTCTCTCTCTCTCTCTCTCTCTCTCTCTCTCTCTCTCTCTCTCTCTCTCTCTCAATCTATCATATGCCAAAATGAGCTCTTCTCTCCCTTTCTCTTCTTTTAATGGTCTCTCTTTCCTCCCTTACTCTCTGTTTTCCTTCTAATGTATTCAAAATCTCTCTTCTTTTCTTTCGTTACTTCCCTGCTCCTAGTTGTTACAGAAACTTATATTATCTTTCTTTTTCCTTACCTCAACCTTAATGCATCCTACTAATGAAAAGCACAATACCATTGATCTAACCAAAGTTCCTAAATCTTCCAAAACCTAAACTATTTGGCAAATAAGATCGAATACCTTTCGACTCCCTCACTTCCTACCTATACCAAGAGTAGTGTTTTGGAGATGAACTACTCTTTCATCGCTCGATTTGGAGCATGCAAGTACTCAAGCTTGAATTCGCTAGTCTCGACAACTGAACCAAAATGTCGTTGCTATCACTAGCAATTGTCGAGACTCTACGGACCGCTTATCAAGTCAAGAGTTTCAAGTGAGTAGCAATGGCTACCTATTATATAGCTATGCACACTCTCACATAAGGATATAGTGAGCTTACTATTGAATATGGTTGTTGCAATCATTTTCCTCCTTGAATCCTTCCATGGCTCCATGATTTAAGGCACTAGCTCAAGCAAGCTCCATCTCCTTGCTCCAAGTTCCAACCTCCATAGCCGCGCATGTGCGAGAAAAGAGAAGAGAAGAATGAGAAGATGATAAGAGGAGAAAAAGGGCTTCTTCATGGTCCCTCACTCTCACACACTTACACTCTCCTTGTCTCATGCACAAGCAAGAAGCAAGAATAAGAACAAGAAGAGAGCTAGTTTGCACACACACCAAGGTCCATTAGCTTTTTGTCTTTTATACATGCCCTTCTACCCTTGGGCACCCAACCCATTTCCATGATTGGTCGTTTGCCCTTGGTCCTCTTTTCCACTCTTTTTCTATTCTCATGGCTCCTTTACATGCACATTTTTATTTACAATTGGCACAGGAGAGAGCTTGGCGCTCTTTTACAAAGGGCTAAAATGCACTTTATTTCTTGTGTGCCATGTTCTTGATTTTAAAAATTTTCCCGTGCTTCTTGGTCTTCTTTTTCCATCAGATTGTCTTCTTAAGCTCCTTCTTAAGACTTCTTTGTGCCTTGTGTCATTTGAGGGTTAACAACTGGGTATGGTGGGTCTACCATTATATTTGCATTGTAGGGACCATTGTTGAGTTGGAATGGAGGTAAGTTTGAGTGTGTAGTTAATGAGCTGGTATTGAAATGATTTGGGGATGGATTTTTTGATAAGATATGAGCTCATAATAGCACTAGGACAACAGGTGTGCTATAGAATAATGATGTGGCTTGCTGGTGTAAATTGTCAGGTGCCATTTCTATGAATGAGTGGAGCTGGTTTACAACCTGTGATTGGCCTAGTTTAGGCTAGAGATGATGAAAAGGTTACCCTACTATTGTAAGAAGGGGATAATGAGGATAAGGCATGGAGTGAAGAGGAGAAGAAGGTTCTAAAATAGAGCCATAGGGGTAGTAGGCGTAGAGCCAAAACGTGAGCTGGAAGGAAGATTAGTATGATTTGTGCCTTTGTTGAACCTTGGAGGGATTAAATGTCCTTGAACAAGTGGAAGGGGTCTATCCCATGAATGTGTATTTGAGGCCTTATGGGAAGAGAAGTGGGAGGATAATATGCAAGACCCAGAATGGGATGTGTGTTTGGTAGGGGATGAATTCGAAGATGTTGTTTCAAAGGGTGCAATTGGATAGAGAGTAAGAGATTGAGAGTTTGTGGTCATTGAGAAGGCTGGTAAGATATGAGTTCATTAAAGATAGCACTCCTACCATAGATAAAGACTTTTTTTTTTTGGGTCATAAAATTTGTAGGCTTTGTGGTCATAAGGTTCACCATATCTAGTGAAGATAAGCTATGTGGCTCTTGGTGAGAATTTTGATTTGTGGTTTATGTTGACTAGAAAGACAATACATCCAAATATCTTCAAATGTGATAAGTTAGGAGGATGACCAAACCATAATTCATAGGGAGTGTGGTTGTGAAGAGAGGTAGGATACAACCTATTTTGAAGATAAGTTGCTATAGCAACTGCTTCTTCCCAATATTCGTTATCAACATGGGCCACTAATAGTATAGCTCTTGCATCATTTAGCAAAGTGCAATTCTTACATTTAGCAAATCCATTTTTTTGTGGATGATACAATATGCTAAGCTCGTGATGAATTCCAAAGGCCTTCTAGTAGTCTTCAAACTCATTGCATGTGTACGTGCTTATTCTCCACCACTTCTTTGTACTCTTGAAACTTTGAAAATACTTCTGACTTCCTTGTGAGAAAATATATAACAATATATCTAGAGTAATCATCAATGAGTACCATAAAGTATTTTGCTCTGCTGAGTGATGCAAGATTGATAGGACCACAAATGTCAAGTTGTTGTACTAGTTGAAGGGGTTGAGTTGTGATCAAATGAGATTTAGAGTAGGGAAGGTGTGTGACTTTGCTTAGAGCACAAGCTTGACAAAATGGAAGTTTAAGAATTGAGTAACCAAGTGTGTAAAGTCTGCCTAATTTTGGACAAGTGAGTTTGAGAGAAGATGAAAGTAGCTACGAGATATAGTGGTCCTTGAAGAAGTGAGAAGTGAGAGAGGCTTAAGAAGTGAGCTCACTGATGCTTAGAAGATTTTTCTTGAGATTTGAAACATAATAGACTTTGTGTAACTTGATGATGTGGTTGGATGGAAGCTCCACTTGAATGGTATCATATTGATTAGCTTACTTGATACTGTTGTCCCCCATGGCTATACTGAGTGGAGTAGACATCTCTTTGAAGTTTACCAATCGTTCTTTGTGGAAAGTTTTATTATGAGTAGCTCTAGAGTTTAGGAACCATGTATATTCTTCTTTGGAGACTTTATGAGGTGCCCAATCACTTGTAGCTAAACTAATGATGGTGTCAATCAATCTTTAGTGTCATAGTTTCCAATGATAACAAAATGAGCTTGCCCTCTTGAGTGATTTTTGTTAAATCTATCTTTTTGCCAACAATCCTTTTCTATATGACTTTGTCTTTTATGAACATTGCATATAAGAGGTAGTGAGGATTTCTAGAAATGGATAAGGATTGAAATGATTGATGAAAGTTGGGTTTGTGATGAGGATTGCCAAGCATTTGTTTGAAGTTGGACCAAGGAGAAAACTTAGGTTGGGTGAGCTCTTTTGTGAAGATGTCTTGGGTTGTAGGAGATTACATCTAAGGCTTTGATCTCTTGAGTAGAAGAAGTGGAAAGAGTATCCCTCATAATTTGTTCTTGCTTGATTATATTGATGAAAGGCTGAAGCTTGAGTTTATTAGTGGAGATTTGAGTGGTGATAAAGGCTCTCCAAGATAGAGGCAAAGAGGAGAGAAGAAACATAACTTGTAGTTCTTCAGGAGATGACTAATCCAGATATTATGGTTTCATCTATGTGGGATTACAACTACTCTAAGAACTTAGTAGCACATTTATCTTCATGTATAATGGCAGTGGCTAACTTTTTGAACATGGTCATTGGATATACAATATCTTTGTGTTCATAGCTATTGTTGAAGGCCTTCCAAATACCTTTTGTAGTGGATATTGTTCTTACTAGTTGCACTTGTCAATCTCCACAATGGATAAGAATCTCCATCCTTGTAGCTACATCTCTTTGCATCCAATCTTCCTTGTTTGCTCCTTCTTATTCATGGCATTCTTCCTTGCCATTGATGATGTTCCAGAGGTTAGCTTGGGATATCCATGGTTTCATCCTCAACTTCTAGACTTGATAGTTGTTGCCATTGAGTTTGTTCGCCTTGATGTGGCCACTGTGAGAGGTAGTGGCATTGACAAGAGCCATTGGATTAGTGATTGTAAAGGGAGATAAGTGATTTGTGATTTTGAAGATGGCAGAGAAGTTACCAAGGGATCTAATACCATGTGATGAAAAACATAGACTAGAGGATAAGTAGGTGAGAAGATACTATGCACAATGTACAAGAAAGAGAGATCTAGAGATAGTATAAAAAGTAGAATGAACTGTATTTGTTGATTTCTTTGCTATTAGAGCTATATATATACATGGTACATTAAATGAGGTAGGTGAGCTCCTATTCTAAATATCTACAATATTTACAATGATAATCACCATGGGATCCTTTTGTTCACATGTTGCATATTCTTATCTTATCTAGACTTTATCCTAACAATACATGGATTGCTGATGCTTCTAGCTACATTTATTCTCAATATACTACTATCTTGGCAAAGGTTCTCTCTTCCTGTAAGGATGAGCTAATAAATATTTATGGAGAAATAAATAGAAAAGTGGTTGTTCTATCTGGGATCAACATCCAATCCTTTTGGATTGAAGATTCAAGTCAACCGGCCTTTATTAACCCACCAAAAATAATTTCACCATCTTTTTAAGTAACATAAAGAAATGTTATAAAAGCATTCCTCTCATGATGGAGAATTTGGTCTCATTACTATTATCAACACTCTTATCAAATAGGCCTTCCATTGTAAGAAGACGGATTTCTTTTCGCGATTAAAAAGAAATGGCAGTTGGACAAACAAAAATCATTCAAGGGCCTTTCTCTTTCCCTTGATGAGTACCTACACCCCAACACTTGGATAATTAACAACACATTCATTACCCTCAATGGCATTATTAAAAGCAAAGGAATCCTTATGGGCTTCAATTGCTCACCTCTATGGTGTAACCTTTTTTTAGTAATCTTTGAATACAATTTTCACAAAAATTTACTAGCCCTTAATTGATATGACATTCTCAAATGCTTCATACATACCTTTAGGAGACCTTTAAGTACTATGACAACCTACTCTTGATCAATGTACTTAACCCCACAATATTTCTTGGTGGGAGAATAAATTCTATCTTCACCATCTATAAAGGAGTCTCCCTTGAGTTCGACTACTCTGAAAATTTCTTCTTCTTATTGGAAATGGGCCACTTTGTATCTCAAGCAACTACCTTCTTGAATATCTAACTCTCTTATGATAATGGTATCATGATTTTAAAAACCCATGACAAAACAAAAAAGTTATTATTCCATTCTAGCAAATATATATATTAGGCAAGTAATTGTCTTTTAGGATGGTCGCACAAAGTGATTATCTCACTTATTGGACCTATACTTTACTCCAATAACCGAGCGGACACCACCTATGAGAACTTACACTTACTCATGAAAAACTTTACAAAAGAATGGTTCTACTAGATCCTGTATTTGGTAACTCATTGCTATGGCAATAGCAAAAGTATATCCTCACATTAAATTAGACAAGCAAAATTTCATGGTCTTAATTGTTTGAATAGGCATCTACTATAGGACCAAAACAACAAACACGTGGGTGGTTTGTAATTACCACTCACCCTGTCATGGATCCCAAAGGTGCAGGTTTGGGTGAGGTATCATATGCAAAAGGCACAACTACTTGGAGTTATTACAAGGCTATGCCACTCTTCAAAGGTGCAAATTACCCACACAAGGCATAAACCCTCATCCCTTATTCCTCTATCACTATTGCCTCTTTGTATTCTTGATTTAAAGCTAAATAAGCAAGACAATCAAGATTCACTACCTTGTTTTTCCTAGCATTGTACCTATTAACACAAGAGGATAAGTAACAACTAGTTCTCCTTTATTTCCTTATATTATCCTCTACTTCTCCCTATAGTTTGATCCCTCATAAATAGCAAAACATTTTGGGTATTAGGAGAATCTGCCACCTACATACAATCTTTGAGACTCATAAGAGTAATTAAACTATGCATTGGTTTGTCAAAATCTTCGAGACTCATAAGAGTACACTTTTGGCACTAGAAGGGGCCAAAGATTCCAAGAAACATGGGGAATAGTAAAGATAACCATCAGAGCTACTACCTTTTGTCTAACACACCCAATCTCCTCAAGAAAAAAAGCAAATACCCTACCATGCTTTTCCAACATATCCATAAAGCATTGCTTCTCTATAGGAGGCAAAAACTCATAATTTCCAATTTTCTACTCTACTAAATTCTCTATTGAGAGCTTGTGGCCAATCTATACTGGTTTCCCTATAGCCCTCCTCATCTAATCCTCTTTATTTGAGGGTAGCGGACTTGCAATTGGTTTAACTTTCTTGTCCATAGTCTTGTACTTAGTGAACACCTTGGTCTCTATATATTCTCCTACTCTCACATATTGTGGCATCCCACATGACTCTATGGATTGAATACAAGCAACCCTATACTCATTCAACTGAGCTACCTTTGCCTCTAAATGCATAAATGTAACAATCTCATTGTACTTCTCTAGAGAATGCACTAAGAAACCACTAGAACAAGCCAAGTCACCAATTTTTAGCATGGTCTCAAGTTTTGCAATTGTATCTGCACAAGACAAGACATCACTAGAGCAAGCCAAGTCACCAATTTTCAACATGGTCTCAAGTTCTACATCTGTATGTGCACAAGACAATACATCAAACAAGCCATCTATATCCTCGTCATCCTATAAAATACCTATCTCCCTAAATACTTTTCTCTTTTTTCACATGAACTACTTGGCACTCTTTGATATGTCAAAAACCCTTTGATAAGAGATTGAATTATCTGCATAAAACCCAAAAAAACTAGAAGCAAGTATACCACTACTAGGAGGGGAGAACTAAGCCCACCTCATACCCCTATTGTCTTGTAGGATAGGGGTACCTAACAAAAATTCATGTCTGCTACTAGCAAAGGAGCATCACGCAAAGAGTCCTTGTCTCTCAAATGATGGATACATATTGTCATAAACTAAACCATTCTCGTCCCATCCTTGATACGGACTTGTGCATAGGTGGAGCCATCATCCATCACCTTTCTCTCCATGAGGATTGTAGTGGGAGCTCACGCTCAACCACCAAGACCCATGGACTGCTTATTGCTTCAAGAATTTCAAGCCGAATGCTAATAGCTACCTCTCACATAGCCTACACGCTCTCATGCCTACCGGGTGTAGTGAGCTTACCTTCATGCCGATCGAGTTGCCTCCTCTCCCGCACACTCTGATAGCTCCACAATCCAAGTGCAAGCTTCAAGCAAGCTCGTTCCTCCTGCTCCAAGCTCCAAGCTCCATTGCCGCGAGCAAGATAAGAGAAGAGAAGAAGAGAGGAGAAGATGGAGAGCTTCTCCACCCCACAGTCCCTCACCCTCACACACGCTCCCTCACACTCTCACACTCCCTCTCTCAAGCACAAGCTCAAGCAAGCAAGAAGAAGAAGAAGAAGAAGAAGAAGAGGAGAGCCGCTTTTGGCCATATACAAGAATGAGCTTCTCATTCACTTTTCAACTTTATATACAAAACCCTAAATCCCTTTTGGGCGGTCATCCCCTTATCCCCTTTTTACATGGCCGACCGTGGTGTAGGCCCTTTTTCCCATTGCTCTTCTATCTTCCTAGCTTCCTTCCTACCACCCATCTACCTTTACAAATTGCACGGGTGAGAGCCCAACGCTCTTTAAATTAAACCATGATGCGCTTGCGCTCTTTTACAAAAGTATTGATTTGCGCTTTTTCTTGTGCGCCCTTTTCCTTTATTTAGGACTTTTCTGCATTTCTTGTGCTTCCATATTTTTCTTGGCGTGCCTTCGTCTTCCATTTCACTTTTGCCTTGGCCTTTGTCTTCTGCTTTAGCTTTTTCAGATTTTCCACCTTGTTTGTCTAACGGTTAACATTCCCCCCTCCTAGACGAGTGCCAGTCCCATGGCACTCACCGTCATAGGTAGCAGGCTTTAGCATGCACTGAAGACGTGGGTGGCAGGGACATTGGTGGCTGCCGTGGAGGAGTGTTGGTGCTGGTGTGGAGGAAGGTCATTGGGGGCACGTTGGTGGCCTAGGTGGCTGGTGGTAGGGTTGTTGGAGTTGGTGGTAGGGCTGTTCTTTGTTGGGGATTCGGCACATGATGATTCTTGGCGGGCTTGCAGGACGATAAAGGATAAGAATTCAGAGTTGGGTGTCGATGAAGTGCGAATGACACTGTTGTTGGAGTCTTCAATACCTGCAATTGAGAAACCTCTCATGTGGTCTCTCCTTAAGGGGTAGTGCTAGTCTTCTTATTGTGCACAAGACATATTTTGATTAGTTTGGGAGACAGGTCGAACTCTACGTAAGCATGGAGTATTGTCCTGCACTTGAGGACCTAAACCGTGTATAGGTTACACTGTGAATATTAAGTGAGTACACGTGTGTATTTAGTTATTACTTAGTTAGAAGACTATGGGCCTGGTTCCTCGAATAGCAATGGGTCAATGAAGCAAGGGGCTAAGTTGATGGAAAAATTTATCGATGAAGACGGGGAGTACACTTGAAGATTGCTTGAGACATCATTATGGTCTTGTCAAGGCAATGTAGCATAATTGAGCTCCTTGATTTCTTAGCTTTTGGTAGCTAGTGGCTACTTGTAGTGCTTGAAAAGTATAGTGTACTTTTTCATTGTCTTTCATGCCTTGCTTACCACTATTGATTGTAATGGCATTGAGATGGAGTGCAAAAGAATTGTGCAAGTGGTTAAGGGTGACAGGTCTAATCATAGGTGAGGCGAGCTCCCTAGGTATGTCCTGCCCTTAATGTGCCTTGAACAATTGTGGGGGATATACAAAGGGCTAGAGGATTAGGGACGGAGCCAGCCGACCAAGGTCACTGGATGTACCTAATTTGAGGATCCCTAGGTGTAGTGCTGTGATCGTGTGTGCTTTTTTTCCCCTTTTTTTTTCTTTTTTTTCTTTTTTTTTCTTTTCTTTCTTTTCTTTCTTTTCTTTCTTTTCTTTCTTTTTTTCTTTTTTTTTTTGGTGGAAAAAATGAATACAATCAATGCCATACATTGAGGCTGTTAGCCTTTCATTTGGATTGAGAAATGTTGGGATCCAAAGGCTATGAAGAATGGATATTACAAAGATGATTGTGTCACCAGCCTTGATACTAGAGGAACTGTTATTGAGATGAAGAGATACACTTGAAATTTTGCAAACCTCTTTGTAACATGTGAGACATCGAACAATTGAGATAGCACTTGGAGTGAGCTGTGCATGGACAAGGGCAGAGCATCTTGCGAATTGAATCCTGGATGATGAAGAGACGTTTGCCCTTGTTGAGAGCATGGCTCTTGCCTGAACATAGAGTTTGGCCAAGAAGGAGGAGGTAATCGATGATTATGCTTTGGCCATGCTCAGTTGCAATATGTGCTTTCTGCAGAGGTGTCCTTGGGTTCTCATCCAGTGGCGTTTCCGTCATGGCTTTTGTTTGTTGGTATTCCTGTCACTTCCTCCATAATGGTTTTTTGTGGGGTTGGTGGTCTTGTGGTGACTTGGATATTAAACACTTCTAGACATTGACCTATGTCATTGTGCATTCAGTTGGAAAGGCGTGAGAGTACATGCAAGTCACATGCTTCAACCATAATGAAAATGTCCAGCTAAATAAGATATCGCCAACCTGAATCTCTTAGTTTTGACTTGATGCGTATCACCTGCACTTGGTCATCATTGCTCATGGGGTGTGTTGGCCTTTGCTTCTTTTGGTATTATTTACATAGTCACAAAACACGTTGTTTATTTATGTACATGTTCATGAAACTATGTCACTCCGTGAGGATAAAAACCAATTGTAGAACTCAAGATTGTACTCGAGTGTGGCACACATATCTAGCTTCTGTGGTAGCCTACTTAGCAATAATAAATATTTGGCAACATTGAGTAGCATGGTGCCTTGTTTGAGTCTACTAGAAACATGTAGCTCCTCCTCAGTGAGAACTTTATCAATCAACGGGCTCTCTAGGCTAGTTCTAGCTAGGTCCATACCTCAAACTATAGCTAGAACTTGAAATGAAGTTCGTGCCACATAGGTCAGGTCTCTTTGGGACCGCCATTTGGCCAGTTGCTCCTTTGAGGCTGTCATGATTTGGGCTCCAAGTTCTACCATTGTAGCATGGTTTTCAAACCAACGTTTTTCAAATTGGCTTCTACCCTCTGATTGTCACTTTAGTTGCTCTATCTCTAAGAGATTTGGCTGGTAGAGCATTTCATCAAATGTCATGGTTAAGTGTACTTTGTCAGCCTCCTCGTCATAGATAAGTCGCATGCGTTCATGTAAGAGCTTGTCATAATGTCCGTCAAGATATTCTTGCTCTTCCCACGATAGCGGTTAAGGCAAATATTCCTCAAGCTACTCCCTACGGAATGTGCCCATGTCTGTATGAACATAGACACGTGCGAATAATTTCAGTTTAGTGTCCCACTCGGTCAAGCACTCTGCGACATCTCTATGTTCTATGAGGGCTTGCTCGGTTGCTATCTCATGCAAAGTTCTAAGGGTTTCTTTAGGCTTTAGCATAGCTAGGGGCTCAAGTCTAGATGAGCAAGATTGATCAATGCCAGGATTGCTTATGCCTTCGAGGTTTTCATGTTTCTCCTGAGGCTTTATGGCAGTTGTGTCATGGCTCTCCTTAGATGTGACCGGTGTGGTCTTAGCATCCTGTTGTGACAGTGTTGTATCCACTCTTGATTGATCAATGCGAGTTTCTCTATCGGTGGATTGAGTGTCGCAAGCAACAGTTGACGGTAATTGTTGCTTGGATTTATTAGAACACATGGATGTGTCTGAGATTTCACTGCTGTTAGGAGAGATGGCAATGGGTTTATCTATGGATGAACCAGACGCTTTGTTCATCATCTCTTCAGTACTCTTGGTCCCAATCTTCTTGTCATCTACAGTAGCTTGCAACTATCGTTGTTTTTGTTTTTTTCTTCTCTTTCTCTTGGGCACTAGAGGTGTATCCTTTAAGGACTCAGGATCCTGAACTAGGTCAGTAGTTGATGTGCTTGGTTGGGCCTTAGCATTCTCTTTATGTGGCATGTCATCATGGGATTTTGCTATGGCCTCACTAGGTTGAACAGCCTCGCTAGGTTGCGAGGGTTCAACTACCTCTCTTTTTGGAGAGTCTAGCTGTCCAGCTAATTCTCCTCTGTTCAGCCCTGCATTCGATTGCATTGACAGTTGCTCTTGGTTAGGCATTTGCTCTAGATTTTTGTCCTTATCTATTAGAACCTGTCTCCTTTGCTTCTTATCAAGGTGAGTGTTGTGTTTAGAGCTGTTGTTCTCTTGCTCTGGAGGTTTGGGCGACTCTAGTGTAGAACCATGAGATGGTTTAGGGTTTTTGTCATGTAGGCTTGGAAGAAACCAATTGAAGAAGTCAGCGTTGTATTGATGGGAAGCATAGAGATCTAGGATTGCAGGGTCTTGAGTGAGGTAGAAGACATATGCACTGACATCAAGTACCATGCTCCCTACTCCTAGCCTGTTAGCCACGTGTAGATCTTCTTCTAGAATCGCTTTATCATACAAGGGATGTTTTTGGACAGTGGTAGAAAGCTGGACATCATGGGCAGTTGCCAACACTCTCAATGAGATCGGGGCAACGTACGTGGAATCATGTATTGATGTCCAAAGGGCTTTCCTTTGCTCAACAAGCGTCATTAGTCGGTGGCCAATTTTGGCTGCCAAACTTTGGTTGGAGTACCAATTTTGAGCAAAGGTACCTTGTCCTTTCCCTTTTCATTTGATTGCTTCAAGCTTTTCCTTGTTTGTCTCACATAGAGTTGTATAAAATGAGGGTATCAAGCGCAATTCTCTAGCTATGGCTTTTGGGATGTCCTTCATGACTTCTTCAACAATAGCTGCAAAGCAGAAACAAACATGTTGCTGCTCATACCAAGGCAGTGGTTCAGCTATGAGCTTTGTGTGCTCTGGTGTTGGCCTTTCGATGTCCACATGGACGTATGCACGTGTGATGGCTGTCAGCTTGTGATCAAGCTTCACCATGCACTTCATCTCTGGTTCATTGGTCAAATGCACCGTTTCTTTGGCCAAGTCTTCGAGAGATTTATCCTCAAGCCTAAGCTTTAGGTGGTTTGGAAGGATTGGAGGTGTCAAGGATGTTTGTTGTGACATCTCTTCCAAATGTGAATTGCTAAGGACATGTTCCGCAATGGGTGTTGTCACGGCCAAAGGTTGTGATTGCTGTGGTCCTTGATTGGAAGTAGTGGTGGCTAATTCAGTGGACTGGCTACCATTGGTAGACTGTGGTGTCAAGTACTTAGGCAGATCAGAAGTGGTCATGTCTTTTGTTGCCCTTTGTGCATTCACTTATGTAGGTTGAGCATCGGCACGAGGCTGCTGCTGTCGTGCTTCCCGTGTCCATTTAGGTGAAGAGGATGTAGGAGATTTGGGACTCCTATGTGGGCTTGGCACTGACTGGAGAATTTGCTCGTGATTATTAGATGATTCTGTCATTAGCTTTGTTGAGCAATCAGCCTTATCATGAGCAATGTTATGCCTGTGGTTCTCATTATCCTCTTGGGAAGTCAAAGGCTCCTTGGGCACTAGTGGACCTTGTGCACGCTCGACAGTTACCTCTGATATCTGCTTGCTAAGCATGCTAGGCTGAGGATCTACTTTTTGATAGGTCATGTTTGGTTTCTTGATTTCAATCATGAGGGGCTCAATCACTCCAATATTTTTGGTTCGAGACTTGGATTTCCTTTTAGGTTTCCTCCTACGCCTCTTTGCTTTTGACATAATTTGGGCTTCTGACAGAGGTGGTTTAGCAAGGGGGTTTTGGTACTCAAATCCATCGGTTGCCTACATAATACCCTTGAGCATGAAGCAATGCCTTGGATATCTATCGTGGCATTGTGCTAGCTCTCAATCGATGCCTTCGTTTATAAGGCTTGGGCTTCTTTCGTGGTCTTCTACGATATTTGTAAGTCCAAACCCTATCCTTGGCCTTGTCTCCTAACCTTTTTGTTTCAAGTATGGCCTCACTCACTGGTTCTCTCCGTTCAACCTGCGCTTGTATCAACTCTGTCAACAACTCCTTGCTCTCATTACTAGGCTTACTTAGTATGTGAGAATGCTCCTTGCCCTTCCCTCGAGGTTTGGTGAGGTTACCCTTGCTAAAAGTCGTGATTATCCTCACACCTGGTAGTGTTAGGTGTATCCTCTATGCTATATAGTCGGCTTCACACTTCATTGCCTTTTTGAAGGGCCTTCCTAGGAGGATTTCATTTCCACAATTCTCGCTATTTGGAGGAACATAGAATAGGACTGGCAAGCTTTCTGTTTCAATAGTTACAAGGATTCTGCACTTCCCTAGAAGTACTTGTGGGTGTTCCTCGTAAGGATTAAGAGTTGCATCAGTCGGTTTGAGCTCTGGTTGGCTTAGTAGAGTCCATGCTTCGTAAGTCAAGATATTGAAATCTGCTCCTTCATCAATGAGAGCATCAACACTATGCTCTCTTTTTGCGGTGAGTTTGACCCTAAGATAAGCAGGTGGTACTATGTCTTCATCATCCGGGTCTTGGTTTACAGCTTCAAGCCTTCTAATACATGCCTTTGAGTCCCTAATTGCACAATTAGACGTGGATTCTCTTCTGAGGCATTGGGTCATCTGTGCAGCACTGCTCAAGGTACATCTATTGTCAGGACTATCATGTCTAGTCATCCTCGCATTGATAGCTTGATGATGTTGCATTCTGCTTTGACTAGACGTAGTTTGAACACAACGTACATGTATTCTTGTGGTGTGGCCTTTTTGCCCTTGATGGCTAGATTGGCCTGTTGAGTTTCTAGGGTCTTTGTTTGGGTATGGGCTTCAGTTTTGCTGCTTTGCAAGTGAAGATCTATGCTTGTGTAGAGCCATTACTACACTAGGGCCTAATCCGGAGGACCTGTTGTGGCGCGTGTTTTCTCTCCAGCCTACCGGGGGAGGTGCGGAGGGGGCAGAGCCCCCTCTACGGGGGTCCGGGGGGGGGGGGCAGTTCCCCCTGGCCTGAAAGGCCGTTACGGTAAATACCATGCATGATTGGGAGGACCTCTGGTAGCTAATTTTTGAAGTATTTGCTGTGGATTTTAGCTTAGTGATAGATCTATGATGTGCCTTTGGCTCTATACAATTTTTAGAGTCTATTTTGGTGGTGGCAACTCAGTTTCTGGCCAAAATGGAATTCTAGAAAAATTGTAGTTTTTGGGCCGAGTCCCAAATTCGGCCGGCCGAGGGTCGAGGGTCAAGGGCTGAATGGGTGTGGATCGAGGGCCGAGTGGGCCGAGTGGATTGCTCGAACGGGCCGAGTCGATGTTAGGGCCGAGTCAGTCGGTCGGTGGGCCGAATGAGTTTTTGGGCCGAGTCAGCCAGGGTCAAGGGCCGAATGGGAGAGGACCGAGGGCCGATTTTGGGATTTGGCCCAAAATGGCCATCACTCAGACGGGCCAAATGCTGCGCAGTTTTGGCAAATTTGACAAATAATGCTTCGTTTTTTATGATTTTGGTCTTGAGGGGTCACACAAACTTCTAGAATGCAAGAATAGACATGAATGAAGAATTCTATACCCCTGGAATAGCAAATAACCTCCAAAGTACAAATCGGCAAGCAAATCAAACCCTCTTTCCCTGTTTTGACAGCAGAAACCTTAATGCTTATTTTCTTTGTTTTTCTTTGTTTTCTCCTAGTCTAATGCATCCAAATCACAAAATGAATACCTACACTACTCCATCTCACAACATAAATCTCAAAAAACCAAATAACCTACTTGCCAAGGAGATCGAATACCATCTTCAACCCCCTCACTTCCTACCTATCTCAAGCATCGGTTCGGGGAAAACCCTACTTCAATGCTCGATGTAGAGCGGGCAAGCACTCAAGGCTTGAATCTGTTGGTCCCGGCAACGGAACCAAAATGTAGTGGAAGCTCATGCTCAACCGCCAAGACCCACGGACCGCTTATTGCTTCAAGCGTTTCAAGCCGAATGCTTATGGCTACCTCTCACATAGCCTACGCGCTCTCATGCCTATCAGGTATAGTGATCTTACCTTCATGCCGATCGAGTTGCCTCCTCTCCCGCACACTCCGATAGCTTCACAATCTAAGTGCAAGCTTCAAGTAAGCTCGATCCTCCCGCTCCAAGCTCCAAGCTCCAAGCTCCAAGCTCCATTGCCGCGAGCAAGATAAGAGAATAGAAGAGGAGAAGAAGAGAGGAGAAGATGGAGAGCTTCTCCACCCCACAGTCCCTCACCCTCACACACTCACTCCCTCACACTCTCACACTCCCTCTCTCAAGCACAAGCTCAAGAAATCAAGAAGAAGAAGAAGAAGAAGAAGAGGAGAGCCACTTGTGGCCACACATAAGAATGAGCTTCTCATTCACTTTTCAACTTTATATATAAAACCCTAAATCCCTTTTGGCCGGCCATCCCCTTATCCCCTTTTTTACATGGCCGATCGTGGCCTAGGCCCTTTTTCCCATTGCCCTTCTATCTTCCTAGCTTCCTTCCTACCGCCCATCTACCTTTACAAATTGCACGGGTGGGAGCCCGGCACTCTTTAAATTAAACCATGATGCACTTGTGCTCTTTTACACAAGTATTGATTTACGCTTTTTCTTGTGCGCCCTTTTCCTTTATTTAGGACTTTTCTGCATTTCTTGTGCTTCCATATTTTTCTTGGTGCGCCTTCGTCTTCCGTTTCACTTTTGCCTTGGCCTTTGTCTTTTACTTTAGCTTTTTTAGATTTTCCACCTTGTTCGTCTAACGGTTAACAAGGATCTTTGTAATGAATGGCTCTCCCGATATGACTTCTTACGAATAAGTGTCTTGTATAAAAAAAAAGAACCTCCTCTTGCACATCACCTATGGATACTCGGATACTTGGACATATTGCATACAAATCTCCTATTGTGTTGTTGGCTACTCTCATGTGCCAATCGTGATCCACATCCAATGTCCATCTCTCACTCTCATAAACCCTACATACAATCACATTAATCTCAAAGCCATGGTCCAACAAAGCAATGAATGGAGTAGCCCTCTTGCCAATTTTGACCATAGTCTTTGTAGTAGCCCAAGCCCAATGAGGCAAAGAAAAGTGACAATGAAATACAAGGATAAGTGTGTCACTCTCCTCATAATGAACTAGTTGTGACTGCTGAGCATACAAGGACACTCTCCTCATGTGACTCATTACCACACCGTCGTCAAACAACTCCTCTATTTGAATGTCGTGTTCTTCAACAATCTGCACAATTTATCTCTTTTGCTTTATGATATTCATAATCTCTTCATAAAATTACCTCTTATAGTAATGCCTAAGTTCTTGCCATTGAGTAAACTCCGCTTTGCTATTTAAAATTTGATATTCAAGGACCTTCTTGAGGTCTATAGTGTTCTGAATGTTAGAAAATAAGTTATAACCAAACTACTTTTAAGGTCATGTGTCCTATTTCTTCTCTTTGGGCCGAACGTCATCCATCACGTGCTCTAGAATTGGCCTAGAAGGGAGAGTGGAAGACTCACCCCCTCTACTCTTCTTCGATGTACTAGGAGCCTCATCGTCTTGTCTCCTCTTCTCCTCTACCTATACTTCTATCCCTTGGGTCTTTGCCAAAAAGGCATAAATTGAGTAAGTGTCCATTGGTGCATCCCAATCAATCTCTCTTTGTATTCTCTAACCTACAATAGCTAACTCTCATTGTTGCATCTTTTCTTTGTGAGTTGTATCCAAGGTAAAATACCATAAAGCAAACTTACTCGATGAGCTCCGCTAACCTTGCATACCGTAGGGAGAAGCATCACTTCTAACCACATAAGAATTTTGAGTAGTCATCTCTTCAAGAACCTATTTCATTCCTCCTTTGCTGACATTAGGCTACATGGGCAACCTAGACTTTGTCAAATAGATTTTGTTCTTAGGTTCCCACAACACCAAATTCCTTCTCCTTGCTTCTTGGAAAGTTTCACACTCCTTGTAATAATGCTTAGGACTCTCACACCAAAGACACCACCGGTTATTATTTTTTCTTAGAGCTCTATCAAGCATAGGTGCTTGTTTCTATTGCCTTGCAAGTTTAGATAAATCGATTCTTATATCTTTCAGATTTTTATTTAACTCAATATCAATACTAAATGGTGGTGAGGCACATAAGGCATAGGAAGAATAGCTATAGGCATAGCATGTGTAGGTATCACAAGAGAAGGAACACGAGTGGATGTAGGTAGAGAGATTGGAGCTACAGGTGAAGTGGAAAAGGCATGGTAGCAGGAGGGATCGTAGGTGAGTGGGGTAGTAGCACTATCAAATCAAAAAGCCCTGAAATGCCTCACAGCCTATAAATGACAAATGAGTAATTGCCAACACCAAGTACTCAGATGAATATTATTACAAGTGGTAACTTTTACATTCTCCCCTTGGTATGACCCAAGTGAAGTATAACATTGCACTACGATTGTCTTGCCCCTACTGGTGCTAGCATGATCCAACTCTAAATGGAAAGATGATGGCGGTAGAAGAGTAGAGGCAACATAGGCTTTAGATTTTGACTTTTTGAATAATTTCATTCCCTTTTGGTTAACTTCAAGGTCTTTACAATACAAAGGCATGATGAGGGTTCTAAAGGGCTGTCTCTAGACCACTATTGATGTAAAGGACATTGTAGATTTCATAAAAAGCAGCTCATGGTTGTCAAAAATGGTGGCTGCAAATTGGTGTATTGAAGTGCTATTGCAAGTCACCAACTACTTAGAGGGACTAAAATTCTCAACATCAATTGGATCACAATGAG
This sequence comes from Lygodium microphyllum, assembly GCF_053477565.2. Classification (NCBI taxonomy): domain Eukaryota; kingdom Viridiplantae; phylum Streptophyta; class Polypodiopsida; order Schizaeales; family Lygodiaceae; genus Lygodium; species Lygodium microphyllum. The sequence continues at coordinate 105,528,150 of NC_141138.1, forward strand.
ACATAGGGCTTCTTCTAAGGGTCCCCTTGATCATGAAGTAAGGTAGGAATAGATGTGGCCATAACATTGCGAATATTGCTAGGTTTAATGGTTGCTGCCATACCAAAAGGGTAGCCATGATGACAAAAGGGAAACCAATTGAAGGTAGGCCTTGTGGGAGATTTTTTGTGTGTTTGTTGAGGCTGCTAAAAGGGAGTGTGCGAGAAGCGAGCTTTTCTGGGCAACCTCTAATTCTTGTTCCATATAGTCCACTTATTTTGCCTCTTCTTTTGGGCATACATCAAGAACCACTACTCCTCCTCCACTACCATTGCCATCTCCACCACCACCACCTCCACCTCCACCCATGTTTCTCCCCACATATTAACTATCTTAAGCACAATCTCTCTCTCTCTCTCTCTCTCTCTCTCTCTCTCTCTCTCTCTCTCTCTCTCTCTCTCTCTCTCTCTCTCTCTCTCTCTCTCTCTCTCTCGATTGCTCTTCTGCATTTTCTTAGTCTCGCACATGGATTCATGTTATGCATCTGGTTTTTAAAATTTTATTAATTTTGAAAGGGTTAAGGGTTAGCATGGGATTCGCTATTTCTCACACTTTTAGTAGTTAATATTTGAGCGATAAAAATATCAATTTGTTACTTGTTAAGTGTGCATAGGTACTCCTGCATGCACATATACATTCACATTCTTCTACGATCTTATGTGTGTGTTTTGCAATTACATCCCAATATATTAATACTTCAATTGTGCACACCTGAGTGAAATTACATCACAAATATTTTCACTACATTCAATTGTGTATTATTGCGTGAACTTTCTACAAGAGGGTACGATATCAAATAATTTGGTATACTAATAGATCTTTTAATTATTGCATGAACTTACTACAAAAATGTGTGATATATGTTATTTTTCAAACTATTAAAATAATGAATATCAAAACAATAGTATTATCTCATTGTTAATCTATTGCGCACATATACATTCAAATGCACATATACATCCACATTCCACCCCTCCCTTGATTCTTTACATGTGCTTTATTTACAAATGTTATAGTACTACAATTGAGTGAAACCACGTACACAATTTACTTCACATGTACATTCCTCTCTCTTTTTCAAGTTCTCACTCATTCTCATTTAATTATGCTTACAATAACCCTTGCAATTGTTAAACAGTCTTTGTAAAGTGCAACTATGTATTGCTATTGCGTGTTCCAACTATTGCTTCCAATTCTCTACCATTCAACACTTGAAAATTAATACAACCAAATAATTATGAATATACTATCCCCACAGTTACATTTTCAAGATGGTGAGCTGGTGTGCATAAAGCAAATGTACATATTCATTGTGCACATCAAATATTTATCGAGTTCCATTGCTCGAGGGTGGAATAGGTGATCCCTAACAAAGTCATAGACTTTTTCCCATGAAAACACACTAGCTCAATCAAATAGGGAGGCATGTGCTCCAAGAGGACGGTATCCATGGGATTTTTCTCAAATGAGGGTGGGCATATAGAGGCATTGGATGGGTTCCTCTACATCTTCGCTATGCTATCATCCACAAATAGTGTCATTGTTGGGTTGAAGTGTGACTAATCAATATCATCAAAATAGTTCAAAAAAGAGGGCTTCATGTGACTCCTTCAGCAAGAAGTGGTTGTAGGAGCTCTTTTGCACGTGCCTTATCCATATTGAAATACAAAGGTTGGCTCTTGCTTTTTCAACTTCACACAATCACTTCTAACCAATTGGAATAGCTTGCTCAAGTTGTCCTCCTTCATTGACCTCCGAATGGCAATGTCAAACAAGTTAGATATTTTCTCCAAAAATATAGCAAGCATTGGCTGCAAAATCATAAAAATACCTACCCGCTTCCAAGGGCTTCATCAGTAATGATCCCTTTTACTTTGGACACCTATATAGAAGTACTCCGTTCACATATTGAAGAACATAATTATTTTTCATGTTGTGGGGGGAAGCTAGACATGTGCATGTGGAAAGGTGAGGACGCATGTATTGGTATGATGAAAAAGAGAGCTACATTACAAACTTGTAAACATGTTACCTTTGCTCTTTGAAATCTTCCATCTTCAGCAAAGCGATATAAGTATGCGAGTTGTTTATTAGAATCCAATGCTACTGATATAAGGTCACCGCATTCTACATTGTGATCTTATATGGTGCCCCCTTATTTTGCATACGTTTGCAAAAATGAGCTCTAGAAAGTCTTATCAGATTGTATGCCACCTACAATAGGTGGTATTGATATTGATATAGTGCATTAGGAATCTACTAAATGCATAGAAAACGACTCTACGATAGTTTAATAACAATGGATCTCATATTGCCCTCTCATTTGGGATCCTGATGTATCTAGCATCCACTCATTGATAGTAATGTCATCTTTTGTGAATTCCAGAGGAATAATTTCTTCATAATTGATGTCCAAGTGCATGTATACTACATGTACTTACATTTAAAGCATGAACTACTAATCTTAGCAGTTGTAGTTAGTAAATGGAGCCACCAAGTGTGATATGTAAAAAGAAATCAACATGACCATATTGTGACTTTAAATCTCTCACCTCTTTACCTCCAACAACATAGACATGTCTCTCGTAGTGAACAACTTGTACCATATGCAAGGCCCAATACCTCTACCTTGACTCCCTTTGTTGACATCCATCCTCCACAACCTGCTCAATGAGCTCTACCATGGAGTGTGTTGTGGTAGGGAAAATTAACATCCCTATGTCCTTGAGCACACGATCAACCAGATGTGTAGTGTCAACTGACTCCACCTCAATATGGGAGTTCCATGATAGAATTCCATCCCCCAGTCTATGCACAACACTATCTTTGGGGAGATGAACCACCATGATATCACATTCTATGTTTGTGGTTTCTTCTCCAATCCCAACCCTTTTGTGTTGATTGCCTCTTCTAATGCCTCTACCAATTGGGAGAAACACTCACTTGGTGGTTGATCACTTCATAAAGCATTCCCTGTCTTGAACCGATCGCAGAGAGCAATACACCACTCCACCTTTGCCATTGCAACAGCATGGAAGACAGTGTAATGCAAGAGGACTTCCATGTGATTGTCAATATGGCCCTCTACAAATAGGCCTCACTATTAGCGACATATATTCCTTTCTAAATGTTACGATAGATAATATTCTTGAGGGATGTTTGTTTACCTCTGTGTGTGGCTCACATGTCCTCTACCATTGTAGGTTCATAATCTTGAATTGTCTCTTCCCCTGCAAAAAGACAAATCATCCTTATTGACATTGTAATATGGAAGAAGGATCAAAAGCTTTCACATAATCTGATATTAAATGAACAAAATCACAAGTCACGTTTGTTTACTAGTATGTGTAGCTACCATGTCCCTTGGGTGTTGCTAGTCCATGTTGTTGTTATTACACCTCTTCATAGAGTAGCATTGAAGGTAAGTGTCTCCAATGCAAGAGTTGGGAGAACTTCCGCCATCATTCTATCCATGTCAATGATATGGATTGCATTAGTTGTCGTTTCCACTATAATAAAAGTCCATTTAAAACAAATCTTAATATGAAATATCAAGAATCTTTGACACAATTTAGATAAATATGAGATGGATAGAAAATTTTAAATTTGAAATAGTCTCCATACATCTATTGCTCTCTTGCATTGTTTTTTTCATTAGTGAAACTATGATTTGGTCTTTAGCGGTCTTTGTCGTAGGGCCTAAGAAATTGTAGTCACGATTTATGTTCGGTAACATATTTCCACTATAGTACATGAGGAGTGTTGGCTACCAACTATAATATATCAAACCTTTGGGGATTGGAGAAACAAATGTAATTAGCAATGAGGATCAAACTCCACTCAGCCTTTATTGGTCAATAGTAGGATTCTACTTACTTTTATGTTTCCCTTTTCCAACAACTGCTGCTAGCATCTCCATTCTAGGCCTAGCATGGGGTGTCGAGAGCCTCCTTAACCCACATGCTACCATAGGAGCAAACCAATATTCCATGGTGGCCTTCTCACCACTTGTGATCTTCAACTAGTGTATCGAGCAATGTCGATCTAGGTCTCTTCTTTACCAACATCGTTTTTACTGTGCAATCATGGAGATGATCCACCCATGTATTAAAACCTCATTTAAGGGTTTAGTACTTCTCTAAGTGTGTGTGAATCGCATATTATTGGTTAAATTTGGAGTTTAATGATGATATGGTCGTGCAATGTTGTACCATGACTCATGGTTGACCATGGTGCAATTTCAGGTGCAGATTACACAAGCTATTAATCACAAGCTTGAACAATTAAGAGTAGGCATGTCTATTGAGTGATTGGCTATGTTTGGAGAAAAAGAAGTTGGGTCTCTATGTTTTCTCTTTATCACATATGTGAATTGGAAGAACAAATTGTTATCCACTTAAAGGTTGTAGTAGTTCTCCCAACTTGAAATTATTCTCTTTTTTGTCATTGTGTAGCATGGCCTAAAAAGTCTCCTATTTGACTTGATTTCAAAATAGTGTGTTTCCATAATCTCAAATCACAGTTTTGTCATTTAATAATAAATTATTCAACTTCTAATGTGTTAAATCTAAATTTAAGAGAGGAATCTATATTCAAGCATGCCCATTAAAGCTCAGATTTTCATGCTAGAACTCTCCATGGTCTTTAATATATTGACATGATTTGGCTCATTTAGCTTTGAGGATGCCAATAAGTATATTCTCTCCTTATTTAGAACATGGACAATCTTCAAGCCCTACTCGAAGCATAAGAATATTTTGCAATGGGAAAAAAGGCTATTATTTTAGATCGATGTGTTTTGAATACACATGCTTGATAACTATTAAGAGGTGGAAACTCAATGGTATCACTTTCATCTAAGGCTTGGATCAACAACTCTCAATAAATGTCGTGTTTTCCTTACAAGCTTCTAATTAATGTAATAGTACATCCCACCCCACTTGAATCTAAGTTCAGAGTCAAATAGTTATTCTCGTTCTTGTTTGATTGGCCACACATCCATATCATGCTCATCTTGTACTTAATAAGTTACATTTATGTTAATGTTACTACATTGAGGTTTAGGGTCTTGCAGTTGAAGGTGGAGTAAGAGTGGAACCACAAGCAGTGGAAAGATAGAAGCAAGAGCTATAGAGGTTTAGCCAAGAGTGGAAGCACAAGAGAAAGCAAAAAAGAACCAAGAGTTATGGAGGTTCAAGCAAGAGAGAGCAAGACAACATGTGTGAACTTCACTGGTCACAATGTATGACTTGCCTTTCCTTATTCTATTATCATAGTAAGAATAAAGAATAAAGTGATAATAACATGTGGCCACCCCATGCAGTGTGTAGGTAGTAAGTATAAGTAAATGTAGGGGGCTAGGTCTTTAACCCCCAACAGCATCCCACTTAAAGATGAAGGTACCTAAGTGTGGAGAAAACAATAAAAAATAGACAAAATACAAAGTGTACATAGAACTAAAACATGATGAGAAATAGACATCATCTCATCCTACGCCCATCATCTTCATAAGAAAGGCATAATGTTCCACTAGGAGACTTTTAGTGAAAAATCTGTAGGATTCTCATCCTGAGTCAAGATCTTAACAAATCTTAACAAGCTCTCCTTGTTCTCAATCACCTCTCAGATGAAGCGATAACAGATCTCAATGTACTTGGAATTTGCATGAAAGATCGGATTTCATGCTAACTGAATGGCAATCATAGAATCTGAATGCAATGCAAGAGTTATAGTCATACCAAGTTCTACCACCAAACAGCCTAACCATACGGTGTCTTGCAAGACTCAGCAGTTGTAATGTACTTAGTCTTGGTAGCAGACAAGGCTATGAATTTTTGTACCCCTAGACATCCAAGAAATAGAACCTCCAACAAAGACAAAGACATAGCCAGATGTAAACTTCCTACTATCTGCATGTCTTGCATAATCAGAGTCCCTATAGCCCTTGAGTCTAGTATCTTAGTTGCCATAACAAATTTACATATATGCAATGCCCTTAAGGTATCATATAATACCCTTCCCCATTGTAATGTTACCAGCCAAGTGTTGCCATATATTGAGACACAACTCCCACTACAAATGTTATTTTAGGTCTAGTGGCTATCATGGCATACATGAAGCTACCCACTATAGATGCATACAAGATCTTGGCCATGTTGACCTTCATATAATCTAACTAGGGACAATCTACTTGAGTAACCTTCACATGAGAAGGTAATAAGCAGTCGATAGGCTTACCACCCTACATATAGAGCTACTCAACTTTATAAATGTACTCCTTCTATGATAAGCAAAGAAGTCTCTTAGAGTGAGCCTCCTATAATCACAAAAACTCCCTGTGTGAAGGGAGAGAATGAGATAGTCTATTGGAGAGTTCCTCTTTGTGGGAAATCCCTCTATAAGTTTGTTGTAAAGTATCACATGATAGATGGATTACTCTAAATAATTTACATGTGTAGCTATTTGAAGTTTTCTTTTAATATTTTTAAACGCTGTTTTGGTTTTTATCTGGTTCTATTTACTATTTCCCTACTTTGTTATTTTTCCCAAGCTAAAAGCATCGCAAATTTGTTTGCGCTCTATGATCAAATAAAAATATAAAAGCATCTCTATTTATTTCATACTTGCACAACATGACATGATATAGCTTCAATAATGTATAGAGCACATTGGAAAGAGAGATAGATTCTAGAAGACAATGGTGGTGCAAAAGAGGATGTTGCTCATGCACGTTCCCTTCAAATATGAAAGCTTGTTGTTTAGCTTCTCATTTGTTTGGTGGTCTTTTGTTTAGTGGTTTCTTAGTGCATATATGCCAAATTAGGAAGTAGCAATTTGCTAAGTTTTTGTTGGGTACGGAGCTTGTGTGCGTGACTAGCAAGCTATGATGAATGGAACTCCATGGAGATGAGAGAGAGGGAGAGAGAGAGAGGGAGAGAACTATTGTAAGTACACAAAATTGAAAGAAAGATTGATGATGATAGGTGAGATAAGTGAGATGAAAGTAAAAATGATAGGGCTTGAATATATAGGCTAAGGTATCCACATACACATTTGATCCTTATTTAATGCTAAGTGGTGTAAAAGGTGTCCATACCTAAATACACACTTTTACACACAATAATGTGTGTTCACACACAAGGATAAATAAAGCTAACAAATTGCATAGTAAAGCAAAATGCTTACCTATTATCAATGTTTCTTGATTATTTCATTGCTACATTCATCATGGATTGCATGCAATTATGCTCAATTATTCCTCACCAATATGTTCCATGATATCTTTGTGAAAGTTTCAATATGTTGAGTAAACTTAAATGTGATAGTCTTTGCTTGTGAGGGACAAGCTAGATGGGCAGATCAATAAAAGGTGGCCAAGGAGGTAAAGGAGGAGAAATCACCTATTATTTTCGAAAGCTGGCACAGATCAAGCTAAGTAGGTAAAGCTAATGAGAGGCATCAAGAAAAAATCTTAGACTTTATTGGTATTTATCTTCTTCAACTCTTGGCCTCCACAATTTGTCTATGTTTTGATTTGCAATCTGGAAACTTCGAATTTGTAATATCCCCACCCACTCTCTGCGTGAAATGCATGAGGTGCTTGCTAAAGCACATCGTGGAATTACTAGAGAACACTTTAGCGGAGACACTATAGCATGCAAGGTGCCGCAATCTCAGCTATGGTGGCCCACCCTATTACGCAATGCTACTAAGTTCATGAAGCTTTGCGAGACGAATGTCAAAGGACCAAAGTACCCATTTGTAAGGACAAGATGGAGTAATAGCATAACAACCCTTTGAAAAGTGGGGGATCGACTTTATTGGGCCAATCGATCCTGTAGTGCAATACTCATAAGAAAAGTACATCATTGTAGCAATGGATTATCTCATGAAATGGGACGAAGCTTAGGCCACCAAGAAGAATGACACTAGGACCATGGCTAAGTTCCTTTGGGAGTAGGTAATCTCGCAATTCGATTGGCCAATTGAGCTAGTTAGTGATCAAGGCACACACTTTATAAATGAAGTGATTTCCCATTTATTGTCTACATTCTTGATCATCCATAGAAAATCATCACCATACTACCCTCAAGCTAACAGTTAGGCAAAATCCACAAACAAAATCCTAGTGAACATACTAACTAAGGTAGTATCTGCCCATGCAACAATTGGGACAATAAACTCATGGCAACACTATGGGCCCACAAAATAGCCTACAAGACTACCATAGGGCAAACAACATTCAAGGTTACCAAGAAGACATGGACGAAACGCCTCGTAGAGTGAAAATGCCTTTGTGAGACCCGACTCCTAACTACTCATGCGCCAATCTATGAAAAGGCAAGATGCAAGAGCTGGTTTGACAAACATGTCAAACAATGTGACTTTGAGCAAGGTGACCTAGTCCTACTGTACTCTGTAAAGGGCCATAAGTAGAAGATGAAGTTCTGAGGATTGGGGCCTTTCAGGATCCGCAACATTGGTCGAACACTCGCAGCATAGAGCTCGAGACCCTAGAAGGAGAGAGCGTAGGCTTCTTGAATGGTAGTCGCCTCAAGAAGTACTACCCTCTAATGCCTCTACTGCACAAGCCTCGAATGCTAGAACCCCTTGTGAATGTAAGAGCTACCACTATCATTGAGATAGAGGATGAAGATGAGGAAGTGGCAGAACTCGCCTACCTACACATATCAATGACTGCCCAAAAGACACATATCTTTGACACACATTGATTTGAGGAAGCTAACTTTAATGTTCTTACACACGACCATTGGACCCTCATTGGTCAGCTCCAATTGCAACCTACTAATACTAAACTCAATCCATTTGGGGGACAGTCCTACTCACTATTGGGGAAGTGCAAAATAGCATTGTCTATCAAGAATTAAAGCCTACCTATGATCTTCTATGTGATGCCTAACACTAAGGCTACCAGTAAGGAATCACATGCTAGGACGTGCATTCAAAAATCAAGCACACTACCATGTCAACTATGACTCGCAACACATTCACCTCGCCATTGGCAATGTTTCAATAGTGATAGCTTTCAGCAAGGGCAACATGGCTCCATCACAGTCTGTAGTGCCACCATTAGAGGAACCAAGTGCAAAGCCTCTAAGGAGAGGGGTCGGGACTTGTCCCACCACCCTACTAAAATAGCATTGCTACAACACAAGGTAGCCACACCCAAGACCATTGAGCAACAGCTCAAATGGGTACCCAAACTCCCATCGCAACCCCCTAGTAGCCAAAAACCACATGAACTCGCAACCACATAACCTCACACCCTAGGCCTAGGAAATAAAGCTCGCGGTATAGAAGTAGACAAAAAGTCAAGCCATGATGGGTGCCCAAAGACCTATTGCGCACCCAAGGCTACTATGAAGGCAATAACTAGATTTGGTTGCCCAAAACTACGAGCGACATGCGTGTCCCTCCATCCAAGCCCTCCAGTCCATCTCTACAAAATGGCAAGCTAGCTAGGATTGAGAAACCGGTTGATTCCAAAAGCACCAAACCCATAGAACCTCAACCAGTTTATCAACCAAAACCATAACTAGCTGCCCCTAGACCAACTCAACTTGACACTCCTAGTGTCCCAACGGCTCCACAAGCAAAAATCAATTCATCACCGTAGTCCCAAGACCGACCAGTTACACAAGTGGCTACTAAATGCCCCATTGACCAATCCACCAGGATGGCATCCACTCCTAAGTTATCCATTCCCCAACCAAACCCCAACCTCTAGTAGGCCTTAGATCCCCCTACAAGCACAGATCTATCCTTACCTTGGCCTCAAACCTAGCCACTAATACAGGGGATGACTTAGTCACCTGCATTAAATGGTTGGATGCTACCTTCACCATGCTAGCCAAGAGCTATACATAGTTGCACTTAGGGCTCTTAAGCGAGCTATTAGTAGCAAATTTATGCTCCTTGCCATGCACCTAGGAAGAATCCAAATTCATGTTTGTCAAGATTTCCATGGTAGCCAAGGAATTGATTGCCACCAAAATCTTTGGAGAGCAAGCTTGCATATAATGATTGATCACATCCTATAGTAGGAGCAAAGTCTTTGCAACAAGCTAGGAGCTAGAAGAGCTGAAAAAACTAGCTGACTCTAACTCTTCTTTTTGTGTAAAAATGATACACCCTTTGTCTCCAATAGGAATAAGGGGGAACCAAATTATGACCAATGTCAAGGAGAGACAAGCAATCAAAACCTTCGAGTATGACCCCATCAATCGAATCGATCATTAGAAGACCATGTCATGGCCAAAAGTAGATTTCTTATTTTCTTCTCCCTCTTGTTCTTCCATGGTTAAGCTTGTGCTTAAGAGAGGGAGTGTGAGGGAGTGAGTGTATGAGGGTGAGGGACCGTGGTGGAGAAGCTCTCCATCTTCTCCTTTCTTCTTCTTCTTCTTCTATTCTCTTATCTCATCTTGTCTTGCACGCAGCAATTGAGCATGGAGCTTGGAGCTTGAGGATCAAGCTTGCTTGAGCTTGCACCTCGGACCGTGGAGCTAATGGATTGCTTGAGGGAGGAGGCAACTCAATCAACAATGGAGGTAAGCTCATTACAATCGTAAGTGTGCGAGAGCGCATGGCTATGTGAGAGATAGCCATTGCACTTGGCTTGAAATGCTTGAAGCAATAAGCCATCCGTGGGTCTTGGCGGTTGAGTGAGAGCTCCCACAGTAAGATAAAGATTGATAAGGTACTCACGACTTGATGTTTTGGAAGGTTGCTAAAGAGTACATAAGTGTAAAATAGCAAGTGATTGAATAGGAATTTCAAGAATATTGTCTTTGAGAGGACTCCACGAGTTGAGCATTACATCTTCAGTAATAGCATACTTAGTGCTAGTGTGCTCTTTTATCCATACAAAGTAGTTTGTGCAAATGTGCACAAGTATTTCTTTGTACTTTATCCATTCTTTTCCCCTCCTTTTGAAAGGCCAAGATAGTTGGTTGGTTTGAGAAAGACATCTTGAGATTGAGTAAGGATGAAATGAGAGGAAGACTTCAGATAAGGGGGAACATTTAGAGTTTAACAAAAGACCAGAGAGTAAGCATGTGTCAATGATGAGAGCTATCAGATGGGACACATCAATACGATTTATAGGGATTGAGATAGTGGAATGATTTATGGATATTATGATAGAGAAGAAGATAAGGGGTTTCATGATAGGGATAAGAGATATTGAATTTGTGACGAGAAATAGATAGGAAATGAATGCTCTCGATGGCCAATAATAGTGTTGGTAGCTCTCCTTTGTGTGTAGATCATGAACTTAATCTTCTCTTGGTCCGTAGAAGCTTGTTGATTAAGCTTAGATATTTCTTAAACATTTCAAAATATTTTGTGTGGAGAAGGAGGTGAAGATGTGCTTCAAAGGGCATGCAAACTAGATTTCAATGCTTCAATGTGAATGGGGACTAAATGATATTAAGGGTATAATGCCTTAATTAAAATATAAACTTTAAAAAGCTTATAGTTAGCGTCATTTTGATTCAAAATTGCCACTGAGATTTGCACCAAATAAGAAGGCCAATGATTGCATTAATGTCAAACTGCTAACATAGGGATGAACGCCTATCAATTTTGAAGTAATTGTTGAGCTAGGTGCCATTGATTACATGGACTCACCAAATCTGTTGCTCAAATATGACATTTGATGCTTGTCATGATTGCTATCACCTTGGCTTAGTTTTAATGGCTGCCTTTTATTGCACCGAATGATCAATGTTGATGTCTTCATGCTATTGGTTGCTTGCTTGTCATTGTTGAGCTAATTGGTAGAACTGTCAAATGGTGCTTGTGGGGCTGTGATTATCACTGATGATCGATGTAGAGTAATAATGCCTAATTTGTCACGACAAAGGCTAGTTAAAGCCTTATATAGGTTCTAATAAAAACCTTAATGAAGCAAGAATCTCTCACTCTCTCTAAAGGAGAGGTGATAATGAAGAACATAAGAGTAGGTGGAGATGATAAGAATAGACAAGAAGTAGATGGATAGGATAAAATGAGCAATTGATTTGGATTGCATGCAAGAAATGAATCTAAGGATTAAGCGAGTAGACAAAAAGCCGAAAGCTAATAAGCTAGGCCCTGAGGGTGCTTGGTGTGCTCTGATACCATGTAGAGAGAGAGAGAGAGAGAGAGAGAGAGAGAGAGAGAGAGAGAGAGAGAGAGAGTGTGTGTGTGTGTGTGTGTGTGTGTGTGTGTGACAATGAGATTGGAGAATAAATCCCACAATTGTATTGCTCACTTTCTTACATACTCATATTGCAATAATTGAGAGTACACATATATATGCAATAAAGTTCTAGATATGGTATGTCCTCTTACTAAAGTATCATCCACATGTTCTAGATCTATCTTATCTAATTCTCCTAAATATCTAGATATTCTCTTCCTAGATATTCACTAAGTACATTTTCAATATATGAGCACATTCTAACAGTGCTAACGTTGGGATAGACACCAACATGGTGGATGATGTAGTGGATGGCATGGTGTAGGCAATGTGGACGACGATGTGGCAACTAGGGTTGGATAGTCCACATGAGAGAGAGAGAGAGAGAGAGAGAGAGAGAGAGAGAGAGAGAGAGAGAGAGAGAGAGAGAATTGGAAAAATTTATATATTAATCAGAATTTATATCATCAATAAAGTAATATCAAGTAATTAATATTAATTAACAAGTAATTATTTAATTATTTACATTACATAAGTATGTAAATAATATTAATATCAATTAATAATAATTATTTAAAATATAAATAAATAATTAAATAATATTAGTATCAATTAATAAAAGAACATTTTTAAACCTTCCGAAGGTAAAAGATTTACCATGTTTCCTCAATGGTTGATAACTAAAAAATATAAATTAGATAATACTAACTAATTAATACAAGTTAATACTAGCTAATTAATAATTATCTCATTGTTTAATTACTTAATATTGGCTACTTAATATTAATCCATTAAGTTTTTCATTAATTAGTTAATAGTAACCATTAACATAAATTGGATCGATGTAATATTAATTAATTAATATTTTTATATAAACTAATTAATATTAAATTAACTACTTCATATTAACCAACTAAACTTTAATTAATTTGATACTTAAGTTTTCAAGTAATTAACATTAATTAATTAGTATTGAATAGTGCTAACCAATTAATTAGTAAATCAAATTAATATAAATCCATTAACCAATTAATCATTCTTATTTAAATAATTAGATACTAATTAATAGTACTAACTTAATATGCTTTAATAGCTACTAATTAATAGCACTCCTTAAATATTTATTAATAGTTAATATTAATAATAACCAATAGTGGTATACTTAATATTAATATGAGCTAGTAAATTGTTTTAAATTAATATTAAGAATAATAATTTATGATTAAGTAAGTAAATACTTAGTAATAATTAGTTAGTGCTACTTACACAATTAATTACTAGATCAAATCAATATTAATTTAATCAATGCGTTAATAAATATTATTTAATAAACTAAATACTTATTAATAATACTAATTCAATATGTTTAATATTTAGTTATAATTAATATTAATAATAATTAGTACAAATACACTTAATATCAATATAAAATAGTTGTAGATATTAATATAAAATAATTAACCAACTATTTGATGATGATTTTTATTTAATAGTCTTAATTTAATATTTTTGAATAATTTTAATCAATTCTAACTACTAATATTATTGAATAATTAAGTAGACTATTTATTTATTTATTTATGTATGTGATAGACTAATTAGTCTAATTACAATGCTACTTGTAGTTCTAGTTAAATATATGCCATTACAATTCTAATTCATTTGTACAAATTAGTTGTGACTACTGATACTAATAATAACTAAAAATCTAGCTGTTTAGTTTAGTAAGGACGATTTAATCATTTGTTTGGAACTATGAGAGAGAGAGAGAGAGAGAGAGAGAGAGAGAGAGAGAGAGAGAGAGAGCTCTATGTTTTTTTTTTGTCAAGAAACCCCTTCTCTGGTGAAAATTCATTTCACAAGACCCCTTGAAGGGATAGAAGATAGGAGGGGACTTGCGATTTTACTTTTCACTCGAGAGAGGCTTGCCAACAATCATTTCTAGTTTGCTGAAGAAAATTTCCACAAGTGAGAAGTCCCATCATTTATCTCTTGAAGGACTTATGGAATTATTTTTTTGCTGAGAAGGGGCTATCAACAGCTCCTTTTGTGGTGAAAAATAATTTCATAAGTCCTCTCCAAAAGGGACTCATGGAAATTTTTAATGTTGGGAAGGGGTTGTTGGTAGCCCCTTCTCCGACGAAAAAATATTTCCAAAGTTACCTCTCCAAGAGATGAAGGATTGGACTTGTGGAAATTTTCTTTACCAGGAAAAGGTCGCTAACAACCCTCTTTCGGGCAGAAAATATATCCACAAGTCCCTCCCATCCTTTATCCCTCTGAGGGGTCTTGTGGAATCATTTTTTGATGAAGAAGGGGTTGCCACCAAAACAGCTTCTCAGCAAAAAAAAATTACATATATATATATATATATATATATCTCTCTCTCTCTCTCTCTCTCTCTCTCTCTCTCTCTCTCTCTCTCTCTCTCTCTCTCTCTCTCTCTCTCTCTCTCAACATTAATGTCAGTACTACAAGCAACTTTTCAAGGCTTTTTTCAATAATGGGTACATAAGAAGGATCTGTATATTCATAGTATCATTGGAGACTCCAAGGCACCAATGCAAGGTGGTAGATGATTTGATTACAAAGGAGTGGGACATCCATTGGATGAAAAAGCATGAGGAGTTCAAGGAAGAAATCACCGGTACTGACTGGGCCTTTTTGTCAAATTACATGTTTTATATTTGGGATGAAAACCATTGGCTTATGGCATGGATGAATGAGATACACACATGTGAGTGGCCCTAAACCATAGGTCCTTAATACTTTCCAGTGTATTTGTTGTCTTCATTGCTTACATCTTTAATTCTTCATAATAGTCTTTCTAGATAACACAAGGCAAGATATGTGTGTGGATTGTCACCTCATGAAAGTGATAAGCATGGCTAAGGGGGAGATTTCACATGCTATATCTCATAAAAACAAGTATGTGGAGGTCCATTTTTTCACATGTTTGGAATGCTTTTATGGGCTAAATGTCACCGTCTTGAATAAATGTGCTTGAGACCCTAATCTAGAATGTATATAGGTTGTCACAAAAGGGTATTGTCTATACCTCGTATATTAACCATGTCTGCAAAGCAAGAATGTTGCGGCACATTGACCATGCATCTATTTTTGACAAATTAATTGAGGATGCAAAGACATGCACGCATTCACACATGGTCCAAGGCACCATTCATCGCTCTTGCCTACGTCATGTGAAAGGTATTTCTTCAAGATAATTTAACGATTTATTTAACACTAACATATTTTTCCTCAATTCAATAACATTGTCCTAAATTATCAAGTGCAAGACAAGAATGATATAGTAGTTGGCCAATCAAACAAAAATGGACGCGACTCTCTAACTCTCAATATAGAACCAAGTGGGGTGAGGCATAGTACAACATTAATGAAATGATCTTTAAGAAAACTCAATTATTGCTAAGAGTTGCAAACCCTAGCCTCAGAGAGAAGTGGTATCAATAATTTGCTACATCTCTATACTTGCATGTCATATGTATTCAAACTATGTTGGTCCGAAGTAATAGTGTTTTTACAATTGCAGAACTATCTCATGCTTGGAGTGAGGCTCCAAGACCAGGGGTGTTTTGAACAAGGAGAGAGATACACATTGGTGTCCTCGTAGCTAAATGAGGTTGACCGTGTAAGATTATTGAAGGCCATGGAGAGTTCTAACAAGAAAATTCGAACATTGATAGGCATGCCTGAACATAGGTTATTCTCATTCATCTATATTAATTGTTTCGTAAGTCTCACACATTATTATTAAATGACATAACTTTGATTTGAGCAATTGGAAATGCACCTTTTCAAAATTTAGTGAGACAATATATCTTTTGGGCCATATTACAAGATAGTGGAAAGAGACTACTCTCAAGCTAGAAGGACTACTATAACATTCGAATGGATAATGGTTTCTTCTTCCAATTCACACAAGAGTACACACAATAAATAAAAAGGAAATATAAAGAGAAAATGTTTGGCATCGTCTTCCATGATTTCAAACAAGCTAAAGATATAGAGTTACAAAAGTCATTCAAGTTAGCAACATTGAGGCTTCTATATAGGCAAATCGCATTACCATTTTCTATCAGTATGTTTGATGCTATCTTGTTAATCCATTCCAGAAATGCAATGGTGATTTTGTCTAAAAGGTTCATGTATGGGCAGATAGAGAGGGAGCCTATACAAAATTTGCTAGGAGAATGCGAGGACTAGGTGGACCTGGAGGATGATGAGTGCATGTACAAGGATTACCAAATAGAGCAGGAGTGGGATGAGGAGATGTACTAGAGATGCCCTATTTTCCATGACTATCCAAAAGGTGAATACCCCTCAAATGAGAAAGCTTTGTATCAAAAATACTCAAGGAAAAACAAATGCAAGATACACAAGGATCGAGAGCCATGGTAAGTAAAATGGCATGCATTCTTTGGATTATATTGAACTTTGTTGTCTCCTAGTAAAGAGACTCTAGCCGCTCTATAGGAAAATGATACCAGTACTGGTCAAAAAATGAAAACCAAAGAGAAAGCACACACTTGTTATTGTTGAAGAAAGACAAAGCTCTCATCCCAAGTTAATTTGGTTTCTCCACACCCCAAAGGTTTGTTGTTTTAAAGTATTGTAGCTAGGACATCTGTTGTATTCCTAGAGTGAAAATATATCAATAAACATGACTTGTAGCCATGCTTATGTAGGCCCCTTGGTTGATACCAGTATAGAGAGTAGATCAAAATCCCATTAATGCAACAAACACTACACTGGAGCACTAGAGGTATGAAGATAGTTGCAAGTTGCAAGTTTTCCATCTATTACATATTCATCCACATTATCCCAAATATTTTGTTTTTTTCCATATCTCGATATGTTTTCAATGGATTTGATTTATAGTGGAAGGCACCACTGAGGAGGTTTGTATTGTTGGCATGGATAGAACAATAGAGCATGTTCCATCTAGATCTTGCGATGGAGAGGCTTACCTTATACACCATTGTAGAGAGATATGTGGCAGCGACAAAAAGCGACGAGGGGAGAGCTGAGGACATGGTATTACACCCCGCTCAAACATGTATTACGAAGAACCAAGATAGTAAGCTTGATTGTGCAACAAATTCATGACATGAGACTCAATCACATGGATAGTCTCGCAATAAGTCCCATGGCCATAAGTTTGCATTGACTTATCATTATTGTGGAAAGCTAGGTCATATTCGGCCACGTGCCATAAAATGCACGACGAACGAGTGCAAGGCAAAGGGAAAGGGCAAAGTGTAGGAAAAGAATGAGCATCACAGCATTGTCCCTAGTAATTCTAGCATCAAGATTGAAGAGATTAATGTAGTGCAAATAGATTCAGATAATGATTACATACTTGCAGCTTTGTCTCTTGATGTTTCATAGTTGGATGATGCCTCGTCTACTTATGTTGAGTATTGGCTAATTGATACAAGGGATTCAATTCATGTTACCCCTCGTTGAGAGTTGTTTTACTCATATTGCAACATGAGATGATCTATTAGATTGGGTGATGAATTGGCATTGGATGTTGTTGATATTGGAGATGTATGATTGCAATTTGCTTCAAGCAACAACTTTACTTTGCATGGTGTATGCTATGTTCCGACTTTGACCAAAAGCCTACTCCTTGTTGTGGATGGTTGGATGATGTAGGTTACTTTTTATCTTTCGGTGATTTCTCATGGAAGATTACCCTCATTGAAGTATCAACAACAATATTTTGTATAGTGTAGAGGGTGAAAGAATTGAAGGTCTTGGATTTGCAGTGACAATGGATGTGGCATGTATGCATACAAGTAAAGAAACGTAGCTCATGAATTTCAAGTACTATGATCAAACAACATGAAAGCTTATGAACCATCTATCACTATATGGTGATAGTGATGTTCTGTCTTGTGCAGGGAAGGAAAGTGTAGATGGGAATTGTTAGGACATAAGATCACACCCCACTCGAATGCAAAATCTAGAGCACCATCACAAAATGGTCGAGGTTGACAAAGAAGCCACAAACATTACATGTGACATTATGATGGTTCATCTTCCTAATGAGAGTGTTGTGCATGGATTGGGTGATGTGGAATGAAAAGAATGTAAAATAAGAAAATAGATTAAAACCTCTACTTATAGTTTTACTTAAGGGCAAGGCCTTACATATAAGAGAAACTAGCATTTCACACTAGGGCCCATGCAAGCACGTGTTATGAGGGTGCTTGTAAAGCTATCATGTTTACCCCCTCCCCCCCCCCCTTTCTCTCTCTCTCTCTCTAAACACCTTCCTCATTAGCTATAGCCTAAACCTTACTTATATAAACAACACACCACACTCTTTATTTTCTCACAACAACATAACACATGTTTGTGAGAAAGCAAGTAAAACATTCAAAATATTCTTTAGATTATCTACATGTAAGACCAACAAAACACAAAAGACCAAAACATAATTTGGTTTTTAAATAGCTTTCGTTTGGAAGCATTACAAGTGTAGATGTGTATCCACAGTCATGAATGTAATGCATTTGCACACCATCTCCATGTAATAATTGAATTTCTTCTAAATATTATTCCTTTCAATGTCAAAGTTGTATTTGGTTGAAATCCAAAAGGATAAGTTTAATTTAAGTAATCAACATAATAAAAACAATCTCATCTATATAGGGCAATGTTTTTTTCAACCATTCATATTATACTATGATTGTAAAAAAGTAAGTATCTATGTATGTAATTTAGTATTTATTCATTTTTATCATTTTCTTAAGATGGTTTTCTTTTCCCCATTAAGCATACATTTCCATAGAGCATGAATCCTTTCTTTTCTTGGCAAAATAGAAAGGAGTGTTGATTGTGTCACATTTTACACACACACTTAGGCTAGATGTACAAACATGTATTTGTGAAGTTTTTAAAACAACTCCTAAAAAATATATGAGTAGTGATAGTTTGACTCAGCAAAAAGTTAGGGTTTTAATAGCTAACTTGCATCTCCATAACGACTCTTGTTAATATTCAATTTTGATGTAATCTACCATCCATTGCATAAGAAATTTATGGAATAATCTTTCTCTATGTTTTTATTTACATTGCTAGGATATGTTTGGAACTTCACTTACATATCAAGGAAATGTTTCTACCTTTTGTCAATGATTGCATACACATAAGTGTAAACCATTACTAATGTGAGAAAGAAATATGCATTCATATTGATCAAGGATATAAGACATCAGATTTAATAATACATCTTATGTTAATGAAACCATGGGTGCCAATTGGACTTGGAGCCATGATAAGCTTACTTTGCAAAACCATAAAGAGAAGTCCTTGAAGTGCCAAAGGTGTGCATGTAGGTGTGGAGATTGGTGGAGAAGGCCTTGATGTATGCCACAAAGGTTGGTGAGGAAGGCCTTGATATATGCCACTCGCCAAAGGCTTGTTGTGAAGGATGGTGAAGAAGGCCTTGATGTATGCCACGAAGGTTGGTGAAGAAGGCATTGATATATGCCAGTCGCCAAAGGCTTGCGCTAGTTGTGAGTGTCCCATCACTTCAATAGCAGCATGATCCCACCCCTTTGCATGACCGTCACCATCTACCCGAACATAGGACCTCCATGGACCACAACTACTGCCAATCGCCCTCATTACCGCTTCAGTTTGTCGCTATTATTGCCACACCCCCCTTGGATACCACCCACCTTGAGCGCATGTGCGCACGCACGCTATCATGATATTGCATGTTCATGCTCGAAAAACCTAGGCTACAAAGCTTAAATAAGGAGGTGTCATCTTGTTTTTGTTTTTATTTAGTTTGCCTTCTTAGTAAACATTTATGAGGTGAACCTCTATTGTGTTTTGAGAGGGAGAAATTTCTCAATGCTCTTTCGTGATGCAAAAAGATTCATGTGAGAGATTAAGCTTTGTGAAGGAAGAGCTGTAATTACTAAGGTTAGACCCCTGCTTCTCATGTGTCACATGATAAGGTGGATGCATGGAATAACCTCTTGGGTGACCTTGATACAAGGTCTTAAGTACCCTTAGGCTTTTTGTGATAACGGGAGAGAAAAGAAAGCATGCTTTTATGGGCATGGAAACTTTTTTTTTTTGTTTTTGGATGAGGCTATTGTTAGCCTTGGTGTGATAGCTTGGCAATAGAACGAGTAGTCTTGAAAATAGGAGGGATGTAGTCGATTCCAAAAAACTGGTGGACACTCATGCGCTGGCACTACAAGGGAATGGGGCAATAGCAACGGTCATTTGCGATGCAAAAAAGCAGTGTCGCTAAAAGCATCACTAATTCTATTAGCGACGCTAATGGTGACACTGGTCTGAGGAAAAAGTTTCGAAAATCGGAGCGTAACATTTGCCGAGAAAATATTTGCGAGAAAGAATGAAAGAGAGAGCGAGAGAGCTTAAAGCTTTGAGAGAGAGAGAGAGAGAGAGAGAGAGAGAGAGAGAGAGAGAGAGAGAGAGAGAGAGAGAGAGAGAGAGAGAGAGAGAGAGAGAGAGAGAGAGAGAGAGAGAGAGAGGGAGGGAGCTCATCACCATTGTCACCGCCGCCGTCGCCGCTATACATGAAAAAGAAAGAGAAGTGTGCAAGGTAGAAGAAAGGGAAGGTACAGAGAGAAGGTACAAAGGGTTTCATCTTCAGCCCTTTGAGGTAAGTACGTTGCCTCTTCTTGCTTTATTTTTGTGTTCTCTTGTTTTCAATTTTTGTTTTTCTTTGCAAGGAGATACATGAAAAGAGAGGGAGGGAGGAAGGGAGGGAGAAGAATGAAGGGAGAGGAAGAGAAAAAGAGGGAGAGAAAGGAAACAAAGAGAAAGAGGAAGAGAGAAATGAGAAATGAAGGGAGGGAGAGAGGAGGATAAGTGAGAGAAACAACGAGAGAGAGAGGGGGGAGAAACAAAGAGAGAGGAAACAAAGAAAGGGAAATAGTGAGAGAAATAGAGGGGGAAAGAAATAGAGAGAGGGAGAGGGAAGGAAGAGAGAAGGAGGTAGAAAAGAAGGGTGAGGTAAAGAGAGAAAGGAGAGTGAAAAGAAGAGAGAGAGGGGGAGAAAGAGAGACAGAGAGAAAAAACAGAGAGTGAGAGAGAGGGAGAGAGAAATAGGAAAACAATGAGAGAATGAGAGAGAAGGTTAAGAAAGAAAAGTGAAGGAAGAGGGGGGAGAGAGAGATAAAGAGAGGCGGGGTGACATTTCTTTCAATATCTTTGTTTCTTAAGCTTTTTATTTTCTATCTTTGATTGTCTTCGGAATGAGATGAGTTGAGTGAGAGTGGGGAGGGAAGGAGGGAGAGAAATAGAGAGAAGAAGGGAGGGGAAGGAAGAGAGAGATGGTGAGAAATAAAAAACGGGAGAGAGAGGGGCTTCATAAAAAAGTGACAAAACCCGAGCATGGCATTTTACAGGTTTGTAAACAAGCGAGAGAGAGAGAGAGAGAGAGAGAGAGAGAGAGAGAGAGAGGCCACCACCACTGCCGCCATGCATGAAGAAGGAGGAGACAAGTGTAAAGGAAAAGGAAGGAACTCCCGAATGAGAAAAAAATGAGAGAAGTACGAAGGGATTCTTCTTCAAGCTTTGAGGTAAGTGCATTATCTCTTCTCTCTTTGTTTGTCTCTTTTATTTACTTCTCTCTTTCTTTTTGTTGATGAAGAGTGTATAGAGAGAAGAAGTGAGAGAGATCAACGTGCGCAAGGGATATTGAGAGAGAGAGAAAGAGAGAGGTCGCTACCACCGCCAATCCACCACAAAAAGAGAGGGGACAACTGCAAAGAAGAAGGAGGGAACCCGTGAAGGAGAAGAAGAAGAAGGAGAGAAGCGCGAAAGGATTCTTCTTTAAGCTTTGAGGTAAGTGCACTATCTATTCTCTCTTTGTTTTTCTCTTTTCTTTACTTCTCTCTTTTTTTTTGTTGATGAAGAGTGTATAGAGATCAATGTGCACAAGGGAGATTGTGTGTGTGTGTGTGTGTGTGTGTGTGTGTGTGTGTGTGTGTGTGTGTGTGTGAGAGAGAGAGAGAGAGAGAGAGAGAGAGAGAGAGAGAGAGAGAGAGAGAGAGAGGTTGCTGCCACCGCCAATCCACCACAAAAAGAGAGGGGACAGCTGCAAAGAAGGAGGGAACCCATGAAGGAGAAGAAGAAGAAGGAGAGAAGCGCGAAAGGATTCTTCTTCAAGCTTTGAGGTAAGTACATTATCTCTTCTCTCTTTGTTTTTCTCTTTTCTTTACTTCTCTCTTTCTTTTTGTTGATGAAGAGATGTATAGAGAGAAGAAGGGAGATAGATCAACACAAGGGAGATTGAGAGAGAGAGAGAGAGAGCCTGCCACTACCACTACCATTGCCACCGCATCCACTAAAAGAGAGGAGACAACTACAAAGGAGGAGGGAACCCCCAACCTCTATCTCTTCTCCATCTTGCCCTCCTTGAGCTTGCATGGCAGGCACCAAGCAAGCATGTCCCCATTTCTTGGCCATGGGAAGGCCTCATGCCAAAGCCCGCTACCCGGAGCACAAGGTGGAGCCTCCTCTAGTGCAGCAATAGGTGCTCCCCATAGAGCACAACGACCACCAGAGAAGAAGAGGAGATGGAAACCGGGCACTATCGCCCTTCAAGAGATAAGGACAATAAAGTGTGGATTCAAGCTTCTCATCCCGAAAAGATCTTTTCATAAGGACGTTGTTCAGGAAGTCATGCAAGACTTGGAGCTAAAAGGAATGGAAAGATTTTGGGCACGAATGCGGGACGGCCCACCAGTAGGAAGGTAGACTGTTGTAGCTACGACGACAAAAAGAAGAGTCTACATTATGTACTACATGTATCTTCTATTACCAAGAAACTATTGTCGATTGGACAGATGGCAGAGAATCTACTGTCGGTTGGATAGATGATTTCAACAGATACACATGGCCGTATATTTGAAAGTACAAAGATGAGGTACTCGATGTCTTTAAGCAAATGTATTTATAAAGAGAAATGCAAGTCAGATGGTTCATTGGAAAGGTATAAAGCCTGCCTTGTTGCAAAGGGATATGCACAGCAATATGGTCTAGATTATGAGGAGACTTTCAGCTCGGTTGCCAAGATGGAAATGGTGAGAATAGTCATTGCATTAGCGGCTTCTAAGGGCTAAAAATTATGACAGATGGATGTCAAAAATGCATTCCTGAATGGTGACTTGCTTGAAGAGGTATATATGGAGTAGCGTGAGGGTTATGTACACAACCTGAGGTGTATATGGATGCTAGCTAGCAACCGTGTCTATCATGCTAGATCCAAATACATAGAGATTCATTACAATTTCATCAGAGAAATGGTACTTGCATGACAAATTGATCTACTTCATGTGAAGACAGAAGACCAGGTAGCCGATATCTTTACCAAATTACTTGGTAAAGAAAAATTCGTTCGTTTCAGGCATCTACTCGAAATACAACAACTAGTTTGAGCTCAAGAAATGGAGTTTGAGAAGGGGGAGGATGAGCTTGATTCTTTTGATCTTAATACACCTCCATCCATTGAGATTGAGGGTGAAGACAAGAAAGAAGAGATAGAAGATGACTTAGACGTAGGTAAAAATAAGAAGGAAGAAGTAGAGCTTAGAGACACTACCACTCCCTATATAAGTGTTTCTGGCGCCAACACCATGGTATAACTCTTACAAATGTCCAAATGCTCCCCCAAAAAGACTTGAACAAGTTTGGAATAAGCTAGAGTGAGTAGAAGATCAATGGGACTTATTCATACCTCAGGGTCCTGACTATAATGAAAGCTTGAAGTAAAGCTCTTCTTCTTGGGCCTAATAAGTGATAAAAAAAGCTCCTTGAGTAATACTTTTTTGAATTGATTATATCTACCTTTTGCAATCACAAGCTCTTTTTCATATTGGGCCTAAGCAAGTGATGAAAAAGCTCCTTGCGAAATACTTTTTTGAATTGATTATATCTAGCTTTTGGAATCAAAGGATTCAGTTTTTTTTTTTGAAAATCTGATACACAATTTTTAGACATTAGATGTAGGTGGCATTGGCAAATGAATTATGCAAGAATATTTAGTGCATATAGCTAGAAGGGTGGCAAGGTTGCATGCCCTGCCACCTAATTTTTTTCCCCTCTGTAACCGTCGCTATTTGCGTCGGAAATTTACTCTGCAATCGTCGCTAACCCAATTAGCGACGCAAATAGTGACGCTATAAGTGACGCAAATAGCGATGAATCGATCGCATCGCTAATAGCGACGCGAATAGCGATGACATAGGTAATTTTTTCCATTAATAATTCCGTTACTTTAAACATCACTATTGGGTCTATATGTTGTAGTGTGGGAGGGATGATGATGGTTCCATCTTCCTTTCCCTGTCAAGGGTCAGATGTACCTAAGCTATATGGCCCATACTCAAATAATGTTCCACTGCGCCATGACGTGAGCTTGACGCCTACTCTCTCTCTCTCTCTCTCTCTCTCTCTCTCTCTCTCTCTTTGTGTGAAGCCATGAAGGTAGGTGCAACATACTTGGGATGAAGCCCTCGGTAATTTCTTAGAAGTCTCCTTCAAATTGTTTGCTAATTGAGCACTTGAGGTCTGTTAATGTTATCAACAAGAGGAATACATACACGAAAGTAGGAACTGCAACAACTCAGAATGCTTTCTGTAGGAGAGCATGAGAATTTCCACTACTAGTGGACATCATAACTAGTGCAACAACGGATATCACTACTCAAGCTATATCTAATAAGGTGGCGATCAAGAACGAGACACCCGATGAAGGTGATTTCCATTATTGCTTGTGTGATGGAGGAGATGGAGCTGAAGGGACTTTACGATCCAACCATATTAGTAGCAATGCATGCTCAGAGGGGCCATCATCATCATGAGAGTAGAAGATTGATTACCTAGAGAGTAGCATCTTGGCTCACGATAGATCGCAAGCGGGTGGGTCTATCGCGTAGTACTACACGATGGACTCACGTGGGCCTCATTTGAGATCAACCACGTTGCAAGGTGCAACAAGCTGGGTTTTCATCGTGCCGATTTTCACAACCTTTTCGTGCATCTGTCTATGACCAAGCTAGGATTTCATCGTGCCGGTTCTTTTCATGATCCGTCTATGGCATCGTGCCATGTCAGACAATTGGGGTCACCTGATAGTCTAGTTAATAATAAAATATTAAACCCTTTAATTTTAAAAACCCACACTGCCTTTTTTTTAAAAAAATCAGTGTTAACTAAACGCTTAACATACTAAACATTGCTCCAAAACATCGAAGGTGTTAACAATGAAGGTAGAGCTCTTACATTATGTTTTTGCTCTCTCACTTTGCATGACATTTCTGCTCTCTCAATTCGCATTGCATTTTCTGCCAATCTTCTTGGTGTTCCCTCCTAGGAAGTTCATTATACATTCTTGGTATGCGCATTAAGTGCGACAGGCATCAAGGACTACTCTACCTCTCACAAAGGGAGTACATTGCTTTGCAAAGGCCAAAGCAATCGATTTGGAATCCCTTGTTTCAATTTTCAATATGGTCATCACCAAGGCTATGGCTAGCAGGCGGCGCGTCGAGAAGCAACTAGCTAATGATACCATGCCACCACAGTCGTAGGCAGCTCGGGCTAGGGAAGATCCAATGGCAACTAAAGAAAGTACGCAAAGGTTTGAAGTCGCAAGGCGCATACCTAACGTAGGTGATGTGTTAGTTTTCTATGACTTCACATTTGATTTTAATGTCTCAGTAAGTAGTTTTCTAATCACAGCCATGCACTTCTATAGTGGGAAGAATGTAGGTTTGGCAAGAAGCCCAATGGGCGGTGCATAAAGAAGTATGTGTGTTTGGTTCTAGCATGTGACAAGGCATATTCCTGCCTTGAGTTTTTTAATAACCATAGAATCACAGAGCACGTAGGAGCCTTGATAGTGCCCAGCATGAAGTGAGGTAGACTGTCCAGGTTCATGGCATCGCCTAATACCCCTACTAAACTAACAAAATTTTATGAAAAGGCATACGCAAAAAAGTACGCTATGGTTGTCAAAGCTTTTGTGAAGATGGAGACAATATTGCAACATGTGTGCAAGAAACACATGGATTATTATGTTGCGAAGAACGACACCTTCATTCGCAACTACCTTATAATTGGCTTTCGGGTCAAGGGTACGGTTGTCAATAGGAAGTTTCCCATTATCAACGAGTGCACTCGCTATGATGGGTGCTCTTTTTGCAAGTCTAATGAAATTGGGCTTCAATTCGAAGAACATGTAGATCAGGGTATGTATTGTGAAGTGTATAATGATTATGTTTTTTAATATGTACTTGAGCATCATCTACCATAAAGGCATTCGGTTCCCAAGATTTATCATAGTCAAGGATTTTATTTTTGAATGCCCTCAACCAAGCCTTAGTGTCTACAGCCAAGCACGATGATGTAATTATCCGTGCAACAAGAACACCATTGCGATCACTATCGAAGGCAAGGATGGTGAATAGCAAAAACTGCACAAATTGATTGTATGTTACTGCCCTTACATAACAATGAACACAAATAATCCAAATACAATGGTATTGAAGAATTTTGACCTACCTTGTACTTGTTCATCCCAAAATTTGCATCCATTGCAACCAAGCCATTGTTGCCATGTGTATTCAATACCTCCAATTGCCAAGTAGTTTGAATACCCAGGATCAAAGCTTGCTCCTTTGCAACATCAAAGATTTGATTAAAAAATGTTTGATTCTTGTTTGACAATACCCAATTGTGCACACTACGCGTGTCATCCTCATTAGTTCGTAGAGTCAAGACTCATGCTTACTAGCGATATTTAGTATATTGCACAATGTGAGGAATGAATCCCTAACTACATGTAGCTTCCCATCTGTCATACCCATTTGCAATAGTTTGATGTGATGTCGTAGGACTTGGTGTGGTGTGAAGCCCTTGAACAACATCTCATACACCCAACATCTCATCTCCTTTAACAACCATGGAGCAAATGACATCTTTGCATATGTTTGACCAGTGTAATGCAGGCCATGGAACACATTGCCTTTGTGGTCCACATGATGGAATTATACATAATTGATCTAATAGATCAATTATGTACACATGATGGAATTGTACATAATTGATCTGACAGATCATGGGCCATAAGTATAGTTGTGAGACCACAACATGGCATTGACACTCTACAAAATTTATCTCTAAAGAGACTCTTCTTTTCTTATGTATGGTGGAAGGAGAACATTCACGTACATCTTTGGGACCAAATGCACACCAATACTTGTGAAGTGTCTTTTATTTATGAGACACATGTTGAATATGCACCCCATATATGCTTCTTTAAAAATTGAAATCAATTTGTAATAACCTTCTTGATCGACATAGTAGTGCAAAAAAACTTACATAGTTTGCAAGAGGTAGCTATCAATGTTGGGTTGCGTGAGGCTTCCAGTTGCATGCTTCTTGGTCCATTGCTTACAAAAATTCGTTGGGCCATCCGATCTTCTATTCTCTCCATTCAAAAAATCGACGAGCCTGCTCCAAGGGATGTAAGCGAGGTGCAATACATTGTACTTGGATTGGGGATCGTGCCTAATTTCCCATTGAAGCTGTGCACCATCGAATGAACCAAGAGGTGGGTTTTGCAAGTTAATGCGATCAGCCTTGCTTTGGTTGTCCATGTGTTTAGTATAGAGAGAGAGAGAGAGGGGGGGCAGGAGGGAGGGATGTAGAATAAAATTCAAAGCTTGATTGTCTATGCATACTTGACATTATAGGCTTTTGAGAGGCTTGAAGTGCAAGGGTTGGGGCTTTCTAGTAATCATAATTAACAAACAGTTTGTATGCTTACGTGATCTTGGCTATCAAGGCATGCACGGGCATGGTGAACTTGATGAATGCCAATAACTCACTTTAAAAGGCTTATGAACTTGCTTCTCCACCACTTCCAAATGAAGTTGAAAGTCATCACAAGCAACCAAAGGCTCATACCTTTAGAATTGAAGAATAGAACCTTGAAGGGTTGATGACTTTCTTCCTCTATTTTGATACTAAGCAAGGCAACCCATAATCCCGAACATGTTCATTCCCTCCATGATAAAGAAAGTGTATTAAGATGATTGTATCTCATGAATTCCTAAAACATATGAATCATTGACAACCTAAAGAAGTCATGCTTCTACCATTCAAAAGTTTTTCTCATCTTGCTTCACACATGATCCTCCATGGATTTGTGCCTTGACCCAAAAAGCACTTCAACGTCAATGGTGAACCCAAGGTGAAGCCACAACCTAAGGCATTGGCAAGATTAAATAATCATCATTTTATGCAAGTCCATCCATGTATGAAGAGATGAAGTAGCTTCTTCATTCACTTATGGAACAACAACAACAACACCATTAGCAGCATATACAACTAGAAGGTTGCCTACAAACTAGCATACTACCAAAAATAGGGCACTCAAAGCTCCCAAAAGAGCGCACATGCGCGCGCGTGCGCATACACACACACACTCTCCCTCCCTCTCTCTCTCTCTCTCTCTCTCTCTCTCTCTCTCTCTCTCTCTCTCTCTCTCTCTCTCTCTCTCTCTCTCTCTCTCTCTCTCTCTCTCTCTCTCTCTCTCTCTCTCTCTCATGCATAGGGGTCCTCAATATTTCTTTCAAGGTGTGTGAATGGTGGCTTAGGGCAAGTTCACACACTTCTAGACATCAGATTTAAGCAAGCATGTTTTGACAAATGTGTCAATAGAAGAATGGCCTTGAAAAAGGTGGAAAATAAAGAATTTCTCCCAATCCCATGGCAAACAAGTAGCAATCAAGCTTTTAACAAACATGTCAAAGGATAATGGCTTGAAAAATGTGGACAGGTGTAAAGCATGTCCTTAGGCCCATGACAACACATCAAACAATCTTAAAAGTCCATATACAAGTCTTGAACTCATGCCACTTATGTGATATTTCAAATGCACAACATTCGAGACTTTGGATAGTATTCTATTTTTCTAGAAGCTACACCTCGTCTTAGATGACTAACTATTATCTAATAATCATCTCAACATTCTGCTCTATCCAACCATGCATCCTTCTCTCTAACCCTAGAAAGCAAGAGTATGAGATAGGCTTGAATTAGTTAAGCTAGTATCTAGTGTTATAATTAATTAATGATGACTAATAGTGTGAGTGAGTGTTGTTGCATGTATTTAATTAGTTAGTGAACTAATACTTAACTATTTTGTAAATTTGTTAGTTACAATAGCTTGTGTCACAATTATTTAACTAGGTGAGAGATAGTGTGTGTGTGTGTAGCTAGTGTATTAATCAATAATATAGATATAATTTTTGTAATTAATGTATTAATCAATAATAAAATGTGTGTAGATGTGTGTATGCAAGTGCCTTTGTAAATGAGTGAGTAAATAAGATAGAAAGACAAACACGTAATTATTTGTTGGAAGTAATCACCATAGCATTGCCAAAAATGGAAGAAAATACATAAACAACCAATTGCCAAAGAATAGTTGAGAGAGAAGACTGCAAAGAGACCAATTGAATACAATCATTCCCCCATGCATGGGTGAGCACATCCCCCATTCATGTATTTATTTAATTTTTTTCTCTTACTACTCAAATTACAAAAGACATCCTAAAAAAGGCCACATGTTTCTTTTTCTTGCACGGCTCATCTTTTCCAAAGTGGATTTTCTTTCCTAAATGCAAGACCCAAAATATCCTAATCTATCTAAGATATACATCAATAAAATGATCATTTAAGGCTTTTATAAACTAGCCTGCAAATAATCAATGGCACTTGTGTGCATACAACTATCATGATAAAGAGCTTGCATCCATAATAAAATAATTTCGCATTACTCAAGCACCCAATAAATATCTATTGCACACCATAACCACTCTTCGACATAATAAGATTTTCTTTCAATAATCACTACAAGGGAATGGGGCAATAGTGACGACCATTTGCGACACAAAAAAAGTGGCATCACTAATTTTATTAGCGATGCTAATAGCAATGCAAATAGTGACGCTAATAGTGATGCATATAGTGACCTATATAGCGACGCAAATCGCAATGCTACTCTGATAATTTTTTTTTAGAAAACTCAAGCATGACATTTGTAGAGAAAACATTTGTGAGAAAGAATGAAAGAGAGATCAAGAGAGCTTAAAGCTTTGAGTGGGAGAGGGAGAGGGAGAGAGAGAGAGGGGGGGGGGAGCTCATCACTACCATCACAACCGCCACCGCTATACAGGAAAAAGAAAGAGAAGTGTACAAGGGAGAAGGGAGGGAAGTTGCGAAGAGAAGGTACAAAGGGTTTCATCTTTAGGTCTTTGAGTAGGTACATTGCCTCTTCTTGCTTTGATTTTGTGTTCTCTTCTTTTCTTTTTTTCTTTTTCTTTGCAAAGAGATACATGGAAAGAGAGGGAGGAAGAAGGAAGAGGAAGAGAGAAAGAGGGAAAGAAAAGGGAGAAAGGAAACAAAGAGAAAGAGGAAGAGAGAAATGAGAGATGAGAGATGAAGGGAGGGAGAGAGGAGGATGAGTGAGAGAAACAATGAGGGAGAGAGAGGGGAGAAACAAAGAGAGAGGAAACAAAGACAGGAAAATAGAGAGAGAAAGAGAAGAGGAGAGAAATATAGAGAGGGAGAGGAAAGGAAGAGAGGAGGAGGGGGTAGAAAAGAAGGGTGAGGTAAAGAGAGGAAGGAGAGTGAAAAGAAGAGAGATAGAGATAAAAAATAGAGAGCGAGAGAAAGGGAGAGAGAAATAGAAAAAAAATGAGAATCAGAGAGAAGGTTAAGAAAGTAAAGTAAAGGGAGGGGGGAAGAGAGAGATAAAGAGAGATGGGATGACATTTCTTTCAATATCTTTGTTTTTAAAGCTGTTTATTTTCTAGCTTTGATTGTGTTTGCAACGAGATGCGTTGAGTGAGAATGGGGAGGGAAGGAGGGAGAGAAATAGAGAGAAGAAGGGAGGGGAAGGAAGAGAGAGACGAAGGGAAATAAAAAAGGAGAGAGAGGGGGGACCTCATAAAAAAGTGTCAAAACCTGAGAATGGCATTTTACAGGTTTGTAAACGAGAGAGAGAGAGAGAGAGAGAGAGAGAGAGAGAGAGAGAGAGAGAGAGAGAGAGAGAGAGAGAGAGAGAGGCTACCACCACCCCTACCATCCACGAAGAGGGAGGAGACAAGTGTAAAGGAAAAGGAAGGAACTTGTGAAGGCGAAGAAAAAGGAGGGAAGTACAAAGGGATTCTTCTTCAAGCTTTGAGGTAAGTGCATTATCTCTTCTCTCTTTGTTTTTCTATTTTCTTTACTTCTCTCTTTCTTTTTGTTGATGAAGAGATGTATAGAGAGAAGAAGTGAGAGAGATCAACTCAAGGGAGATTGAGAGAGAGAGAGAGAGAGAGAGAGAGAGAGAAAGAGGCTGTTGCCACCGCCAATCCACCACGAAAAGAGAGGGGACAACTATAAAGGAGAAGGAGGGAACCCGTGAAGGAGAAGGAAAAAAAGGAGAAAAGCGCCAAAGGATTTTTCTTCAAGCTTTGAGGTAAGTGCATTCTCTCTCTCTCTTTGTTTTTCTCTTTTCTTTACTTTTCTCTTTCTTTTTGTTGATGAAGAGATGTATAGAGAAAAGAAGGGAGAGAGATCAATGTAAGGGGGGGAGAGAGAGAGAAAGAGAGGCTACCGCTGCCACTGCCATTGCCACTACATCCACTAAAAGAGAGGGGACAACTACAAAGGAGAAGGAGAAAACCCATGAAGGAGAAGGAGAGAAGTGCGAAAGAATTCTTCTTGGAGCTTTGAGCTAAGTGCATTCTCCTTTTTGTTAATGAAGAGATGTATAGAGAGAAGAAGGTAGAGAGATCAACGCAAGGGGAGAGAGAGAGAGAGAGAGAGAGAGAGAGAGAGAGAGAGAGAGAGAGAGAGTCTTTTACTGTAGTTAGCAAGCTAGAGGTGTGCTAGAGCTCGTGGAGCTTTTGGGGTCGAGGAGACACTCGAAACACACATAGACAACAGTAGCAAAATGCTTGGCACATCTCAAATACACAAGGATAACAAGGATCTAGAGCCTTTAGAGTCAAGGGAGATCACCTAAAGGAAGAGGTGGCTCCTGGCAGTCGCATGAGTAGTCTAACAAAGATAAAGACTGTTGTTATTGCGAAAGAGCATGGCATTATGCATCTTCCAAGCGGTGCTCAGGATGACTAGGGAGTTAGACTGTTTGCTATGCAGCATGTATCAAAGAATACACTTAAGCAAGCCAAAGATGAGAAATGGTACATAGACTTAGGAGCATCCAATCATATGACTCCTCATGGCGAATGGTTTGATGAGTTAGTAGTAAGGTCTCATGGATTTGTATGTACCGGTGATGATACACATTATGATATTTAGGATACATGTATGGTTCCATTGCTCATGCTTTCTACCTGATGGTAGAAAGAAGAGCTTACATGTTGTACTACATGTACCTTCTATTACCAAGAATCTACACGTACCTTCTATTACCAAGAAGAGTCATTGTATTAGCGGCTTCTAAGGGCTAGAAATTATGGCAGGTGGATATCAAAAATGCATTATTGAATGGTGACTTGCTTAAAGAGGTGTATATGGAGTAACCTGAGGGTTATATACACCTGACTATCCAACATATGTGTGTAAGCTAAAAAATGCCTTATATGGGCTGAAACATGCACCGAGAGCATGGAATGCTCGCATAAGTACTTATTTGCAGCAATTTGGTTTTCGAATAGGTCATGCACATCACGGCCTCTTTACAAAGAAGACATAGCATGGGAAATCATTCGACTTGACAGGTTATACAAATGCTGATTGGGCTGGTTGTGTCTATGGCAGGAGGTCAACCAATGGTTATGCTTTCAGTTTAGGCAGTAGTATGATCAGCTGGAGTAGTAAGAAGCAACCAACCATTGCTTTATCTTGTATACAAAGGCAGAATACAAGGGTGCAGCTTTAGCAGCATGCGAAGTAGTTTAGCTTGTGAAATTGCTATATGATTTGGGTTTCCAGTTGGATAGCAAAGTCACATTGCATTGTGACAATCTTAGTAATGTGATGTTGGCTAGCAACCCCATCTATCATGCTAGATCCAAACACATGGAGATTCATTACCATTTCATTAGGAAAATGGCTCTTGTAGGACAAATTGATCTACTTCATGTGAAGACAGAAGACCAGGTAGTAGCAGATATCTTTATTAAATCACTTGGTAAAGAGAAATTCATTCATTTCAGGGAGCTACTTGGAGTATAGCAGTTAGTCTGAGCTCGAGAAATGGAGTTTGGAGAAGGGGGAGGATGAGCTTGATTCTTTTGATCTTGAAACACCTCCATCCATTGAGATTGAGAGCGAGGCCAAGAAAGAAGAGATAGAAGATGACTTAGACGTAGGTAAAAACAAGAAGGAAGAAGTAGAGCTCACAGACAATACTACTCCATATATAAGTGTTTCTGGCTCCAACGCTATGGTGTAACTCTTACAAATGTCCAAATGCTCCCCCAAAAAGACTTGAACAAGTTTGGAATAAGTTGGAGTGAGTAGAATATCAATGGGACTTATTCATACCTCTGGGTCTTGACTGCAATGAAAGCTTGAAGTGAAGCTATTCTTCTTGGGCCTAAGCAAGTGATAAAAAAGCTCCTTGAGTAATACTTTTTTGAATTAATTATATCTACTTTTTGCAATCAAAAGCTCTTCTTTTTCTTAGGCCTAAGAAAGTGATGAAAAAGCTCATTGTGTAATACCTTTTCGAATTGGTTATATCTAGGTTTTGCAATCAGAGAATTCCTTTTTTTTTTTTGAAAATTTGGTGCATAATTTTTAGAAATTAGGTGTATGTGACATTGACAAATGAATTATACAAGAATATTTAGTGCATAAAACTAGAAGGGTGGCAGGGTTGCATGCCCTGCCACCTAATTTTTTTCCCCTCTGTAACCGTCACTATTAGCATCGCTATGCGATGCAGATAGTGATGCTAATAGAGACGAATTCATCGTGTCGTGAATAGAGATAACGGGGGTAATTTTTTCCATGAGTAATTTCGTCACTTTAAATGTCACTATGGGTCTATATGTTGTAGTGAATCTATTGCACCAAACACAAATCACCTTAGTCCTTACCATTTAACTTATACTAAGCATGAGCAATTATTAGTATCATGCATAGGCCTACACATGACAATCCACAATCATGCAATAATTAAATCATATTTAAATCCATATAAAATTTTAATCATCATCCCTTTTTAATAAATATTTGTGTAATTTTGATAACATGTTAGGGGATTTAAAAAAATTTGTCCTCAATTGAATGAAATAATTCAGAAGTAGATGCATGTGTGACCAAACCACATGCTAGCACTACCTCAATATAGCAAATTAGTACTAAATAATAAGAAGAACAAAAAGATTTATGTACTACCTCAATGCAACGAATCTGTGCATACCTCCAAATGTAAGTAAGGTAACCATGAATTTTTATAGGTCATTATCTTAGTGCAGTGAATTTATGACATATGAACTTTTTTATGTGATTATGAATGGTACTAAGCAACAATTAAAGATTCATAAGTAGGGGACAATGATGATTTTTGGCTCTATGGGAATCCCTCAAGGAAATGGTATTTATATTCAATTCAATATCGACGATATAGATTACTAGTGTCTGTAGTGGTCAAGTCATAGTCAATAATCTTTTTAGGAACTAAAATCTTTGTATCCTCATCTGACAAAGGTAGATCCTCAACTACAAGAGTGGCAGGTGGTATACCTCTAAAGGGTTTCAATAAACCAATATGAAAGGAGTTATGAATTTGCTATGGAAAATAGAGAGGCTAGAGTCATGCATATGATGCCATACATCACAAATTTTAAGATCAAAAGAGTAAGTAGAAACCATGCAATCAAAATATTGAATTAGGACTAAAGAAATATGTTTTAAGTAACTACTTTCTATATTATCAAAATTAAGAATATGATGAGTAGAAACATGATCATGATCGTGACAACGAAAAGCATCAACTACAACATTAGCATATCCTAGTTGATATTATATCGTAGGGTGAAATTTTTGAATAAAGGAAGTCCATCTAATATACCTATCAAAAATTAATAATTGAGACAATAGACGATTTATGTTTACTGGCGAGTTTTTATTAAAACTTCTAAACATATAAGGTAATGCTTCTAATATCTAGAGTATGGACAATAGCTAGTGGCTCTTTATCATAGGTGCTATAAATTTACTTGGATGGTTTTAATTTCTGACCTCCTATTGGCAATGGAATGGTCATTCTACATGAGTAAACCACCTATTCCGAATCCACTGGCATGAGTAAAACAACAAAAAAGAAAGGCCGATTAAAATCAAGTAATTGCAATATAGGAGCATGAGTCAATAAATATTTTAAAGTCAAAATATTGTTGTTGACTAGATTATCGATAAAATATATATATATTTATGAAGTAAAATCATTAATAGCAAAGTAATCAAATAAAATTTACCAACAAACTTCTTATAAACACTAGCTAATCCAAGAAAAGAACGAACTTTGTGCACATTTTGGAAGACATGCCATTCATTAATAGCATGCACTTTATTGGGATCAACACTGATACCTTGGGGGAAAACAATAAAATTTTGATACTCAATTTGGTCTTGAAAGAATATACTTTTTGTAGGGTTAGCATACAAGTGATTAGCTTTCATCAAGCTAAAAACTACTTTTAAATGTTTTTTATGTTTACTTTTTGATTTACTAAAAACTAAAATATAATCAAAAAACACAATTAAGAAATGTTGATAATCAATAAAAACTTTTTCCATAATCCTAACAAAAGTTGTAGGTGCATTCATTAAATTGAAAGGTATAGTCGTAAATTTATAATGTCCAAATTGTACACCGAAAGTAGTTTTAACAATGTCAACAAGGTCCATTCTAATTTAATGGTATCAAGACTCTAAACCAGTTTTTCTAAAAGATTGAAGCTTCCTTTAATTTATTCAAGAAATCATCAACACATGGTATAAGATATCAAATTTTGATAGTGACTCTATTAAGTGCCCTATAATTGATGCACACATGGTATGATATATTTTTATTTTCTACAATAAGTATATGTGAGCCAAAGGGTGATGAGCTAGGGTAAATAAGGCCTTTATCTAGAAGTTCAATGACTTTCCATTAAATTCCTTTTGGTGAAGTGGGTTGTCCTTATAAGGTACCTTATGCAAAGGTGAAACTACGAAAATAATTCTATCTTATGATCTAACTCACATCGAGATAGTATCAATTGAGGTGGATAGTCATCGGCAAAACAAGCCTTATAGATATCTAGGCGATGCTTTTATGATTGTGTAAGAAGTGTAATCTCAAGATTTTTAACCTTGATGACATAAATCATACAAGATTTGTTTTGTTTTCTGAGGGCACACTTGGCCTAGACATGTGAAATCAAGGGGAATAACTCTAAATGAGTAGTATTGCCATGCAGCGTGATATGCTTGCCCTAAAATTCAAAGGTTATTGAATGAATTTGATAGTCAATTTTAGGGTTGTATTGATGGCAAAAAGACGTATTTAAAATGATATTACAAGACTAAAAAGGAGCCACAAGAAAATTAAGTTTTTCTTTATATGGACTGGTAGTTATTTTGAGATCTTTAACTTCATGGGTGCCATTATATCTTATTCATTGGAAGGAAGATTTTACCTTATACAATGATGGATTCGTTTCCAAATGCAATTTTCTAACTAGTTCCTTAGAAATAAAATAGTGTGAGCTATCGTAATTATGCAAAATAATTACATTAGAATCTTCAACAATACCTTCCATCTCTAGTAAAGTATGAGGAGAAACATGCAAACCTTGCTTACCTTCAGTTGTTACCTCTTGTTGAAGAGAGTTGGTGGTCCAATTGAGATCATAGTCTAGTACTTTTTATATATTATATAAGTAAGTGGTGATATTGTTATTGGTGTTGCTATTATTATTGTTGGGTAGTTTAACTCAACTGTCTATGCAAAGATGGCCAGGATGATCACAACAATAACATGTCGATTTCAACTTCTTATGTTGTACATTGAGATTTGTATTTTGAAAATTTACATTGGGTGCTCTAGGTTGTTGGTTTATAGTGCCTTTAGGTGTGGAATTAAGTGGATGAGGATGTGGAGCAACATTTGGATGGAAAGGAATGAAAGGCTTTTATGGATTGTGATTGTTATTATGAAAATGGTCTTAAGCAAATAGTTGTGTAGAGAGGATATGTGCAATAGCTTGGAATTCTTTTTTGATATCGTGTGTGCGGGATATAGCAACTTGTAAAGAGGAGGGCTTAAGAGAATGAATTTTAGCTTGTATACCTTACTGAAGTCCACATCTTCATATTTTGGTTGGAGCATGTCTTTAAGAACTTTTTCTAGCATTCACAATAATAGAAATTGTTGTCAAAACCTCTCAGTGTATACAACTACACACTCACCTCCGGGCATGAAAAATTTGCCTAATTTCTTTAAGTGTTGAGATGGAATTAAGGGGGTAGAAAAGAATCCTTGAAATGCTTTTGGAACACATCCCACGTAACAAGACAATTAGTACTTTGCCGAAGTGCATTCCACCATTGAGATGCTTGATCAGATAGATAATTGGTGGCGCACTTGAGCTTATCCTTCTTAGGAAAGGATTCTTGATCAAAGTAATAATTAAAATGGCTTAACCATGATACATCAATCTTGCCGTCTTTCTTACCATCAAATTTTGTGAATTGAAAATACTTATGGTTGATATGTTTCTTCTTTTGAATTTATCGTGTATCGAAGATGCTATGAAGAATGCACATATTATGATCATCGTTGGCTTGAATAGATAGGCTTTGTTGCACTTCTCGACACGAGTAACTTTGGCCAAGTTATGATGCAAGAGATCACTTTGTTGTTGAAGGGTAAACTTCGAGAGGGGAGACTCAGCATTCATTTCTTCAACATACAAAGGCTCTGCCATCTTGAAGGAGTAATATGCTTGTTACAAGAATATATGAATAAATCAATCCACAAAGAAATGGGGGGTTTGAACAAGCTTCGAGAATAATAAAAATATTTGGAATATCCTTTTGCAAAGTCTTTGTAAAGGGCAAGGAGCAAAAAAAAAGAGTCTATGAAGATTCTTAACAAAGAACTCTTCATGGATGAATTTTGAATGAAGAAGGAGATGATGTGTGGGAATAGCCTTTAATCTATCCCACGAAACATCTCTGCATTGGGCAAAGTTGTGTTGACTCCTCTACTATCCACCCTTTGTTGCATAGGAACAAGGACTAAAGAAGCCTAATTGCGTAAGGAAACAAGACTTTAGTGCCCCCGCATAGGAACAATGCTTTGGCAGGGAGGGGTGTTAAGAATCTCACTATATTCAAGGCGGGAAGAGGGGTATTATGTAATGGATGGGTCCCCCCCTCCTGCACAGTCATCAAACCAAGTTTTAAACCTTATGATAAGCTTGATAACGCTTTAAAATTTTAAAAGGCTATCCATTGCTTATTGAAACACCCCATCTAAATGCAACGTTCTTGTTGTGCAAAACTCAAGAAGATGCTGCTTATTGCAATGCATTTTGTGGGGCCTAACATTGGGCTAAGTTGCTAGCTTTTAAATGGTCTAAGTTGAAGATAATAGCTAGTAATAGCACATTTGGTGAGGGCAATTTTCTCTCTCACTCTACCTTGGAGAAACCCATCTTAGTGTAAAGAAGACCTCTTATGAATAGATTGGAATGAAATGTGCCTTGAGAAGATAAATATATTGAGAAAGAGCCTTGAATGAGGTTTATTGCACTTGCACATGGGAAAGAGTGAAAGCGACCTTTCCCATGCTTTATGCCATAAACCACTGGGCAATAGCTTTACCTCAAAGTCACTTAAGTGATGCTTAATGGTGGATAACGAGAAGACTTTAATGATGGATGGATGCCTTGAGCTTGATGGAGACCTTGAAAATGATGCACAAACCAATCACTGCACTTTGATACCAATGTTGGAAATAATCACCAAGCTTTGCTAAAATTTGAAGAAAATTAATGAATAACTAATTGCTAAAGAATAGAGTTGAGAGAGAAGACTATAGAAAGACCAATTGGGTACAATCACCCCCCCATGCATGGGTGACCACATCCCCCATGCATGTATTTATTTTATTATATTCTCTCCGTGCTCAAAATACAAAAGACATCCTAAAAATAGGCCACACATTTCTCTTCCTTGCATGGCTTATCTTTTCTAATTCATTTCAACAAAGCATATTTCCTTTCCTAAACGTAAGACCTAAAGTATCAAATCCTAATCAAATTAAGATATAAATCAATAAAATAATCCTTATAATTTAGCCCACAAATAATCATTAGCACTTGTACCTACCCTTGTGTACCATAAGCGCTCTTTGACAAAATAATATTTTCTTTTAGTAATTTATTGCACCAAATACAAATCACATCAATCCCTAGTATTTAACTACCAAGCACGAGTAAATAGTGTCATATGAAGGCCTACACACAACAAGCTATAATCATGTGGTAAATAAACTATATTGAAAATATGTAAAAATAATTTTAATAATTATTTATTATTATATAATTATTTATGTAATTTTGATCAAATTATTTAACCACTTAGCTATTTCACAATACATATATTTATTATTGCATTTTATTTTAGAACATGAAATTAGGAGCTATTGTATTTAGAATTAATGTAGTTTGTTATATTTAGAATTAACATCGGAGTTCGCTCATTGGGCTTTATCTCCTGATTGTATGAATCACTTTAGTAAAGTCAATTGGAATTTTCATATGTACAATCTTCACAAGGTTAGAATCTACCTTTTTTTTTGTCATAATGAACAAAAAAGGAAAATAAAGAAAAGTGCACATCTTCTTGAAAGATTAGGGAATGGCACTTTCCTACATAATTATAAAATAATAAATAAACTTGTGCGAGCTCGTTGACATGATGCTTATATAACATGTTTATGTTTTTTTTTGTTTGTGTTTTTGCTATGCTTTTGCAAAGTTATAAGTTAAGTCTTAGTAAGAAAAATTAGTGAAATGTGAAAGTCACTGCATTGGTTAGTTAAATTATAGTTTAAAAGAGATCTTTCATATCGTTTTGATATGATTAATAAGATGTTCAATTTAGCAAGATTAATGCCACATATAACTAAACATATGACTCAGTACTTATTTTTCAGTCTAGAAATATCAACTAAACTTGATTAAAACATTCTAAAAGATCATGTAGTTCTTTTTAAACATAAAGATTCAGATGCAAATTTGTATTTAATGATAAAATGCTACTGTAGTTATAGATTAATACACATTCTTATGCTAATAGAATGCATAATAGCAATGAATTCTATGTAAATGCCAGATCATATAGCCTCATTAACATCTTCTAATTGTACTTAGAATTAATATGTTTTGCTTATTTGATTTTGTCTTATTATTGCAAACTTCAGTTTAGCAAAGGGCACTATAGTCATTGTATATACAATCTTTCATAAGGTTAGATTCTACTCTTGGTTCTTTTTATTATCATTAACAATAAAGAAACGTAAAGAAAAGCAAAGGAGAGTGCATATCTTCTTAAAAGATGGGGGAATGGCACATTCCCCCATAATTACAAAACAATAGTGAGAGTTGTGCTAGCTCTTTGGCATGCTACTTGTATAGCATATACATATAATTTTTATTGTTATTCTTATGTTTTAGCAAAGTTATAAGTTTAATTTTAAATAAATATAAAAAGTAAAAGGTAAAAACCACCACATCTCAAACTTTGAGCATGCAACTTTTTGGTATTCAGTTTTATGTTTTGTAGGGTATTTTTGAATCAACACAACGTCTCAAGCTTGTGGAATAAGTTTAAAGCCAAATTTGATCTACTCCAAAAACTTGTAAGCGTTGTTCATCAAATGCATAGTTTAGAATAGACATTTCATTTGCTTAGCTCATATTTAAATATAGCATGGTACCATTGTCATGTGAAAATATACATATGTATGCTAATGGAGTACACAACATCAATATGCTCCACAGAGATGCCAAATAGTAGGATCTCATTAATGTCTTCTAGGAAAGAGAAAACTATGGATTCTCAAAAAACATCGCTAAAACCATGTGTCACGAGTTGGTATGATATTTACAAATTTGAATCATCTTTGGCAATGGAACATGCAAGTATCATTGGTATACTAACAATATGCAAATCTTAGTGAGTAGTCATGATGCAATATCAAACCACCCGCTCACAAATGAGTAATGTAAGTTGCGATGGCTCTATTAAGCACAATCCTCATACTTGTATGCTAGCAATATAGGGTCGAGATCATAATAACAACATGTGGATCATGTCGTGCAATCAAAGATTGGAATAGGCACAGGGTTGCTTTATTGCCAGACTACACAAAAAGGATTCTTTACGTTGATCTACTATACCTACAGCTTTTGAGCATCATGGATGTATTGACCTTGAGCGTCTAAAGATAAAATAGCCTTTGAAGGGTGTTACAATTCTCCAACAAAACACAACGTGGACACAATCCAATGCTACACATGTATAACTTATACAAAAATATAATAACAAGCAAGAGTATATGTTTATAAATGTAGAGAAGCAATTAATAAGATTTATGGATAGGTCCCTCTTTACTCCTTCCAACTCCACCATTCCATCTAGCCTACTTGAAAGCAATGAAAGACAAGGAATTGATCGAGTTGAGCAAGGGCTCTCCTAGAGGGAGCATGCAGCACAAGGCCTTGGTTTTAGGGTTTTCTCTTCTCATTCCAGGTCAAATTTGTTTGCTTCTTGCTCAAGTATGATAATTTTTGCTTTCCCACACAAGCTTATCATCAATAACCTGAATATGTAAACCAATGCTTTCTGTTTTTCGCTTCACTGCAGTTCTAATAGACATTGATATGCTAGCGTGCAAAACATCTTTGCATCCATGTTGCTAGATAGCTAGATTAGCTTTACTGGCCCTTGGTGTTTTTCATTTTGATCGAACTCGAATAAATTCCTTCCCAATCGCCTTTATTGGCTTACTCGAGTTCATTTATTGAGATACAAGGACTTGGACTAAAAACACAAGCACTACCAATATTTAAACGTGAGTGCATGTGTCAACCTAGTTCTACATTTGGAAATTGGGAGGAGAAAAAGTTCTAAAGTTAGCCAATAAACCGTCGTACCGAAATGTCTTGTGAAAATTAATAAGCCCATCCTCAAAGGCCATTCCCAAATTGATTGTTAGTTTTGTATGAGCCATATAAATCCGACGCAGGCGCCACGTAAAGGGGTTTTTCAGAGGTTCGGGACGGTCTATCGGTGTCCGCCATCGCCATCGTTTCAGCGAAGCAGCAGAGGAGGATGGAGGAATCGGCGATGGCGCATCTGTCTCTGGACACGGATCCCTCAGCCGTCATCCATTCCAGCAGCGCTAGTAGCAATAGCAAGAAGAAGAAGAAGAAGAAGAAAAAGAAGAGTAGTAGCGGCAAATGTACCCTCCAGCTCCTTGCTAACACCGCCGCTCTCCCATCTCAGCATTTGGTGGAGTCGCGTTTCCCTTGGAGGATAGTCGTCAGAAATAAACGTGGCCGCTGCGCCATCGCCACCAGGTTCAATGCAACTCTTTCAAGCAACCGCTGATAGCATGGAGTTTTTCCTTGCGTGACCTGGCCTTTGTTTCATCCATGAAAGCGGCTTCTTGTAGGGATGTCAAAGCAGGGGAATTGGTGATTTCAGAGAAGGCACTAGCCTTTGTTTTACGTTCCAACTACAGGACAGCGGCTTGTCATGCATGTTCCGCAGATATTTCTGATATCTCCTTGGGAGTTCAGTGTGCAGTTTGCAAGTGTACACTCTTCTGTCAGGTACAAGCATCATCGGATTCAGAGCACCGTAATTTCCACGAATAACTGTTGGTATTTGTCCACATAGCTAAGACCAAATTAAAAAATTCTTGCTATTTCCGATTGGTTGTGTTAAGTATTCGTGATTTGAGAACATTTAAATCATGTTCCCTTGAATAGATATCAGCTGCAAGCTTTGGCCAAGTTTTTGGTATGCATGTCACTTTAGGGATGTGACTATTTTATTTTACATGTAATGTCACATTCATATTCCCTATGCATTCACGTGAGCTACTAGTCATGTGACCTTCACAAGGAT
The DNA here is from genome assembly GCF_053477565.2 of Lygodium microphyllum. NCBI lineage: Eukaryota > Viridiplantae > Streptophyta > Polypodiopsida > Schizaeales > Lygodiaceae > Lygodium > Lygodium microphyllum. The sequence continues at coordinate 105,571,645 of NC_141138.1, forward strand.
TGGTTACTTGACTTGCATGATAAGAGGGGGATCTATCAAAGTGGTTTACAAGCTAAGAGTTCTCATCTTTGTTCTATTAGAACAAGTAGGCTACGAGTGGTATATTTATGTTTTTAATGTTGTTGCTTCGCAATTTATTATATGCTTCAATGTATATGGTTTGCTTGTGTAGGCATTGTTATCAAGTTTGGTAGCAAAGATTGGATAATAAGGATAAGCATAGTCACATGGAATACATAATGGAAGGAGAGCCCAAGAATTGCCTTTCCTTGTAACTATTCAATTACATTGAAATGGGAATTTGGAATGACAAAAAAAAGCTATAGTTTTGCATGTCTTTAGGTTAGGAAATAACCTTTCCATTCAAAGTTGAGAGAAACATTGATATATAAATGAATACTACAATAGAAATGGGCAAAATGACACGTTCTTAAAGAAGGAGAGGGATAAGGATAGTCTACATGGATAGCAAAACGTTTACATTCACATGTAAAGAAACATAAGTATAAGTTGTACGAAAGAAGATGAAAATTCATGTTAACATTTGGTGCTCTAATAGAAGTTTGCAATGTCCATTGGCTCTTACCTTACATACCCATAGTTGTTGCTTTTTGGTGAATCTTGATGTTAGTGCACCTCCAAGAGATGAGAGTTCTAGGTATCTTTGATCAGAAATGCCATAACTTGACATGTGGGGCCAATCCCTTCTTGGAAAGGGCAATCATAATGCTCATGTAGCTCATAGTAGGTAAGGCATTTGCATGTGTAGTGTTTTTTTTTTCCCGTGAAGATAATTGATTGAGCAGTAAATATTTACATTAGACCATCAGGTCAGCATTGAAAATAACAGACATGAAGGAAAGTCTACACAGACTCTGACACAGAAATGTCACACTGAAAGAACAACTGGTGTGGAGCGAACAGTATCCAGCCAGGGAGGAGCAATGTCAGAAAGAACCAAATCAGCAGACACCATAGAGGAGATTTGCCACAACACTAAACCACGAATTCGGGCAACATGACCATGAATGCCAGATATTGAATAAAAAATGAAGGCATTCCGAGTACGCCAAATATGCCACAAGGCTGTCCATCTAAGGAAATGAAAAAGGCAAGAACTCAAAGAGGTCATCTTCCACATAATCCATGAACGAGTTGATATTTAGTGTTGAATCAATGAGAACCACACATGGGGAACAAAACTCCAAATCTGTCTTGCAACAGGGCAGGAGACAAAAAGATGAAGCACTGTCTAGAATACACATCGACCAGTAGAGATCTTACGAGCACGCAGCATATTCCCAGTAGGAAGAGCCCCAATAAGTAGTCTCCACATAAACACTTTTCCCTGAAACAGAACCTTCAGAGTTGAATGAATCTATCCTACCACTTCTTTTTGCTATCCTGAATATGCCATACTTTATTAGCCTTACCCATGACCCATCTCTTGGCCTCCACCATTTGATGATATATTTGATTAGTTGACCTTTTCTCAAAATCATCAAGAATCACAAACATCCAATCACGCCAGAGAGACAAAAGCTATAATGGAGGCAAAGGATAGTAGCTCACAAGTTTGTCCTGTACAGCCATCCAAATATCATGATATCCTCTAGGCACCCGAAAGTGCTGACGAATACATCAAAATGAATAAAGATAGCCTTTCCTAGGAATGACTCCATCCAAGACTGTTTGTAACCCCAAATGAGTCATCTGATTGAACTTGTCTCGCTGCAAATCTTTATTGGGCCAATCCAACAACCAGGAGGAAGCCAATACTTCACCTAGTAGGGAATTCTCTTCCTTACGAAAATTAGGAGGGTGTCAAATTGCAAAACGTAACATCGCCTGCCAAGACGCAATCAAAGGAGAAAAGACTAGGAGACCTTAATAGATCTTGTGGAGTTAAGCACATGCTACCAAGACGCATGAATAACCATGCTACCATGAGAAATGTCAGTCCTTTCTATAAAAAATATTGCTATGTTTGTCTAGGGATGATTCTCTATACAAAGTGCCTGCAGAAGAGCTAACTTCAAAGCAACCACATGAAAATTGACATCCAAAAGAGTTGCTCTCCCCATCCTTTTAGGAGTAGTCACATGTTGCCATGAAATCCACACTTGGCCTAGGCGATTTCCTTTCTTTTTCCATAACATGAATCGGATAGGTTGAACCAATTCCACTAGGGACTTCTTGGTCCAAGGAAGCAATGGCAAGAAAAACGAAATCATGTTGATCATAATGCATTGAGCAAATTTAAGTGTCACATGGAGAGGCTACCCCCTTGAGAACTCCAGTACATAGATTGATCATGAATACAGGATGCCATCCAATCCAAACAAGGCATGAGGAGCTACCTCCACACCGATAGGATAACCCAAGTGTCTGGTTATATTTCCCTTAGGAATTACAATACCATTCCAGCCCAAAGCGTGCAAATCATTTTCCATACAAGAGAGCAGTGTGGATTTTTGAGTATTAATATGAAGTCCTGATGCCATAGAAAAAAATTTCCATGCGACCATTGCTCGATTAACATTCGAACGATTAGCCGTAAGAAGCATAAAGGAATCGTTTGCCAAAGATTGACCCACAAGTTGGGCCCCATTGGGAAGAGAGAAACCAACGATCTCACCTTGATTGGCCAACTTATCCAACAAAGAAAGCATCGGGTGAGTGACTAATGCAAACAACAAAGGGCTAAGAGGGCAACCTTGCTGAAGAGACCGAGATAAGGCAATTTTATCAATGATCTCTCCATTAAGTGCAATACAGGTCATTGCCCCTTGACTAATAGTATCCATAAGAGAAACCATGTGTGGCCCAAAACCCATGTGAACATTACCTCAAAAAAGACCAGCTTACATGATTAAATGCCTTTTCAATATCAAGTTGAAGCATAACCACTTGTTGGCCTGAAGCTTTTGCAAAGTCAATCCCCAGTTGAACATTCAAAATGTTGTGCACACCCACTAGCCATAAAGCCTCTCCCTCATAAAGGATTTTCAAAATCATAAATCTGCCTTGATGGTCCTGAGAAATCAAAGATGGTTGCAATGAAGATTTGACAGCCAACATTACTCTAAATTTATGTGGAATACGACCACTAAAAAGACGGAATAATCCTTATATACATAAGATGATCTAGCCAAAGCATGTTGTTCATGCTCCATAGCACAAAAAACATCCCAATTGCCGGCTAACACAACTTTTCACAATTGATACTGCTTATTGCCTGAAGAAATACCTTTAACATTCCATAAAGCAATTCTTATGATTGATCATAGAAAAGGAAACTATTGAATTTCCACTTTCCCTTTCCCTTTTACATCAATTGCTTTGGTTGCTTGAAATCTTTGCATCTCACTTCAAATCAGATCTTCCAGATTTGCCCTTTGCAAACTAGCAATCGAAGTACAAGAAGGAAGTTGCTATTGTTGGGTATGGAAAATATCTCGAGGAGGCACTAGCCTCCCCCGTGAATCAAAATGCAGAGCAATGTCAGAAACACTTTTTTCATTTGCACCAATTGCAGGTTGAGGTTTCATATAGAACCCCCTACCTCGGCATTGAAAAGTTTGAGTGATAGTTTGTGGAGCTAGGTGAACAGGAGTTGACCGAGGCTCTTGTCTAGCATTACAGCGAACCACCGTAACCCAAGAATTATCTTGAGGATACAAGTTCTGTCCCACCGATAGCGATGCACACTGAATACTAGCTTGAGAAGCAACCTTCTTTCCATCTACTTGTCCTTGTTGGACAATCGGCTCAGGAACAGCTTCAGGCTGTTGAACCATTTGCTGGGGAAGATGGTCATGCATATCCAAATCAAGATCCATAGGCCGTTGCAATACATCCTAGCTTCTATCACATTCTAAAATGAAATAGTGACCAGCAAATGTGCCCCATTTCAGCTCATAAACCAAGGTTTGCAATCCTGGAACCTCAAAACGAACGGGCGAGATTTCCTTGTATCCCAAAGCATACCGGCCCTATTCCTATTACGGGAGGCCAACCAAGGCTCCACCAACACCTCACCAAGAGATCTCAAAAGCAAGGGAAGGAGTTGCCAAAGATGTGCAAGAAAATCAACCACCTCGACCCAAATTGGACATGCCTGCCTACGTACCTTGTGAAACTCCGCCATAGGCCTCCATGGAACCATATGAACTAATTGACCATCCATGAATAAGGGGATACATTGCATAGTACGAGCGCACACTTCTGGGGAGCAAAAAAGGACCTAAAAGAAACCCCTTGGACCATCATAAATCGTTTTCACAAGGGGAGTCTGCCCTTGCCCTGAAGCATCATCTTGACACATCTCCACATTGACAAGCATAGATTGCAACCATGCACAATTCTAGTGATCAAAGGAGTCCTCTAGTAAAGTAAAAGATGGCTGCCCTCTCATGAAAGGTAGCAATTTGTTGTAGAACCAGATCAGCACCCATAACAACGACCGCATGTTCCCCTTCTGGTGAAGAACTCACTTTACCCTCATTGGCTTGAGCATATTCCGAGATCAAATGATTGGTAGTGGCCAGCATAAATTGAAAAAACTCATTAGTTTGAGAACACGAAGCATTAACATTTTGCTAAGGCAAATTCAAGGCACACAAGTCCGGTTCTTTGACCGACATCCTATAATGTTTACCTATCTCATCCGCTTCCATTAACTGCCCAAAATCTTCAACTGACGTATCGCCATTTGATTCTGCCAAGTCTTTATCATCTCCATTTTCAATATGCTGGTCTAGAAAGGCCATATCAATACTATTAGATTCTTGCGAATTCGCCATTTTCGAGGTATATGCTTATTTCATAGTTTATTCCAACCTTGGTTGTCTGTCACAGAATATAACTAAATCTGTCTCCTTCTGTAGGCCGTTGTACCTTAGGTCCTCTGCGCCAATCTATACTCTACTGTTCTATTTGTATAGACCTTTTATAATCTCTCACTCACATTGTCTTACCCGGGATTGGAGTAGGTTGTCACACCCTCGCAATCAGATGCAGAGCAAGGCGCCATGGGAATGTTAGATTAGGTCGACGATGATAGACAAGCGTGCTAGGACAAAGTACGAGCATGACAGAAGACAGATATAGTGTGAGCAGCGTAGAAGACGGACCTCTGGAAGGCAAGGGTAGGAGTCGAAGTGTCGGGTGGGGCAAAACGGGACCTTGCGCTATTCTGAGGTTGGAAATCAGGCGGTGTGCAGATCAGGCAAAGTGTCGTAGGTTAGGGGAGACAGGTTTGCTGTAGGCAGGTAGGCACGTGTGCAGGTTTGCCATTGCTCTCTCTTTCTCTTTCTCTCTCTTACACACACACACACACACACACACACACACACACACACACACACAATGTTTCTCTATCTCCACCTTCTTATTTAATTGAGCTATTAAAATCCATGGTCATATTGACCGTATACACGGTTTTTTGCTATGGCAAGCGGATTATATGGTGTAAGATGTCTTGTACTTTATAAAGTAGTAGCTTTGTGGTTGAGATTATCCATTCTAGTCTAGTTTAGTTTCCTTTGTGAAGTCTCTTTTTATTATCTGCATAGTGGTTTGGGTCAATAGAATGAGAAATGAACTTAATGATTTAATTAAACTTCATGAAGATTTTTAATTAAAGTGAAGTTTAATTTTAGTGCCCTTAGCTCTTGGCATGGTGACTATTGCAGAGGCAATGAAGGATTGGACATTAGGCATGCAGTGGAGAAGTATATAGGCTATTTTGTACAAGAGTAAGGAAAAAATAACAAGGTGCAATGTGAAACTTTCATTAAATTGAAAGTTTGCACCTTAAAATTAAGTTACATTGAAAGTTTCGTCTAGTAAGTAGCTCATGTAGGGCACTTAAGTTATTAAGCAAGTTGTGAGCTAAAGTTTCGTCTAATGAGCGGTTTACTTTTGATTAATGACTAAGTCATTAATTATCCTTTAATAAAAAACGAGATTTGGTTAAGAGTAGTTGATTACTCGTTTGGAAAGCTTGGGCTGGCTGTTTGGGGATTCTTCTCTCTCATTTTGAGTAGCCCAAGTTTGGAGATAGCCATTTTTCTCTTTCATGTTGTAGAAATTGCAGGTTTTAGCCATGGAAAATATGAGTTGATACCATGGATGTAATGTGGACAACCACCAATATTCTTGTCTGAGCATGGGGATTCTATTGGGCAACCTTGTAACTCCATACACAGCAAGGTATGTTGTTGTTTTTGAACTAAATATCAGAAAAACAAGTTATTACAGCACTACGAGCGAAGATCCTCTCTTCTTCTCTGAGATCTCAAGCCTAGTGCACTTTCTAGCAACTTTGTCATAAAAACATTGTCATCGTTTCATTGTGAGAAACCCCTTCGTGTGTGAGAGAATCAATGTGGGATTACATGGGAAGTGTGCAAGACACTTGTCTAGGCGAATGTTTCATGAAATTAGATTCAAATGCTTGTTGTAATTTTTAGGGTTTGGCAAGTTGGAGTATTTATTTGTGTTTTTGAATACTTTACAATTAGTTCGAGGCCAACATTAGGGGTAACAAGGTCATTGTGTACTTGTGGAATAGTTGTGTTGTGAGAAATTGCTGAAATACAGCCATTTGTAACCAATTTTGAGCATACATCAGTAATCTAAAGAAATACTGAAAGGGGCACCAAGCTTTGGGGCCAATAGGTGTCATGTATAGTATAAGAGCACTCTAGCTCTAGTTGTGTGTGGATTTTTCTTGCCAAATTTATTGTTAAGCATGAAGTGTTTCCTTAAATGTGGTCTATTGCCTTTGAGGCTTTTGAAGGTTGGTTTGAGGTTTCCTAGGTATTTTTTGCATGTCTTTTTGAGTTTACTTGATTGGCCAGAAGGCTCTTTATGTATATATCACAAATCTTTTGATTCAATACATTATACTTATGAGAGAGAGAGAGAGAGAGAGAGAGAGAGAGAGAGAGAATGGCATAATTGGGTTTTGAGGACTAAATTTTTTTAAAAATCATTCTTGGTTAGTCTTCTATTATTTTTCCCATTGTATTTGTCAATACTTTAAAGTTCCTTGGGGTTACATATTGATTTGGACTAGCTTGGTGGAGCGACTTCAAGAATAGTCCCCTTTGCTTGTGTTTTAGTCTCATCTGGATGGTTGGATTGGGCTTTTGTGCAACTAGTAATTTTCTAAAACAATTAGCCAATCAAGTTTATCATAAGATGGTTGAAGATAAGAGATGATCGAGGTTTATTCTCACAAGGATGTAAAATTGTATTGCTTTGCTTAGCATTTGATTAAAAGTTAATCAAATGTGCTAATGTGACTTGCACGTGTGAGGTGCAAGTTAATTATTTCACAGTATATGGGACCTATGATTCCGAAATATAAGTTGATGCCAAATGCAAAGGTTGTAATAAGTTATGTCTAACAAATACTAGTAGATGGTACTTGGTGTCAGATTTGGGCCTAGACTAATTTATTGGCCACTAAGGGTGACATTAGAAACTAGGTATGAATTAATTAATTAATGTTGATACAAGAGCTAATAATTGCTCAGGGATACTTGGAAGACAAATTGGCCTAGCCAATTTAATTATTGATTGGTGGAATTATATTTTTAAGCACTAGAATAATTTTCAAAATTAATATTCTAAAAATTAATTTAATAAGCTGGATAATGTTGGAAAATGAGATTAGAAGGCTGCCGTTTGGCAAAACTTGCCCATGCAAGTGGGAAAAATGTTTTTAGGGGTTGGTAGAAGTCTATTCTAGGCATTGTGAGTTTAGTTGCTTGAAAGGAAAATGCTTCGGTCCGGAAATGCGTTTTAGGATAGGCGTTTCGGTGGACAGGGGTTTTGACCCGGTTTCAGGTCGCAGATTGCATTTCACCTTCTTGCGCCTTCTTGTGTGAGCATTCAACATTCTTTGCTTTGCTGTTCACCCTCTTTCTCAGCTGATCACCCTCCCTACCCGTCGTTTGCTCCACATTCCAGCCATGAAACTCCACATATGGTGACATTTCTCATGCCCAATCCCTTTCCTTTCCTGTCCATATTCTTTCTAGCTGTTTTTCCTCAGATTTGGTGCCGATTTTCAGTGTTTCCAGTGAGCAATCCCTCCCCTCTCTTCGTTCTTCATTGTCCACGTCAATTTGAGTAACTTTTCTCTGCTTTTGCTGTTGGTTTCCCTTATTTCCAACAAAGTACAACCACGGTGAAGGACACATTTTGGAGCCGCATGTGCATCGTTAGTAACTACGGAGGTAGCAGTGGCTTGAAGTGGTGGGAATGCTACTACCATGTTATATGCACGGGGAGGGTTACATGAGTGAAGGATCATCTTGCTCACGTTAGTGGTAAGGATATTGATAATTGACTTGATGTGCTTGATGATGTGTATGCTAGTTACGAGCATTGGAGATGGCAATGCCTTGTGGTTAGTGCACCACGAGGATGATACTTCGCAGCCAAGTGCATGTCCTACGGTTCCACCTCCTCTTGTAGGTAGTAGTGTCCCAAAGAGGGGTAGAGTGTGCATGGATGTTGGTGGTAGTGCTTCTGCTAGTACCAATGTGTCTATGGATACAGATGCAGAGGCCACTTAGGCAAGTGCATGTGCTCCTATTGAGGGTCGAGTTGCTTTATCCCTTTGCCACATCTTGGGGGTGTGCAGGGTGGTAGTGGCTCATCAGTAGGTGCATGTTTTACTGGGGTAGCAAGAGCTGCAGGAGGATCATTGGAAAGAGCAAGTAGTACAGGAGCCCTTCAAAAGCAGACAAAGAGAGGCTACTCGTGAGATCACAAGATTGTTTATACAGTGTGCCATTCCTTTCCATGTTGCACGTACAAATAGGTGGAAAAGGACCATCAAGGCCATCAATTGGATTGGATGTGAGTGGAAGGGCCCCTCCTATGAGGCTTTGCGCACATGTGAGCTTGTTAGAGAGAAACAAGCTGTAGAGCTAGAGATGTAGCATTTGAAGACTACTTTGCAGAAGTATGGTTACACTATTTTGTGTAATGGATAGACAGATGTGAGGAGCAGAAATGTGTATAGCATCTTGGTGTCCTGTTGCAAAGGGATCATGTTCTTGCGTGCCATAGATACATTGGCAGTAGGGACTGTGATTACAAGTGAGTACATCTATAGGCACATCAGGGCTCTACCATTTTGGAGATTGGTGTAGTGAATGTAGTACACGTCATCATTGACAATGGCAGTATCTGTGTGGCTATGGGTGCTTTGTTAGAGAGTGAGTTTTCTAAGATCATGTGGATTCCATGTGCATCACATTGTCTAGATCTACTCTTGGAGGATTTGAAAAAGGTTCAATGGATAGTGACCTCTTCAAGAGAGGTAGAAGCATGGTAAAGTTTGTGACAAAGAGGTCTAGACTGCATACCATTTTTAGGGCAAATAATGATTTGGATCTTTTGAAGCCATCAGACACTCGCTTTGCTTACATGTTTATTATTGTGGAGAGACTTGTTAGTGTCTGCTAGGGCCTCTTGAGGACAATTGTCTCTAGAGAGTGGGTTGCATGGGATGAGAGGGAGTAGCCTAAGGCTTTGACATTTATCAAAAATGTCATGGATGAGGCCTATTGGGAGGATACAACTTGACTCCCATTTACACAGTCTTGAGGATCACTGATATGGAGGGTAGTATTCTCTAGGCCTTTTGTACGAGTACATGGATCAGATTGGAGAGGCGGTTGACAAAAACATCTTGTCTCGAGATAAGTAAATGAATCGCTAACCATTCGTTCTAATATATCACCTTTTTAATCATATGTATGAATCTATGATCTATCATGATTCACAATTTATATTGCTATGTGGGTAATAAGTTAACTTTTATATATGTTATAGAGTATAGGACATTTGCGCAGTGTGAAACATGGGATGGGATTGGTTTCATAAACCAATCCATGTTGTTGCACATTGCTTACATCCTCTTTGATGCAGCGAGAATCAATATGTAAGTGAGGAGCTTGAAAAGGGGTGCAAGATTATTTTAGTAACTGGGTTGATGGAGACGTTTCCATCATTACACGACTTGAGGGTGATCTCCTCAAGTTTCGTAATCATAGTCTCTCATTTGCATACCCCATAGCAAAGTTACGTGAGGTATAGCTCTAGTCCATGTCTTGGTGGGAGGATGGAAATTGTGCTTTGATATTGGTGAGTAGAGTTACAAGTTTAAACAGTAAACATGTTACATGATATATCATACAATGATACATGTAAGTTGTAACATAAATAAGTGTGTTGAATTTCTTCTTGTTATTTTATTGGAATTTGGCAGAAAAGGATAGTTATTTGTGTTCTCTTGTAGGATTGTGGCAGAGGTCATGCTGAGAGAAATTGGAGCCTGTGGACATTGTTTCACACCAAAAAGAGAAATAAGTTGAAGATTGCTGAGGGTGAGAGATTGGTTTTTTTGCCACTGTAACTTGCGCTTGATTGAGAATTCAAGTTATATACTTGAGTCAAAGTAAATAAATATAGACAACATTGACATAGAGAAGGTGAGGGACATTCCCACCATTCCAGAGGAGATAGACATCCACAATATGCTATATGAGATGTCTGCACTTGTGCATTGGACATGGTCCAAGCGTACATCAACTAGAGTGAGAGAATCTTGACTTCGACATGGAGTTGCTTCTACCTCTACAGCTCCAGTGGCTAATGATGATGATACCTCTTCCTCTAGTAGCAATATTCCTGCTCCTGCTAGTAGCCTTGAGGAGGCCGAGATAGAGATGGCTTTGGATGATGCCAAGTGACTCTCATGAGTCATTAGATGACAGATCATGATATGATGATTCATAGACTTGTACTTTGCAGACTTGCTGTTAGCTGATTATGTATATTTATGTTAATGGTTTAGTGGCATTTGGATGACTCACGACTCATGAGATACTGTGATACACCATATATCATACATTATAGTTGTGTTTCTTTTTCATACATTGTTTACTGAGTTACAACTTATGAGTACTCTCTTTTTTGAGTCTACATGACATAATATGAGTCTATGACTATTCACTTTTGAGCCTTCAATCTTGAGTTTACTATCTATGACAAGTTATAGTTTATTGTCTTAAATTTAATCATGATTCGTGTATACTTCAAACTTGTCAAATCTTAATTCTCTTCTAAGTTTTAATGTTATATTGTTGAGGAATTTAAGTGTTTTGATGTGAAGGCTCAACTAATAAGTGGGGTTACTCCATCATATATTTTTAGTTATATTTATGGCTCTATATATTTTTATTTTTATACCTATATTTTTTGGATTTCCTTTTTCCCGTTTTGCCATTTCGGATTAGGGTCGAAATTCCGTTTCATGACTTTGAAATGCGTTTTTGTTTTGCCATTTTCAAAACTCTTGGCAATTATGATTGTGAGCAAGGAGATGCTCATGATGTGATTTGCAGCCACTAGGGATTAGTTCTACAGCTAGCAACAATAGTTTACAGCCCTCCAGGTAAAGGTAACCGCAACCCAAGGTCCTTCTAGTGTAGGTGATAGCATACAAAAAGGGGCAGCAACTTTTCTGGTGGTCCTAAGCTATAGGTGATAGCTTGCATGGCTGTTTAAGCAAGGCAGTAGCAAGTTAGTGTTACTTAGGATGAAACTATGAAATTTCTCTCTTCATAGCATTCTCTCTCATCCTTTTGCCACTCTTAGGTTATCTAATCAAAATCTAGTTATGTGAGTCATTAGAGACGGAGATATTGGAAAATCTTTGTTGTAAACGTTAATTTACAATAGAAATCGGGTTTGATGCCACCTTGGGATGTGTGCTTAGAATTGAGGCCTTAGGACTTAAATTCCAATAGTTGAAATTAAAGAATTTCAAGGAGATTCAAGAGGCTTTCTAGCCTGTACTAGATTTGGGGCTTAATTTATCTTTAAAAGAGCAAGGTGGAGGTTAATCTTGAATTGAAGGCTTGCTGGTTAGTTTTGACAGCAAGGGGCACTTGGATTAGCGTAGGAGATCAAAGAATGTCAATTGTACTCCATCCATTTCCAATAAAGGCTAAATAAATATTGCAAGGGGCAGTAGATTTGGGGCCAATAGGATGTCCATTGTCCAAGATTAAAGTGGTAAAGTGTGCAATTTTAGTTTAGGTGAATTTAATGCTTGCTGTGATTGTTGATTAATTAGGTTATCACCACCCTATCCGAGAGGGAAGGCTAGTTTCATTTATCATAAGCTGGTGGGTGATTAGAGGAAAGAAAGTTTGGTCTTCTCAAGATAGTGAAGCTAAGTGATGTTATCGATTGGCTCAATTCTAGAGGTCTTATCTTTTGAAATAGAGGAAAGCTTTTATATTGAGGATTCTTATTGGGGTCTCCCCTAGAGGGGATACATTATGCCGCAAGATCTCCAATGGTAGATGTGTCTTTTGTGCCACATGTGATGAGACTCTCTCTTATCTCTTTATTTCTTTCGCAATTGCAAGACAAGCTTGGGGTTCCATTTCTCAAGTATGAACTTGTTACATATCATAGTATAGTCAACTCATGAGTGAGTCTGGGCATATGCAGTAGTGGGCTTGACATTATTGTGTTTTTTAGGCATTTTTAATTTGTCATTATGATGGTGATTTGGGCATTTATTGCTGGCCGACCAACATTAAATGCTGGTTGACTTGATCACATTATTGGCATAGTTTTTGCGCATTTATTTTGCTCCCTCATCGATAGCCAATTCATTCATCGCTTGCAGATTCCAATGCATGCCCTATTAGAGAGAGGGAGCTAGTGCCGGGGCCCATGTAGCTAGTGACTCCCTATTATACGCGATTGTCTTGTGTTTGGTATATGGATTCCATTTTCCGAGCATATCTCTGAGTTCTTCTTTGTTTTTGTCTTGTGTTTTCTCTTTTCTCTCTCTTCGGTCTTGTGTTTAATAGTTTATTTCAGCATTTTTCTATGCTTCCATTGCTGCATCCACTTTTGACATGGTATTAGATTTCAGGATCTACATTTGCATTGCTGTCTTCTGCTGATTACTGATCATCTCTGTTTGATATATCTAGACTACTAGTTTCCGGGGCTTTTCAGCCTTCAAATCTCTGCATTTCACTGCTGTGATCACCTTCACAGCTGTGTTGACTGCATTTCATGCTATTGTTGCACACGTTTTCATTTTCAGTCTCTGTTTTCTGATTTTCTGCATTATTCTAATGTTGGCAGCTGCATTTAATGCTTCTTTGTCTGTATTTTGACCTGCAGCATTTGCATTTGCAGCATCTTTGGCTCGTGTAGGTAGACGAGAAGGCTTTCAGCTTTTGTCTGTTTCTGTTGGCTGATTCTTCCCGATTTTTGTAGATTTCATGATCAGCTACCCTTGACATTGTGTATGAACTCTTGATTGTGCATTCTATGTTGTGTTTGGCTGTACCCTCTCTCTCTCTCTCTCTCTCTCTCTCTCTCTCTTCCATATCTTCCTTCACACCATTTACATTTCCATTTCAGACACCTCATGTTGCACTGCACATCACATCGGGGGGTTATGGAAACATAGGCACATCCTTTAGGACCTCATCCTTCCCTTAGCTGAGTGGTGTTCCACCTACTTCACACACATTTTCGGGATCATTGCAGCTTGGGTATCCCCCCCAGTCTCTCCCGAATGTGGATCAGTTGACTCCATAGTTTACCTCCATGGGTTTACCTAGTGGACCTTCTAGTCATACTGCTGTGTCCTAGCCTCACTTTGGACAGGGCTTCCGTGTCCCAGTGCCTCTACCTACATTGACACCTTATGGAAAGATTCATGTTCCAGTGTCTCCGCCTCAATCGGCACTCATTGGACACTTATATTCTACTTATGCCTACCCATCTCTACCCCCTCCTCCTACCTATCAGACACATCCACCTCCACCATCTTATCCCCCACTTCCATCTTACCCCACCTACCCGACACCTCATGGTTCTAGCTCATTTTCTGCCAAGCATGCATTTAATGACGAGACTCGTTTTAACGGGTCAAACTTTACCACTTGGTCGAGCTTAATGAGACACGTCCTTGACTCCCAAAACCGATGGGATCTTGTGCAGGGGTTGGAATCCCAATCCGATCCTGCACTTGTCCCATATGAGGTTGTTCGCTTATGGAAGGCTAGGAATGCCTCCGCTATTGTCGAGCTGATATAGGCCTTATTGCCTGTGTTTCATTCTCAGCTTCAATATTTTGACTTAGCATTTGAGCGATGGGCACACTTGATTGACTGTTATGCGGCTCGGGGTAGGACCCGTTGTATCAATCTTGACTATGAGCTCCAGCATTTCAAAATCATTGACCAGGATGACTTGAAAGTCAAGTTGGTTGAGTATTGGCGTCTTCTCGCTGAATTCTCCACTATGGGGACTCCCAAGTTCTCTAACGATCAGGTCACATTGTTCCTAAATCAACTCCTTAAGAAATACTTCAATTTTGTGGAAGATATAGTTTCAAAGCCTATCATGCTTACATTCTATGAATTTGAGTGTCAGCTGTTGTGTTACGCACGGTATTTTCCGTTCTCGAGGCCTTGCAGCCGAGCAGGTCTGCGTAGGAAATAACTCCTCGGTCAAGATTCAGGCTCAAGGTTGTGTTAGTTTTGCCATTGACAAGGGTCCGGATCTGGCTTTGCTAGACAATGTATATCATGCCTCTCAGCTTGGGGTGAATTTGTTATCTGTTCAACATCTTTGCCGGTTGGGGTGAGCAGTCTTCTTTATAGTAACCATAGTCGAGGTCTTTGACTCTCAGACTGGTGTAGTGATTGCTTGCGGTGAGGCATAGCCTAATGGCCTATACTACATGACACATTTTTTGACCGAGTCGACAACTGAGGGCTTCGTGTTCCATAGCTTCCAGGCCTTAGCCACATCTCGGGAGCCTACGAACAATGAGCGCCTTCGGCATTTTCGCTTAGGGCATCTTGGTTATGATTCTCTTTATTTGTTGTCATGCCTTGAGCTGGTTGAGGGCTTTCCACGCTTGAAGCTAGCTTGAGATGTCTGTAAAGCATGTTAACTCGAGAAGCAGCATCGTACCCCATTCCCTCAACAAACCTCACATCATGCTGAGGCGCCTCTTAGATTGATTCATGTTGGTCTTTGTGGGCCGACATCCACTGCAGCGTTGAACGACGCGTTGTACTTTTTGATAGTGGATGATCATTCGAGATACATGTGGGTGTACTTTCTCAAGCATAAGTTAGATGCTTTCACATATTTTTCTGCTTGGGTGCTGCTGGTTTATAACCAGATTGGTCATCGTGTTGGTTGCATGAGGAGTGATAGCGATGGTTAGTTAATCTTCCATGAGTTTTTCGAGTTTCTACAGAAGCATGGCATCTCACGCCAGCTCACCACTATCAACTCCCCTTCTCAAAATGGAGTCGTAGAGCGTAGAAACCGGACAGTCATGGAAATGACACGCTCTATGTTGTTTGCAGCAAAGCTCCCTAAGCGCCTTTGGGTGGAGGCTGTTAATACTTTGGTGTACATTCTCAACTGGTGGCCGACTGCGGCTCTTTCTCAGAGGACCCCGTACGAGGCATTTTTTGGCTCTTTTGCTTGTTATTTCCCACTTTAGAGTTTTGGGGTGTTGTGCACACACACACACGCCTGATGACAAGATAGGAAAGCTCACTCCCTGAGCTGATCTGCTTATTTTTGTGGGATATTCCTGTGAAGCGAAAGCCTATCGTTTGTTTGATACTTGGACAAACAAGGTGATAGTTAGGCGGGATATCGTCTTTGACTAGAGGGATATTGTGCAATCCTCTGCACTGGATTCCGATCCGATTCCTTCTTCCACATTATTAGAGATTGTGCCTACTGAGCTTGGTCTACTTCCTGCTCCTGACATTTCCGTAGATTCTTCCGCTCTCAGGCCCCCTCTGCGAGACTTGTTACCTCGCTCGTATCAACAAATCATGTGGGATTTGGGGATCCTACCACCGGATTCCACTCCAGAGCGACCCATAAGATCTGCTCGGCTTGCTCCTCAGACATCATTTGCGTTGCTATTTACAGCTGATTATATAGCGCATTTTCAGCCAGATACATGGCAGGGGGCTCTTCAGCACTCTCAATGGTGAGAGGCCATGGAGAAGGAGCTAGAGAGTATTGATTGAAATGAGACTTGGACATTGGTGGATCGTTCGAGCCACAAGAAAGTCATCGGGACAAAGTGGATTTTTAGGACCAAGCTAAAAGCTGATGGGACTTTAGACACGTACAAGTCTTGCCTTATTGTGCAAGGGTTTCGATAGAAGCATGGCATTGATAATGAAGAGACCTTCGGCCCTACCGCGCGGTTGAGTTCCTTTCAGTTGCTACTCGCGCTAGCCGCTCACCACGGTTGGCCGATACATCAGACGGATATCAAGAGTGCCTTTCTGAACAGTTTCTTGGAGGAGGAAGTCTATGTGGAGCAGCCACCGGGCTTTTCTTCAGGGAACCCTAGGGATAAGGTATTCTGCTTGCATAAAGCTCTTTATGGGCTGAAGCAAGCGCCACGGTCTTGGTTACATAGGATCGATGAGTTTTTGCAGACTTACGAATAACGTTCTACCCCTTATGACCTGAACTTATATGTTCGATCTATTGCAGAGGCGGTTAGCTATATCCTACTATACGTTGATGACTTACTCATTACAGGCTCAGATTCTACTACCATAGAGGAAACCAAGGCTAAGCTTAAAGCTACATTTGAGATGATAGACCTTGGTGTGTTGTCCTATTTCTTGGGGATGGAGGTAGTTCGTTCTAGGGGACTATATTTTTGTGTCACAGCAGAAGTACGCACTTCAGCTTGTGGAACAGTACACTCCGGATCAAACATGGCCAGTGGCCACGCCTCTAGATCCTACGGTTCACTTGTGGAAGGATACTCTAGGACAGCCCTTTGATGAACATACCTATCGTTCTGTTGTAGGAAAACTTCTTTGGTTAATTCATACTAGGCCAGATTTAGCTTACTCAGTCAGTATTTCACAACACCTAGGATGTCACATTGGATTGCATGTCTTCATGTGTTGTGTTATTTGCGGTGTACTTATTCTTATGGCCTAACATATGGTTTTGGTTTATGTTTGCAAGGGTACACTGATTTTGATTGGGCAGGAGATCCTGACACCAACCCAGCCTTCCCATGGCGGCTACCTCTTTACCTTGGGCATGGCTCCCATTTCTTGGTCCAGCCGTAAGTAGGAGACGTTGGCGGCTCCCATGACTAAGGTTGAGTATCGGGCTCTCTTCGATGGCACCATCGAGGCCATCTATATGAGGAGTTTACTGGTGGCACTTCACTTTCCATGTGACCCTTTCATAGTTGTCTACTGCGACAACTAGAGTGCCATTGCCCTTGCGCGCAATTTGATCATCACACCATAGATATGGCATATAGGAGTCCACTTCCACCTTTTTAGAGAGCAGGTTGAGCTAGGCACTATTTGTCTAGAGTTTGTGCCATTATCAGATAATTTTGTAGATATCTTGATCAAAGCGGTCAACCGGTTGGTTCTTTAGTATATGCTACCCAGGATTGGCTTGGATACACCCTCCCTTATTTCTTCAGCTTGGCGGGGAGAGGGTGCTTTCCTCTTGCTTTTTCTTTCGGTTTGAGAGGGGGCGGCTTCTACTCTTGATAGTGACAGTGATGATGCTTACAGTTTTCTTAGACATTACATTCACTTATTCTTTTGTATTGTATTATGAACATTTGTAACTTCATCCGCACTGTCAGGATGACATGATTGTGAAAGGGCACTTAGACAAGTGAACAATTCCCTGCGAGGGCATTGTCCAAGTGGAACCGTTGCATAGTATATTGCATAAGCATGATATCTTGCATCTTCCTTTGTATTACCCCATTCATTGGCATTCTGATCATATCAACATGTATCTGTGCGCATTTATCCCTTTTCGGTCTTTTGGAGTGGTCGACTCTAGGATCCACCATATTCCTGGCATTGCACATGGCAGTCTCCAAGGTAGTCTTTTCCAGCTTGCTTGCTTGCTTTGCTTGATATATTTGCTATACATATACCTTAGCCATTTTCTTTGTCATCGACACCCAGTAGTGGTAGGGATAGTATGCTTGTCTTGTGATGGTCTTGGGTCTTTGACTATCCCTTATCACTCTCCCGTTTGAGACACGGATACTCAATAGGACGAAACTTGATTTGAAACCGTCACTCAATATTTAATCTATCAATCCTAAAAAGCCCTTTAAAAAAAAAACAAAAAAAAAGGTCCATAGTTGGTTCCATCCACCTTTGTAGCGCTTGGTAGCCACTGGGCAGCCAACGTGCACCCTTTGTCTGATGCCCTGTTCTCTCTGGGGTGATCACTTGGGCTCCCTTGGTAAGATAACCATCACCTCTGTAGTCTTAGTAGGTCACTGGGCAGCCGACGCGCACCCTTTGTCCAATGCTTTGGCTGAAACCAGCCTTTCTTCTTGGAATGGGTGGTGATAACCTGATTTAAGAGTTAATTACAGCAATAAATAAATGCACATAAAATGAAATACACACTTTACCATAACATTCTTGGAAAGTAGACTTCCTATTGACCCCAAAACTGGCGCCCCTTGCGATATTTCTTTAGCTTCATTCAATTGGAAGGAGTACAACTTGAGATTGTTTAATCTCCTCCTGCTAACCAATTGCTCTTGCTGTCATAAATGACCAGCAAGCCTTTTGGGTCATTTGCCCCTTGATTCACCCAGGACTTCTTCTCCAATTTGACCCTTGGCTGGCCAAATGTTGCCCCAAATCAATTCAGGATGGGTTGGCTCGTGAAATCCTTTGATAATCTTCAATTATCAGCTGTTGATTTCAGTCCCTTGAGCCTTCAATCTCTGGCACGGATCCCGAGGTGGCTACTAAACCCTAATTTCTGTTGTAAATTAGGGTTTACTGCAGTAATTACAGATCAGCCCACCAAAAATGGCTGAGATCTCCTTTGAATTGCTGAGAATGGTTGAACATAGGCTGAAGGAGATGAGAGAATGCTGTAGAGAGAGAAAATTCTGAGATTTGTCACGAAGAACTGATCAAAATCTGCTGCTGCCCTGCTGTACCAGCCCCAAATGGATGCACCAACAACAATAGGAGCATCAAAGACTGTGATCTTCAGGAGAAAGTGCATCAGCAGCAATTGCTAGCTTCCCAAGGTCAAGAATATGCAATCTCCATCACCAAAATGGTCTCCAATGGCTGGGAAATGGCCCCAAAAGCTGGCAGCCACAGTCCAACACCTCTTTCCAAGAGCTCCAAAATGAAAAAACGAGATTTCCCTCTCCCTTCAGCCCTATTTAGCCTTTTCCCCACTTGCATGGGAAAGTTTTGCTAAGTGGCAGCCTTCTTAATCCATTTTTAGTAATTTCCAGCCATTTAATTAATTTTCAGAATTAATTAATTCTGAAAATTAATTCAGTCCTTAATCCATGCCCATAAAATCAACCTTGCCTATCCAAAAATTAATTGGCTAGGCCATTTGCAACCCAAAGTGGTCCCATGCATTAATTGACCCTTGGACAAGCATTAATCCATTAATTAATGCCTAGTCCCTAGTGTCACCGCTGACACTTAATGGCCAATTAATGGCCCTAGGGCAAAACTGACATTAAAATTCTCCTAGAATCTAACAAGTGTAACTTGTTACAACTTTTGCCTTTGACACCCATCTTTTTCACAGGGTCCTTCGGCCTTCAACTGTGAAAAAGTAGCTTGTACCTCACATGTGCAACACGTGCATCTTTTAATTGCACATTTGATTAATCCTTTAATGAAATGTTAATTAAACATAAGTAAAGCATCAAATTTTCACGTCCTTGTGACACTGGCTGCTTTGGGGTGGGACGATTTGGGATAAAAGATAAACAAAGAAAGGACTTGACTGGCCTCTATTCTTGTGGCACCGTTGTTGGGCTTGAGAAGGGGTGTTGAGCTAAAAATGCATTACCTTTACTTAAACAGCCCCAAAATATGCTTAATTATTGAAGAAAACTTGTTTATTTAAAAGAAACGCGATCCTAGAGAGTTTGTGTTTCATATGCACAAACCTTTTTGGGAGGGCCCAAACTTTCTATAAATATGTATACTGCCCTTCATTCAGCCCTTAATCTCGTTTTGTAGATTTCAGGTGTTTCAGCTTGTTGCCCACACCTCGTTCGCGGAGGACATCTCAGTCGAAGCTGTCCATTGCTGTCTCCATCAA
Organism: Lygodium microphyllum; assembly: GCF_053477565.2. Classification (NCBI taxonomy): domain Eukaryota; kingdom Viridiplantae; phylum Streptophyta; class Polypodiopsida; order Schizaeales; family Lygodiaceae; genus Lygodium; species Lygodium microphyllum. The sequence continues at coordinate 105,591,874 of NC_141138.1, forward strand.
TTGACGCCTGATTTCCAGCCCTCTTCATGCAGTTTGGAGCTGATTCCAGCCAGGCGACTGTTGTTCATGTGTACTCCTGTTGCCGTATAGCTTGCCATGTCATCACAGCCCTGCGTTTGCTTCCTGTGGGCTGTTGCCCAGCTCTTGCAAGTGTCGACTGGCAGTCTTCTCTCTCCTCCAGCAGTCGCTAGCTCCTACAGGCTATTGCCAGGCTGTTCTGCCTGTGTTTGACAGTTTTCTCTCTCTTGCATGCTATCCTGCTTGCGTTTTTAGTCTCTCTCTCTCGTGCAGGCTATCCTGCCTGCATTTTTAGTCTCTCTCTCCTATTGGCTGTCTTGTCTGTGTTTTTAGTCTTTCTCTCTCCTCACTGTTGTCGGCATCAGATCAAGTTTCTTATTGCTGTGTTTGTTGATGTTTGATATCCGGAGGTTGGCTTGGTGCGATTTGGGATCTGGTCAGAGTACGATATACTCTCCAGCTCATTACCCCTGCCTTGATCTTTGAGATATAGGAGTTGGAGGTTCAATATTCATTCGTTGCATAGTGTGTTTGCTGCATGAGCATCGTATATTCAGTAATCATATTACTTCATTTATTCACTGTGTTCATTGTCTCTGAGTTATCCTAACCCTAACTGTGTTCTTTTATCAGTCTATGCTTTGTCGTATGGTTTCTGTTTATGTTTTTGTGTTAGGGTATTTCTTTATAGATGTTGCATTAAATGTAGCAAACGCAAAAGAATCAAAGGGAAATTTGCACGATAAACAATAGCAAATAGTTGCTTGATCAGCAAAATCAGGAGAGAAATTGCAGTAGGAACCTAGATCCTGCTATTTGGTACTATGCCAGAAGTGGTGTAGCAATGGAAGCATAGACAAGTGCTAGGATAAACTGCTGAACACATGATAGAAGAGAAAGAAAGAGAGAACACAGAAGAACACTACAAAGAAAGAGAATTGAGAGAGGTGCTCAAGAAATGGAATCCATATACCAAACACGAAACATTTGCATACAATAGTGAGTCACTTGTTGCGTGGGCACCGGCACCGGCTTCTTTCTCCAACGGGAAGTCCAAATGATGCATGATGATGATGACTGAGGAAGAGGAGGAGCCCCAGTATAAATAGGCATTAAATATGCCTAAAATAACAGCTAGTTGGCCAACATGAAATGCTGGCTGAGTGGCATAAGTGCCAAAAAACACATGAAATGACCATAACAAAAATGCGTATAATAAGGACAATGTGCCTAGCTGTAAGTGGCATGCACAAACTCACACGTGATCTGACAATCCTACTAACAGTGTGAACACCTTTTACACCTCGCAACATTAAATGTGGGTTAAAGGTTTGGGGGATGCCCTAGGCCTATATAATGAGGCCCTAAGCTTTGTACTTTCATCATCAATATATCCAATCATTTTATCTTCCTTGGTGTATGTGCAAGAGCACTCTATATTTATTTCTCTCTCCCCCTCTCTCTCTAGCATGGAGCTTCAACCACCATTGCTTGTTGGTCACACAGGTGAGGTCCATACCCGATAGATGCTATGGAGGTCATGTGGCTTCATCTAAAAGACTTTCAAAGAGCATGGCTAATGATCTTGTTTGATTGTGATTCTAAGTTCATTAGTGGATTTTGGAAAGCTTTGTTCTATGGGCTTGGCATGAAGTTAGTGTACACCACGCTCTAGTCGCAAATTGATGGGAAAATGGAGACTTCCAATCATACCATGATTAACATGCTTCATTGTTATTGTCAAAATCATCAAGCTTCATAGGTGGAGTACTTACTATTGGTTGAGCATGGAATCAATCATACATTTAAAACTTCTACGAAGTGGATCCCATTTGAGATTATAGGAGTAGAAAACGCCCTGAAACACACGTTGGTGGTGCCTGAAATTTCGAAATGGCTGAAGAAATCCTGTTTCCTCAAGAGAAATGTTTCTTGTTGTCAAAAAACGTGCCACGTGGTGTTCTTCCTTCAATTCCAAACATTTCGTCTAACATTGACATTTCTCCTCACCAATTGGGGTTTTGAATGCCAAGTGGCAAATTTGTGGAAATGAACATGGGTTTGGGCCATGACAGGCCTATACCTTTCCATCCCTTTAAGATGCTCTACCCTTTTGCTTTTCGTCCCTTAGAAAAGTCCCGTCCCCATTCTCTCTTCACACATCTCCCCCTCTTCACTTCCCCACCCTTTCATGATGCGGTGTTTCCATTTCCCTCTTCTTAAACATTGCTGCCTCTTTTTCTGTTCCTGTTCCTATTTTCCATTTCGGAGTTTCCATCAACAATATTTGAGATAGTTCATGGGTGGCTGGTTAGAAAGACCTTCAACTAGGCATTGGAGACCTTGGCCAAAAACTATATTTGACAGCAGCCTGTGGATATGGATAGAGAATTAGCGCTTGTACATTGTTCCTACAAGGGACATGCTGTGGATCTCTTTATACAAAAAAATGCTGTGTGCCCTCTGAGACTTGATTTGTCCCATTAGGACAGGAGATGATGGGCATTTGTGACTAACAGCATGCTATTTGTTGCAGCTAGCTACATCAGCTAACATCATCCATGCCTTTAAACAGTATACATGCTTGTTAGGTTTCCTTGCATATGGAACAGGCAGGGGATTTTCCAAAGGTTTTCGAACTTGGTTCACATATCTCCTTGTAGTAATATTGCAAAGCTGAGTTTCTACTTTTGGGCACTTATGATCAGACTAAGCTCTTGTTGAAAAATTGCAATGAAAAGCTTGTGTGAATTTGAATACCAGAGCACATAATGACACTGTATGTAGTTGATTGAAGTCTGCACTGTTGAACATTGATGAACTTTGGTGCAGCAAGGCTATCTTCAGTTATATTTAGTGTAGTGATAACTTGGAGGCATGTACATCGATATCATGACTCATTTTATTGTGGTTACATCCTCTGCATGTGCGTAATCTCAATACCATACTTTGCTAACAACAGTTCTGATTCTGATTCCAACATGTTCTGTATGGATGGGAACAAAGGAAGTGTTTCACAGAAGAATTTCTGGTGTTCATGTTTTGCAGCAATGTGGAAAAGAAGCTGTATCCCATCATAATACCTGGTGTTCAGTTCTTAAGAACATTAATGCGATTGCTGAACAGTCAGATTGTGATGGTGACCTTCTGAGACTTGTGCTGACACTGGCCTCAAGGAGAAACTCGGAACATATTCAGGTGAACTGTGATATTGACAGCTCGTTTGTTAGCTTTCTGACATAACTTCGTTTGATATATGGTTTTTGTGGCTTAAAGGCTTATGAGTCTGGGCAGTTGTTTTCTAATACGAAGTTATGTGTGTGCCTGTGTGCACTTGTGTGCAACAATATTTTTATAGAAGCTGCCATGCAGGTGATTTAGGCAATTGTCATATGAACACGTCTTATTACTATTTTTTATTTTTATTTTTCCAGAAAAGATTTTGCCATGAAGTCCTTTTTTGTTGGAGTTTAATGTTATAATAACACAGTGGTTTTGGAGAAAAGATGTGCCTGCACATGCATATGCACATGTGTGCCGGCATGTATGTGTGTGTAAGACTGCTCGGAATCAGCACTCCAAGAGCTGCTTTAAAGTTTTAGAGGTGATTTGGAGCTGCTGGCATTGTGAGATTGGTTGAATTTTGCTTACAGAACTGCCTTTTCATCAGCTCTCGTCTTCAATCACTGCTTTTGGCTGTGCATGCGCAATCAGCTCTCAACAGACAATTTTGACCTAGTAACTGAGAGATGCAGCAGGGCTTCACAGCATACGATGGAAAGTTTACCTCTGCAGCCATTTAGATTTGGTTGGAAATGCAGAAGTGAGCTACATAAGGTGTAAAAGGAAAACACACACCCAGACTTTTGGATCTACTTCAGATGTTGACAAACTTACAAAGTTGGACAGGATCAACTTCCCTTTGTCCTTCCTCCAACTTGATGTTTGCTCTGGGCGGAATGTACTTGATGACCCTTGTCATCGGCAGTATTTCATAGGGACTTGTTCAGAGAGCCAGTATTACAACCTAGAAGAAACTCAAGAACTCAAAAGCTGGTGTTTTGTGTTTATTTCATGGAATATACGATACATCTTGGCCGAGGGTTCGTCACAAGCTTGGCCCAAGGAGCAGGAGAATGTGCGATTTAGTGCTTCATTTTCCTTTGTAAGGGCTTTGATCTTGCTATGCACGTGTAATCCCATGGGATACATCCTTTATCCTTTGACTGTGACAAAGTTCATGTCATATTGCTCAGTATGATTGGATGTTTTGTTCTCCAATTGCATACTTGTTATATTGCGTCATCAGCCAATGCATGCATGAATAGATTGGTCACTTTGCTTGATGATGTAGAGGGATTGCAGTTTGAAAAAGAAACTTTGAAAGAGGAGCAAGATAGTCTCAAAAAGACTATATCACCACTTTTCCACCCAAGGCACTTCTAGTTAAGCTTGAGAAGGTTGGGAGAAACGTTTGTAGGAAATTAGTTACAAAATGCCATATGGACTTCTAGTTAAGCTTGAAAGGTTGGGAGAAATGTTTGTAGGAATTAGTTACAGAATGCCATATGGAGCATGTAGTACATAGTCTCAAGGCTCAAATCTTCTTGCTACCTTGATGATGCACATTGATAAACTAGAGATAGATTAGTGTCAGTACAGGATGTTTTTCGCCAAAAATATGCCCATTAGCTTGCCCATCCTATCCAAATGAACTTTGCACACATTGGAGCACAATTAGGAGATGGATTCAACATTGAAGATAGGGAATATTTGCCTTAAGTTTTGTTTATCCTAAAGGGGATGATGATTTTTGATGATGGCTCAATCATCCTAGCCATTATATTGTAGGTCTTCTCCTAAAGATTATCACAACGTACACCCTCTCTGAAAAGGGTTGACCTTTATCCTCTTTACATGGAACACTTGGTCTCTAAAGTAATTAGGGTTTTGTAATCCTTCCCCATTTTGTACTTTATGTTTGGGTTTTCATCTCATTTGGGGTTTTACACACAATATTATAACACACACACACACACACACACACACACACAAAAGAGGGAGGGAAGTAAAGATCTATTGCTAAATTGAAGGCTAGATACTGAAAGAAAATAAATGCAAGAAACTCAAGATGGTGTGCTCTTTGCTCAAATCAGTATCTCCCTCATAATATGCTGCAAACAACTGCTCCAACATAGAAGGATTGAGGTATCTTGGTGGGTGTCTTCTATGGTGGGCAATGATGGCTCATATTTGTTAGAAGTGGATGCATCGATAGAAGTGTAGAAGGCTGCTGTAATAGACTGCACAACATAAGAGAAAAGAGGGAAAATAGAAAATACACGAATGGAGGAACATTGCAAAAAGAGAACTTCGAGATATGCTTAGGAAATGGAATCCATATACCAAACATGATACAATCATGTACAACAGTGAGTCACTGACTGTGTGGGCAATAGGATCTGCTTTGGAAGACTACAAGTGATGAATTGATAAATGTGGAGGAGGAAGCATGGAAAGCAAAAAATAATGCCTAAAGTGCATCAAGTCGGTAGGCATTATAATGGCCTAAAAATAGAGTTGGCCAACCAAAAAATGCGAGAAACCATAAATAGGTACTTGAAAAATGCCTAAAATAATCTCTTATGCCTAGCCCACAAATACATACATAAACTCAGTTGTGAGCTTAGTAATTTGCTAACAATATTTGTCTCAATGATGAGGATGGGTTGGTTGTCACCTTGGGGATTAAGGACACCCTGCTTGACTATGGGATACAACTCGATCTAGGGTGATCCCTTGTGAAGATGAAGTCCACGGCACCTCGGTTGGTTTGAAGATATGCTAGGGTTTGCATTGAGGAAGCACAACATGTACAACCAAGACTGAAACACAAAGACTCAGATAGAGACATGCAAAACTTAAATCCTAAACGCAAAACACAAAAACTCAAAACTCAAACAAAGACAGAAGAAACTTTGAAGTGAATGAATGCTGTGAATGAATGTAAGAGTGTACAGAATGCCGGAGGGCAGAGCAATATAGTGTCGGAGAGTGATGTTCACCAGAGACGGATCCCAAGTGCTGTGACCACCACTCGGAGTGTTGAGTGTGGGAAATACCAAATGCTGATCACTAGAGTGTTAAGGAATTGAGGCGACAACAAGGTAGGTGTTTGCTGATGTAGATGGCCTGTTGGACAACAAAAACGCAGGTATTGCAATAGTTGCCTGGTGGGAGGGATGGCAGCCGCCTATTGCCTGTCACCAAATGCTGAAAATTTGGTGCTATGTGCAGTAGATGCAGATCTCCAAACAATAGGGAAATAGCCGAAAACAGGTTGCCTAGGGTTGGATAGTGAAGGGCTGTAGTCGATGATGGTTGGATAGCAGATGGTAGGTGGCTGATGGCTGAAATTTGCATGGTAGAGTGAGAAAGTTGAATAAAAGGATGAGGTTGAATGGTGGGCAGCCTGTCTATTTATAGATGTTGAAGGGTGTCCCAAAAAATTAGAGTTTTGGGGGACCATTGAAACTCTCGAACTATGCCAAAATTTGTGTTTTTCATTAATTAAGCGTATTTTGGGGCTTTTCAAAAATGCTAATTAGTTGTAAAGCGTGTTTTAGCTCAACACTCCCTCTCAAGCCCAAAATTGAGCTGAAAAGGGAAGGTTGGCAATGTTTATCCCAAGGTGTTGCACCCCAAAAGAGCTAGGGCATCAGACAAAGGATGCATGTCGGGTGCTCAGTGGCCTACCAAGGCTACAGAGGAGATTGTTATCTTATGAGGGAATACAAATAGTCACCCCAGAGAGGATAGGGCATCGGACAAAGGGTGCTCATTGGCTGCCCAGTAGCCTACCAAGCCCTCTAAAGGCGGATGGAACCACATTGAACTTATTTATTTATTTATTTTTTGGGTGGAAAGTTAATTGTAGGGGTGGTGGCTGATTAAGTAACAATGACCCAAAAGATGGGAGTAGGGATGGTACACCTAACACATCAAGAAACATGACAAGCTTACCCAACCACTTGAGGATGTGTGCGACGGGGGAAAGATGAAGAAGTATCGCGTGAAAAAGGATGTTGGTGTAATCTGTCGATAGAAACAACTTAGGATCCATCCAGTAGTGCTCTGCACAATGGGATGCATAGTATGCTACATGCTGAAGAATGCTTATGTAGCAGGTGCCACTTGGACAGTGTCCCTTGTGGGGAAATTGTTCACTTGCCCAAGCACCCTAGTACAAAGATAATGAAATTGTTCAATTCATAGGGAAGGTACAGTAGGGGGGAAAGGCTGATGTCAAGGACAAGTGCCGAAACCTGTAGAATACTAAGAAGGGCAGGAAGCTATGCCATTTGAATGATGTATGGTCTCTAGCCTTAGAGGATTACCATTGTGAGGTAGCATACTAGAGCATTGAAGATATTGGAAAATTGTTGAGCAAGTAAAATTAAGGCCTAAATAAGTTAAAAAAATTTAGCCTAATTCAACTCTAAAGACAGACCCACGCAGGTTTTTTAAAAGGAAAAAAAGTAATCTCCTACTGATAGTAGCATGGGAAGAGTTTTGGGGATGGGTATGGGAACGTGAATTTCCATCTTGTTGATATGAGAGGGGCTTATGACATGGAGATGGAACTAGAACTGGAAGCTAAAAAATGGCCATTACATGTTACTTTTCCCCTGTTGCACTCATCACCATCATTAGAGAGGCTTTTGCTGTCCGTGTTGTCATCTAGAATATATCAAGGACCTACTTTTGGACTTTGTTTATGATTGCACTGTTGGTTCAAGCATGTCCTCTTCTCTCTAACATAAGGCTTGAAAGATTGAGAAGGGTCCATAGCTTGAGATGTGAAAAATATGATTATCGCCTTCAGTTTTGATTTTTATGTCTGGAGAAACCCCTTAAAAGCTATACTTTGTTGTGAAAGTTTAGCATGCATAATTCTTGGTTTGGACAAGGGATAGACGATAATATTTTGACTACAAATTTTGGAGTCGTGTAAGAAAAGCTGATGCTGTTTCTAGTACAGAAAACAAAACCCCCCCCCCCCCCCCCTTCCCCTTTACGGGACTTCATGGCAAAACCTGTCATGAGGCACAAAAAGGCACATCGGAATGGTACACAAGATATATGAATAAGGAATTCTCGTATTCATGATATCGAAAGATATAACATTGAGGCACATCTCGGGACTACGCCCTCGTCATGCCGCACATACAAGGGTTCACCAGTGAGTATAGGGAATCACACGTAGAGTGGAAACCAAGTTGAGCTCAGAGTCACAACTACTCCTTATATAGGTGTTTTTGGCTCCTACGCCATGGTATAGCTACAAAGCCCATACCCTTACACTCACTCCGGCTTAAATGAATTGCTGTCCTCAGCAATAAGGGTGGTTTCTTGACTCATTTCGGGGTCTTAGCACATCTTATACTATCAAGCTGGTCAGTGTCTACTGGTTGAGGACTGGCTCCTTGATGAACGCAAATATGGATAAAAGACATCTCCATAGCGGGGTCTTAACACAGCCTTTTCTACCAAGTTGGTTAGTGTCTGCCGCACTACGACTTGGGGGTCTTAACACAACTTATGCTATCAAGCTGGCTAGAGTCTACCCATCTAGACTTAGTTCTTTTATTGTTTTGCATTCCAATCTACCCTCGACTCAATTACATTTGAGGAGTGGAGGCTTCATAGTCCTAACTTGAGGTGGCTTGGTGCTTCTAGCTTTGCATGCCAAGCTTTGTAGGCGCGATTCCAAGTTGTCACGCTGTTGGGGTCAAGGTGTGGTGGCGCTGTTGTTGCCATGTTGTGCCACGCCTTAAGGGAGGTAGTCCATTGAGTGTTCCTTGCGTTGAGCCTCCCTTTCTTCATGCTGTCGCCTTGGGCCTTGGGGCCTTGGGTCTTTTGGTTCGTTTGCCAAGACGCTTTGCCCTCATCGCCAAGTCAAGTACTTGGGCTGTTTTCTTTGGTCTCTTTGCCGGATCTTTCTTGCTTGCTTTGTACTTAGACAAGCTGGTTGGTTCAGCTTGCCTTCTTGCACGGAAGGTGCAGTCTTGGTGCATGGCACCTCTTTGGCTCTTGGGTAGACCGGGTTTGCTTATGGGCGACTTTAACATGTGCGTTGTCTCTTCTCAGTCTACTTTGGAACATTCCGTGATGGACAACCTAGAAGGTCGGGCTTGGCATGCTTTTCCGAGGGATGTCCTCAAACAGGATCTTTGGTTGTGGCTTTCTGCATCGGCTTTAGGGTTTACATTCCATTTAGTCCAATTCTTGGCCACATGGTCTTGCTTGGACTGTAAATATGCTATGCATGAGGATTCTTTTCTACCAAAAATCTTGAAAATGCAGATGTTGCAGCAATATGCCTTGCTAGATCATTTCCCTTGGCAGTTTGGTATGATCAGACACTTGGCAGGTTGCTCTTGTGATTTAACTCTTCATTTTTGAGGCATGCTATTTTCATGGGCTACATGAGTCAGTTGTTTGAAGTTTCTCTATGACTTTCTACTGCAAGGCTTGGACTCATTCGAAAGACTGATAATGTGCAGAAGATGTCAAGGCAATATGGGGTTTACCATGCCTCAGTTACTAGGTAGCGTTTGTATGTTGTGGAGGACATTATGGCTCTAGTTCATCTTCTATTGCTTGATTCTCAGCAAGATACCTTTTTGGTTTTGTTATTCGCAAAGCTAGGTGAACTTATTTAAGGCTTTAATTGCGGACATATCAGCAAGCTAAGCTTCGAGATCTAACTGATGGGATTCGAAATAGTACTTACAAGGCTCGTAATTTTTTTTGAGCTTTGCATGTATCCCCTGTGAGAGCAAATGTGGTGAGACTACAAAATGAAGATGATCACATGGTCACGGACCCTAGATTTATTGTTGATATGTGTTGGGACTACTTTGTGAACCTTTTAGGCTCATGGCAGGCATGTTCTCCTTAGGTTGTTGAGGCCCATGCTATCTTTTGTACCTTGGTCAGAGATCAGGTTTCCGAAGACATGCATGATTCCTTGGATACTGATATCCACGAGGGTGAAGTTATGGATGTCTTGTTGCATTTGCTGCATGATAAAAGCCCATGCCTAGAATAATATTACCAATGAATTCTTTGAAACCTATGCTGCTTTATTGGCAAAATCGCTCGAGGCCATGTGCTAGCAGATTTGGGCTTTAGGCCTGATTTACTCCATTTGTATGGGTGCTACTTCTCATATCATGCTAAATGGAGTCATTGGGCCCTTTTTCCTCGTGCACTCGGTCCAGTAGGGCTGCCCTTTGAGCCCTCTCTTCTTTGCCGTGGCTATTCACCCCATTTTCTCAATGTTATCACATCTTGTGGATACGGGACAGCTAGCTGGTTTGTGTTTTCCTTCACAACAACATTTTGTTAATTAGGCACGGGTAGATGGTACACTTATGGTTCTGAAAGCAGATGCCTCTAACCTTTGCAAAGCTTTAGATGTTTGGGAATCATTTAGACATGCGTCATGTCTCCTTATCATGCTGCCAAATCCTCCATTATTACTTGTACTGGCTTGCATTTGCTTGAATTGGGGTGGCGGGGTCTGGTTGTTTTCAGTTGGGAAATATTGCTAGGCATCTTGGTTATCCCTTGGGTGTGGCTGTACATCCAAGACTCTTGTGTTGTGAAAGTGGATATCAGAGAAATTGGAAGCCAAGTTTATTTATTGGAAATCTCAAGCTTGGCCGTTTCATGTCCGCTTGAAAGTGATATAGGCCATTATGGTCCCCATGTTCACTTACTTTTTGCCATTACTGCCTTGAACTAATGTTGCCCTGAAGGATTTCACGTGTCACTTCTGTTTTATGCTGTGGAAGAAAGATTCAGCACATGATGGCAGCTCATGATATCTTGGACTCATGTTTGCACCCGGAAATCAATGGGTGGTGGGGCTGTTTGAGATGTTGAGACCCATATGACAGCCCTTCGTTGGTCTCTTTTTCAGGCAATGTGTGTTGGCTAGCAACCTTGGACTGTTATTGCCCGTGCTTTTCTTGAGGAACAGGGTCTTCGGCATGGTAATACAAGGATTCAAGGTTTGTGGTGGTACTTAATGCCAGGGTTTTGTTCTCTTCACCAGCTTCAATTCTTCTCAACCATCTAGCGTGTTCATGGAAAATGGTGGTTTCCAAAGTCCAATGGCATCCAACATTGGCTGCCAATTCGATGCAGATGGAAATTCTAACAGTGTCTTGCTTGCTTTCTTGGGAGGGCAAATCACAAGAGAGACCCAAGTTTAATCCTTTTGCACTGCCAGATGGGCCTTTCGGGTCCCTCTTGGCTATTGTGAGGTTTGGGGCAAGGTTTCCACACTTTTTTAGAAATTAGGACCAACAGCCCTTTCTTGTCTTAGATTTTGGTTGTCCTTTGCAGGATTGGGACCGTGCAGGGTGTTTGACCCTTCAGTCATCTTTAGTTAATGAGTTTTATCATCTCATGATCCAAGATCGCTTGTGGTTGACCAACAAAGCCAGCACACTTTGGGGATTGCACAAATCTAAAGCCTGGTGGAAATTTGTAATGATGGAGGGATGGGTCAACAAGATGCCATTGAACTGTAAGGTGTTCAGTTGGAGAATATTGGTGGGCGGCCTTCCCTTGGCATTGGCTCTCCACCATAGGGGCATTTCCAATGGGAATTGTTTCTTCTGTACCACTACAATTGAGTCTCCCTATCACAGATTCATTTTGCTTGGAAAATTTGGGCCCTCCTTTCTGACATTTGGCATGCTGTGGCGGGGACTAGGATGCTTCCTTTTGATTGGGTCTTTGGGAAAGCTTAATATCATGGTGTGGCACAACATCATATGAAGATCGAGTTTCACTTTCACCGATTCTAGGGTTGCTGGCATATTTGAGTCACTTGCAATGCATTCCTTTTTTATGCTATTTCGTGCATTAAGTGTCATGTGGTGAAGCTTAAGGGACTTCTTCAGTGGATCTTATCCAGCATGCTGATATCCTAGTCAAAGATGATCTAGTTCTTGGCATCAGGTAGTCTCTTCGGTGACCCTGCCCTGACTTTTGTACGTTTTCTTTTCTACTGAGACATGATATAATATAATATAACAACCCGTTACGGAAAGAAAAGAGAGAGAGAGAGAGAGAGAGAGAGTAAGATATGTTTTATTGGGTGACACTACTGCTCGGAGCTACAAATAGGTTCAGAACCTGCATGCAGTATAAGGGCAAAAAGATCAAGAAAACCATGGATTCATGGATACACCACATTCAGGACTTTGTTAAATTTGTAGTGGCAAAGGATGTTTTGTATAAGTTGAGTGTTTGCCCTCAAAGACATATTTTCACGTCTCATTACATTGTCTTAGAGGAAATTGAAACAGGTTTTTTCTTTCTCAGCTGCTCTCTGTATTGTTTCCTTTACTGAACATTTTCAAATGTTAAATTTACATGAAGCTGGGGAAAATTCATCTATGTTGTGCCTATATATTATATATACTCAGGTTGTCCTGTGATGTGTATGTTGCGGTGTGTGTTTTAGGTGCCAGATGGTGGAGTTGACATGAGAAATATGGCGGGTGTAAGCAAAGATGGAGTTGTACAATCTTCATTTCAGGTGTGAATGTAAAATGATTGCATATATTTGTTAATGTACAAGAAGAAAAGGCTGCCCATGTATCACTTCATTTGCTTTTGTAGGATGCCATGGCTCTTCAAACTCACAGAGATAAAGTTTCAGGAGCTTGGAGATATTCTGTCAGGAAGGGTTGTGAAGCTTTGCATGATTGCATGCTGAAACAAAATGAGAACTTGAAGAGCAGTATAGGTATGGTTCACTGTATTTTCTTCCATGATGATATTTGTGCTTGCAAGTTTGGTTCTCTCTGACTGATAGCTAAAAAGTGCTTCTAGCATATTGTGAGTGGACTCAAATAAGGCACATAACAATTCTTAGGTCTTTTTCTCCAATGGAATAATTGAATAATGCGAAGGACCAACAATTCTTCCATATTCTTAAGGCTTAAGATTTTAGGGGTTATTATGTGTGGAGGTTTTCAAATCAGCATGAGGGCTCTTCAAATTCTAAGTTTTAGAAGTCCACAAAAAGAAAACATGATGGTTATTCAAGAGAGAGCGTGAAAATAGAGACCTCAGCTTATGGGTTCTAATCTCCTTTTGGAGCTATACGCACTATCATATTTTCCACCAATGCTTTAGATCAAAGGATTTGACTTATAGTTGCAAAGATTGGTGGTTTAACGCATCTCATGAATGGTTTAGGTGTGTGGATGTTGTAGCTGCTGCTAGAGATCTGCTTTATAAGAGGTGCTTTTTGTGCTCTTCTCAGTCAGTCATCTTGAGAGTACAGAAAGGTGGAGTCTGTTTCTGGCTATTCAATTGTGGCTGTGTAGGTAGGGGCAGTCACTTTTCAGATCTGAGAATCTAGATTGCTTGTTTGATTTGTTTGTGCCTTTGTGCCATTCTCTTCTTCCATAGATGTTTATTATGTTCCTTGAAGGGGCCCAGCCATTCATGTGGTGTTATGGTGTCTGGACTCTACTGTAGGGCCACTTTATAGATTGTGGTGATTTTGGCTATAGTTTCAGCTTGTGACCTGCTTGTTATTTGCACTTCAATTCCTCCTGTATTAGCCCTCACCTTTTCGAACCATCTTCTTTTCAGCTGGTAATGTGTGGCATAGGTGGAAGTAGTGGAGTTTCTTTTAAAACGAGGAAAAAGCATTGTCCTGCATGTTCAGGGAATTCTAATAACGCCTCAGACCTTGAAGAGAGGGAGAAGCAGTATGGACAGGAAGTTCTCAAGTCCCAGAATAAAGGTATCTGAGACATCATAGGTTAGCATGTGGTGCTCGTATGAACCTAGCACTCACAATAGCTGTGGATGCTCTTTACAAGAGCATTGCCTCTGATACCATGTGAGGATACATTAGGGTCGCAAAGAATCATTCTGCTCAATAGAATTGAGCTCCTCCTGCATAGCACGATGCTAGGTATCTTATGAAAGAGCCTCCCCAAGGTATGACGGACTGTTGAGACCAAAAACAAAAAATTAGGGATGCATTGGTTTGCTTGGAGTTGCTGTCTCATTGGAGCATTCATGATGCTTTTCATATGATTTATAGGAATCCTTCCACAAGAAGTTTTCAGAAGAACCAATCACTGTGAATTCACCTGAAGTCAATGAGATGATTGGGATTCTTCACCTGAGCAGACTGGTTTTTGTTGTTTGCAATGTCATGCTGGTAGGCCAGCTTCTATTATGGGAATAATTTTCCTTGATGGGCCCCCTCCCCCCCAAAAAAACCCCGCCAGCCCTGGAAAAAAAAAGGATAATCCATTTTTAGCTTGCTATGTGTTTTCCGCAAATTTCAAATGGTGAGGTGTTTGATAAGGTTGTGTGATTGTGTAGATTCTGTTCTGATACAGCCATGGCTACCTCTACTGATTTTGAAAAGCTCTGCATGCTGTATTTCAGAGGACCTGGAGTTTCTAGCTGCTCTAATCAATGCCAATGCTCATGGCATGGGTGCCCAAGGTCTCCACAATACTGATATTGCGATTGGAATATTCCCTTTTGTTTCAATGTTAAATCATTCATGCAGGTGCAGGACATGCTGCATTCTACTGATATATTTCCTTTAGTTTCCTTGTTAAAATCTGTTATTGACTTTTATCCACTTTTGCTTAGCATGATGTGTGTGGTAAGGCAATTGAAATCAAAAACAGCATCATCCATCATTGTTGCATTTGGCCACATCTTCTTTTCATAAATTTAGGTGCACATATTTATACCTAGTTGTGTTAAAACATGCCATTCTTTACATAGTCTGGTACTCCTAGAAGTTGAGGGGTGCATGTGAACAAGGTTGTATGTATCTTGACCTGTGTAGATGTATAGTAGTTACAGAGCAAAGGGAATGATATCCTTTCGTGTGACAATAAGGGCTAACACATTTTAGATTGATATACGTCAAGAGGATGAAGAAGAAGACACTTACTTAACAGAAAACCCCAACATATCTAAACTCTTAGGTTTGTCACCATGTTCGGGCATTTGCTGCACTTCAAGAGGACATGATCAAATTGGTGAAAGCCTCCCTTGGAAAAAGAATAATACTATTGATCACATGATTGTTGTTGCAGTTTGGAACTCATAGTTGAGGGGTGCGAGTGCAACAAGATTGTATTCGGTCCAGTGAAGATGTAGAACAACTGCAAGGCAAAAACATATCTAGAAGCGTTTCTTCTCATTTGAGTGAAAGTTAGTGTGATCTGTTGGTGGCACATACTTTCTTTCCACATTAGAGTAAGGGCCAACATGTTTTAAGGAAACTGGAGATAATAAATGTTGTTTGGCCACATCTTCTTTTCATAAATTTAGGTGCACATATTTAAACGTAGCTGTGTCTAAACATGCCATTTTTGTTGTAATTTGGTACTCCTAGAAGTTGAGGGGTGCATGTGAACAAGGTTGTATCTTGACCTGTGTAGATGTAGTAGTTACAGAGCAAATGGAACGATATCCTTTCATATGACAATAAGGGCTAACACATTTTAGAGAGATATACATCAAGAGGATGAAGAATGAGACACTTACATTGCAGAAAACCCCAACCTATCCAAACTCTTAGGTTTGTCAGCATGTGCAAACGGACATGATCGAATTGGTGAACACCTCTCTTGGAAAAATAATAATACTATTTTTAGACGTGATTGTTGTTGCAGTTTGGAACTCAGAGTTGAGGGGTGTGAGTGGGATAAGATTGTATTCGATCCAGTGAAGATATAGAACAACTGCAGGGCAAAAACATATCTAGAAGGGTTTCTTCTCATTTGAGTGAAAACTAGTGTGATCTGCTGGTGTGACATACTTTCTTTCCACATTAGAGTAAGGGCCAACAAGTTTTAAGCAAACTAGAGATAAGAAGTCTTTCTCATTAGGATGAAGACTAACAGAGTAACATAGCAGAAACCCCAACAAATCTAAATCTCTTGGACTTGTCAAGATGTTCTGGCATACTTAGTATGGTTATGAGTTTTAAATGGCATAACAGAATTGGTGAAAATCTCTCTTGGAAGGAAGTGTAAGACTTGGCATGTTGAAGAGAATGAATACTAAGAGAGTAATGTAGCAGAAATCCCAACAATTCTGACCTCTTGAACTTGTCAGGATTCTCTGGTATCCACAGTATGCTTATGACTTCGGAATGACAGGATAGAATTGGTGAAAGTATAAAAAGAAAAGTGCTTGGCACATTGATGGTTGCAGATACAGTCAGCACATATAGATAGGTATGCAATTTGCATGTATGCACAGCAGCTAATTCCTTGTTACATTGTTGCTTTTGCGTAAGTACTTCTGTGCATGCTTACTGTACACCACTTACATATACAGCATAGAGCAGGCATTTTGACTTGTACATACCTATGTATACAGCATAGGAACATGCGTCTATAGACACTTAAGTTGTGTTGCACTTGAGATTAATTTAAAGGTGTACTATTGTGAGAGATAATCCTAGCTTTGGTAGTTGGGGATATTGGCAGAAGTTGTTGTGGACAGGTGCCAGCAGGGGAACGTTGGTAGAAGTTGTTGTGAACAGGAGCCAATGGGGTGCCTAGGTTAGATCTTTGTCAAGGACATTGAGTTTCCCCTTGAAAATGACATGTAATGTCATGGGGGTTAAGAGATTTTGATTTAATGTCCTAGACTAAGGTTTGTGGGTTTGTGGAAATTTTCAACACTTTCAAGTTCATAGAGGTTAGGAATTTAAAATTGTGGATAAGCACCATTTAATGTTATTTTAATGAGGGCAAGGCCACAAGGTTATACAGCTTGAATTTGCATGTGGAGGGCCCAATGAAAATGAAAATTCACCAAGTGTCAAGTTTGGGTCATTTTTTGGATGCATGCAAGTGTATCTTACATGTTGGGCTCTTTTTCTCCCATTCCGGGCTGTTTGGGGCAGATCTTAGGATAGAGAAGTGAGTGGTGGGCTGAGAGAGAGCAGGTGAGCCATTAGGGACCACAAAGAGATCTGATGTACCATGCTTTCTAGGATTGGAACAGTAGGGCAATGATTGTCTAAGCATTTCTCTTATGGGAAAGTTAGATAATTTTCTCCAATTTGTTGCTCATCTCTTCTCCCTCAGCAGATCTGAAGTTTCTCAGCCCTAATTTTCTGGCACAGCTTTGAATTTTTGTGGAAATTAGGGTTTTTCAACTATCTTGGGAAGTGTGCCATCAAAGTTGCAGCCTTGCAACAAGGGGAGTTGTTAGACATATGAGAAATTAGAGCACATTTGGAAAGGATTGCTCATCTACTGCCAAGGTGACGTGCATGCAAGTGTAGAAGGCCATACCCATGTGAGCTTCAAATCAAGGAGCAAATTTGGAGGATTTAATATTGGTTGCTGTTTGATAGTAAATTGCAGAATTTTCTCTCTCATCTAGACTTGATGCATGTGCCATCTGGTGAGGAAAATTGGTGATTTGAGCCCGATTGTGTCATGGTTGCTAATTTGCTGATCCATGCAACTAGTAAGGATTATGTTTTGCATGGAATGCTCCATTATCATGATTGACTTGTTTGTCTTCTAGGGATCATTCACCAAAGCCCAACTCTTTTTTGTCTTATATTTCTTCACAAGGTGCTTCTCAATCGAGGTACTTCATCGATGAGACTGATCACCTCTTAGTTAAGGAAAGACTATCCACATGAGACAATCAAAAGTCCAAGGACTTTACAATCAAGTGGCAGGTTTGTACAATCCAGTATTGCGTGATCTTTATCATGTCTATATTGTTCCTTTTGTTATACAAGTATTAACAACTGTTAATCACCATATATCCAAATTGGTACTAGCATGGATTTGAAGAACACTCTATGATTAGAGATGCTCCAAAAGGTACTCTTTTATCTCTTATATCATTCGAGTGTGAGTTTGGTGCTTCATATTCACATTTCACACCCTACCTTCCCACTCTAAGTGCATCTTTCAATTTGTACCCATTAACTTTAGGCCCTTCTTTTAGACCTACTATAGGATATTCAATCTTAGCACTTGTCTTTGATTCACATTTAGGCTTTAGACTATCATTGTTTTGGTTGTGTGGGGCATCCCCTTCCATCACACTATACGACCATCCTTGGTTGCTCAAATGCAGAACCCTCTCTTTTGGTAACAAGTGCCCTGCATTGATGGAAACAAGGAGTGAAAGGGAATCCCCTAGAGACTCAGACCTAGCTCAGTTGATCCTAAGCACAAACCATGATCTAATGCCGATGATTAGTCTCCTTCATTGAAGGAAAAAGGGAGTGCTAAAGCCAAAACATCACAAAGATCCTTGTGACGTTACTTGCCTAAAAACAATAAGTTTTGTATATTATGCTAGAAACTTGGGCATGTAGATGACAATTGTTGCTCAAAGGCCAAGGAGTGCCACCCCATGGAGGTTGAGAAGGGGTCTTTCTTAAGGAGGCAGTGCGGTTTCTCCACCCCCTCTTATCCGTGTTCATTAGTGGCTTGCCATTGGGTATAGTGGAATCTAAATTGCCCAGTCAGTCAGAGCCTTATGGCATATTTGACTGGTTTGGTGATCATCCACCATTAGGCTAGAGTCTTAGGATTCATAAGCTACTTTTAAGATCCTTAGGCTAGTTATGCTACCATAGGCTTAGTTGTTCTTTCATATCTTTTATCAGTCTTCTGCTATACACTTATGTACTTTTTCTCTGTCTTCTGTTGCACGTACATTTACTTAGTTCCATCTTTCACTTTCATATAGTATCCAAAGCCTCTCAATATGAAATATTTGGTATGTAGCTTTCTTTTCTGATGCTTACATGTTGGGTTTTGTATTTCAGTTTTGGGCTAACATTGTAGGTATCTCTCGGTTCTAAATGGGCTGCCGGTTTGATTTTTTGGTTCTTGCCTTGGTGAGTATTGCCTTTATATCCTTGATCAGCATGGAGATGGAGAGAGTGTCTCCCCTATCAAGATTGGGTCTTAGACATCATTTTCCCTAATCATGGCATCCATCTTTCTTTTCTTTTAGCCAGGGTGTTATTATTATTATTATTTACTACACTACTAGTTTATTTATTTTCATGTTAGGTGGAATGCTACCTTAGTGACTGTGCCTTAATTTCTCAATTGATACAGGAGCCATCTCCCAAAGTCGAGTTTTTGATATGCCTATGACACTTTGTCAGCAATGTTGCCATCTCCCAAGATTAAGTAAGGGCATATTCCAATTGTCTAGGTGGCGGATTCTTCCTCTTGCTTTACCAACTTGGGAGTGTTAGGTCCTCCTTCATCCACTAGATCCATTTACATGGTGGATTGTTGTCTTGGTGATTATCAACTAACATTGGAGCTATCCTCCAAGGCTGAGATTAAGGCTTACCTACGCTCCTCAATCATCAACACACAACAATCCTCCCCCGGGATTGAGCATGAGCATGTTCTGTGTATCCATTCGGTATTGTCTTCTCCTTGATGTCGACATCTCTTTCTTGTTGTCCTTACCTTTTGCATTGCACGATCATCATCATCTTTGTAAAAGGACTCTTGAGCAAGCAAACAATTTTCCCCATGAGGGATACTGTTCGAGTTGACCTTGTTGTATGAGTATTCTTGTTTTCATTGTATAGTATGTCTCTTTGTATCTTATTGAGTAGAGCACCATGAGCACCTTGCTTACATGATACATTAGATCTTGAGTAGTCTCCATGTACAATTCTGGCACTTCCATATCCCGAACCCCTTTTGCCATCCTCACCATCATCTCCATCAGCCTCCACGATTGCTTTAGTACTCGTTCAACACATTGAAATTGTTGTTGTCATCATGGGTATATGTCAACTGTCCATGAACCGTGATGGTTAATCTTTTCTTCGGAGTCCAAAGGGCCCCTCCAAAGAGGCCAAGGTATTGGACAAAGGGTGCTCGTTGACTATCCATGGTCTACCAAGACTTGCAATGGCGATGCAAAAACCACTTTGAACCTCTTTTTTTTGGGTTGATGAATTTATGCCCAAAAAGGGGGGAGGGGGGGAGAGGGATGGTTGGGACACGAATCACAAAATAAATAGCATGTAATCAGCCACCCACAAGGGTGTTAACTTGATGATGGAGGAAATGGGTGGAGAGGTCTGTACTATTAGTAGAGATAGCTCAAGATCCGAAGTGAGCATGGTGCTGTGAACAATGAGATGCATAGATGAATGCCACATGATTAGAATGCGCATGTAGCAAGGTGCCACTTGGATAGTGTGCCTCATGGGGAAATTGTTCACTTGCCAAAGTGTCATTTTACAAAATGATAATGATTACGTGATGCAAAGGGTGAGTACACAGGAAAGGGACGCCACTGTTGAAGAGAGGAGGCCGTAACTTGTAGGTACGAAGTGAAGGGTAGGAACTCTCTCTCAACATTGGATGTCAATGCCGAAGGAGGAAGAGGTACTTGATCCTAGTCATTGTGTGGTGCCAAAGCTTACTAGTGTTTCATAGTGAGATTCTTTGATATTAAATAAAACAAAAGTAAAGAAAAGATAAAATAAATGAGTAATAGAGTAAAGAAATGTATGGATGCAATGGAAGACAAATGAAAGGAAATCCTAAAGCGATGTAGCCTAAGAAAAGATAAGCTTTGGTGCTCGACTCATTGGCATAGAGGACAACTTATTATTCCAAATGTTGTTGGCGAATTGGGTTGGTCAATTCTTAGTTGTACAAGAAGTGTTTTGGAATCAATGTGAAAAGAAATACTACAAGGGGTGCCAATGTTTTTAGATGGCTTTAGGATAGAGGAATGGCATGACATGAACTTGTCAAAGTGCAGCAAATGTGGAAGCATATGACTGGACTGAGAGAAAAGAGTGAACACAGAGAGGAGAGAAAGAGAAAGAGATAGTAGAACACAGAAATCTGTAATGAAGAATGTTGAATAAGGAAGCAAGGCCCAGTGCATATGTTTGCATATCTCTCCACCTCAAAGATCTCACTACCAGTGCTCCTCGAAGTCTGCAAAAAGAATGTGTGTGTGTGCTGGCTAAGTGGCCAATGAATAGCCAAAAAAAATGGAGGTCGGCCAGCCGAATGTGACCGACTGCTACCAGATTTGGCCGACCTGCCAAATCTGGCCAACTGCTGGTACAGCAATAAATGCGACCTGCCTTGCCATAACTATGATGACCTGTCAGCTGCCATGTGGCACAAAACTGTGTGCCAAAACTGCCCAGAAATTGGCACCTGCTAAAAGATTCCCAAACTGACAAGAAAAATACGTAACTCTACCTGAGAGAACTGATTGCACCAATTGTAGTCTGAGAATGCTATCTAGGGGATGACTAAATCTGTAACACCCCCTCTCAGATTTTGGATGCGGCATAAGTCTTAGGAATCTAGAGTTGTTGAAGAATAACTCAAGGAAGTGCCTTTGTAAACAAATCTGCCAGATTATCCTCTATGTTGTAGTAAATCACATCAATTGTCTTATCCAAGATCTTCTCTTGAATGAAATGGTACTTATCTCAATGTGCTTCGACTTAGCATGAAACATAGGATTCCATACCAAAGCAATGCAGCTCTCATTGTCGCAATGAAGGGTCCTAGGTCCTGTTTGTAGGCGGCCTAGCTCTCCTAGTAACATCTGAAGCCACATTGTCTCAAATGTGGAGATGTCATTGCTTAATACTTCGCCTCAAAAGAAGAAAGGATAATTGTGGGCTGCTTCTTGCTACTCCAAGAGATAACATTTGCAACCAAAGTAAAGCAATATCCTATCATTGACTGCTGTTAGTAAACATTACCGGCCCAATTTGAATGTGTCTAGCCTATTAGAACCAAAGCCCGAGTGCCAGAACCTATTAGATAATGAATACCAAGATTGGGGATCCCCCTTAGGAATCACAAAATCCTCATAGCAGCTTGCCAATGAATCACTTGGGATTCACTCATGAACCCTGTAATCAAACCTACAGGAAATCACAAATCAATTTGAGTATTAAGATGCCATATCAATGACTGAATCAATTACTTGCAATAGCGGGTAGCAGCCACCGTTGGTGAATCTGCATGGGCCGTAGCCTTCTAGTCCGGATCCATAGAAGTAGAAATGGCTTTACATCCCTCCATGTCAAACGTAGCCAAAAGCTCTTGTAGATACTGTTGTTGGGAGATGAAAATCCCCCTTGGAGTTTGCCAAATCTCATGACTTAAAAAGAAACGGAGAAGGCCCATATTCGTCATCTCGAATACCTCATGTAGTGCCTCCTTTGTTTGCTTGATCTTTTGGGCATGGTCATCTGTCAAGATGAGATCATCCACATAAAGCACAAACAACTCGTGCCCTCTAGCTGAGGTATGGACATATAACAGGGGATTGGAAGAGGAACACCGATACCCTAACTTCCCTTAGAGGAACGTGTGTATCTTCTTGTTCTAAGCAGGTGGAGCTTGCTTGAGGCCGTAAAGGGCCTTCTTCAACATGTACACTTGTCCATCAGGTGAGAAAAAGCCAAGAGGTTGCTCAACATAGATCTCCTCCTTGAAATCACCATTAAGGAAGGTAGATTTCACATTAAGCTAGCCATTGCCTATGACTGGCTGAGACAAGAACGACCCAAGTGGTAGCCATATGAGTTGTGCAAAGGTGTGATGGAAATCCACCCCTGGCCATTGTGCGAAGCCCTTTGCAAAGAGCTGTTCCTTGGGCTTATCTAGAGTGCCATTAGTGTGGTATTTGGTCTTAAAGACCCATTTACAACCAATCACCTTTCTATGAATAGGCCTAGGCACAAGATCCGAAGTGCCATTTCGCTCAATAGCATCCAACTCCTACTCCATAGCTTGCTTCAAATGCTATGATTGTAAAGCTTTCTTCACGGAGGTGGGCTCCCTATCGTGCATGGCACATTTATGAAATAGTAGTTGGTACAAACAAGCTTGGTGGAATGTGCCTAGTTTCTACAAGAGTGCCGCAAGCCATCCTGCAGCTGGCACTTCTTAAGGACTCCCTCAATCCTTGAATCATGGAGTGTACCATGAGCCCAATGAGGAGGAGATTGATTCTCCCCTCGCCGCATTGCCTTTGCCTTTGGAAGATCCATTGGGGCCGACTCAATGGGTGAATCCGATGAGGAAGCAATCTCCTCCTCCACCGAGGGTGGAGCCTTAATAGGTAGGGACTTTAGAGGCAGGGAGGAGGTGTCCAACTATCACTTGGATCTCCAAGAACGGGATGCTTAACATGCCCTTTGCAGTTGGAAACTTCACGAACCGAACATCTCAACTTGTGTATACCTCTCGAGAAGCGGGATCATAAACCCTATATCCTTGGATTGTGAGTAATAACCCATGAACACCTGTTTTTTGGAAGTGGGCTCATGCCAGAAGTGGTGTAGTAAGGGAAACATAAATATGTGCTGAAATAAATTGCTGAACACAAGACAAAAGAGAAAAGGAAAGAAAGAACACAATACAGATGAGAACTTAGATGTATGCTCGGGAAATGGAATCCAGATATTAAACACGAGACTGTCGCATACAATAGTGAGTCACTGGCTATGTGGACACTGGCACCGACTCCTCTCTCCACACGACCTTTAGGTGGTGAATTGACTGACTGAGGAGGAGGAGCCCAGAATATACAGGCATGAATAATGCCATAAAATATGTCAGGTCAGCCAGCATTAATGCTGGCAAACTAGCAGCAATAAATAACATAAAGCATAAAATGCTACAGAACAAAAATGCCTAAAATATTTACATAATGTGTCTAGCCCACAATACATGCTTAGACTCACACATGAGCTAACATACTTTGCTAACACCCTCTCTCAGATTATGGGTGATCTGATACAATACAATGATACAATGATAAATGAATCATCATAGTCCTTACAATAGAGAATCGCCAAGTAGAACCATGGATACCTAGATAGTGGGTGATCAAGCCACCACCAGGGTGTCTTGAAGAGAACGTACTATCAATGTTGATCGTGCAAGCTCATGAAAACAGAGAAGATCATAGCATTTCTCAATGTTTGTCAACAATGCCTTTGATGTAGCACACGTGACCATCCTGTCACGAATACCGCAGTGCAGAAATGACCATGGATCCCCCTTCTTTGGCCAAACCGCCAAAGTGTCCCCTCATGCGAGCTCCAGATGAAAGCCACTCGCTCTTTGTCAAATAACCAACCCATCATGAACCTGGATGTCAATCCCAACTCTAGGATTCGAACGTGCCATTTGGGACGTCCCTCTCTAGATCCTGTCCATTTGTATAGAAATATAGATGAGACGCGGTTGTCCCATCTCACCACCCTCTCACACTCTCTCTCTGGCACTAGAGAGTCGTGAGGGATGACCTCATGACCACCACCAGAAAGTAGTTGAAGAAGGGGCCACGAAGCCCTTCCCACGATCTAAAGAAGAGGACCCCTTCCACGCCTTGGCCGAAGGATTTGAGTCAGAATTTGAGGCAGATGATGACTCGTCGGAGGAGTCCACATCATGCTTCGTCTTCTGATTCTTTTTCTTCCTGGAAGCTACTAACTCTTTGTAGTCCTTACACAAATGGCTCTTCTTGCCACAATGGTAACACTAGGCCTTCGACTTCTTCGTCTTCGGACCCCTCTTTGAAGCTGCAAGAGCCTCTGTAACCAGCCTTCCTTTCGTGGGTGGGTGGTAAATCCCTGATTACAACTTAATTACAGCAGCAAACAATTAGTGCAAATCTGAAAATACAAATTTACTTGTTGATCTTGGATAATGCATACTCGATTGGCCCCAAAATTGGTGCCCCTTTCAATATTTCTTTAGCTTTATTGAAGAAGAAGTTGATTTACAATGGGATTTTTCCAATCCCTTTCGATATTTCAACTTCCCTTGCTGTTCAAAATCACCAGGAGTCTTTAATCTGATTTGCCCCTTGAAATCGAGCAATCGATTGGCCTTCACTTGTTCTGATGGAGATGGAAAATGCCCCAAATTCAATTATTTGCTGGTCCGTTCACTTGAATAGGCTAAAAAACAGCTTTAGCCCTGTTGAATCCAAGTCTTGGAGCTTCTAATTTCTAGCACGTTTCTCGAGGCTACTGCAAAACCCTAATTCTACTACAGATTAGGGTTTACAATAGAGTGATCTGGAAATTTTCAGCCTCTAAGGGTCCAAATGCTGAGATCTTCGGAGCAAGGCTGTGAAATGGCTGGGAGGTGAGAGGGAAAGCTGTAGAGAGAGAGAATTCAGAGTTTTGTCGCGAAGAATGATTGAAAATCAGTCAAATGCAGCTGTTGCCCTGCCAGAATAGCATGTAGATGCAAAGAACTGAAGAAAATTAGTCATTTACTGCTACTGCCCTGTCTCAACAGCCTGTAGATGCTGTCACCTGCTGTTGATTGGTCTTCTTTTGCCCTTGGCTACCTTAGAAGGTCCTCCAATGGCTGCAAATCAGACCAGTAGCCTCTCCTCCCCTCTCTCTTGCAGGCTACATTATAAAAATGCCAGTCTCTGACCTCTAAAGACGTTTTTCAGTCTTGCATGGGCATTTTTGACAAATGGCAGCCTTCCCAAATGGTTTTTTCAGCATTTTTCATAATTAAATATTAATTTTCAGTCTTTAAATACTGAAAATTAATCTAATAATTATTTCAATTCCCTGAAAAAGAATCTGATTGGCCAATAATTAAATTGGCTAGGCAACTTCCATTCCCAAGTGTCTCTATCCCATCTTTGACCATCAGATTGGCGTTAGGTACCATTAAACGCCACTTCTCTAGTGTCATCAATTGACACTTATGGCCAAATGAATGACCTAGGCCAACAATTGGCACCGGATACCACCAACTTATAGTAACTTTTGCCTTTGACATCTCGTGATTTCTTTGGGTGGTCCCCAGTTCGTAAATTTATTTTAATCCCAGTTGCACCTCACATGTGCAACATTTACTTAATCATGTGATTAAAATTTAATCCACATGTTAAGTGAGGTTTCAAAAATACATGTCCTCATGACAGCCTCACTTGAACCTCCATAATGTGATGGAAGTTGTCCTTGTAGTCACAAAGTTGCCTCATGCTCAAGCAGCATTGAGGACATATGAAGAAAATTGACAGGAGTCATAGATGTCTGCACTTGTAAAGCATTCACCACTCCATCAAACTCTGGAGGAAGCTTGTAGATTATTGTACCAACGAGATGTGCCACTGATAGGGGAGATTGCATAGTGCGGAGCTGGTCGTGGATTTGGGTAACTCGAAGTAGAAATGATTGGATCGTATCTTTGGGTTTAAACTTCAGTTGTTGGAGCTAGCCATAGAGAGTAACGGCCCTCGTGGTGGAAGGAGCCTCATACATCAGCTGCAACTTCGACGGTACGTCTTAAGCTGTCTTGCAAGAGGTGACCGCCAGTAGGACTTCTTTGGAAATACACCGAAGTAAGGCCGAGTAAGTAAGCAAGGGCATCATCCGAATCCCATGTAAGCACTACTTCCTCATGGTTTTCTTCATCAAAATCAAGTGGAACAGGAGAAGGACGTTGAGGACGCGCAATAGCTCCGTAAACCACATACCATAACTGCTTTTGGATGAACCAAGCCTTCATCGCCGCACTCCACCGGTGATAATTAGGTCCATGGAGCTTGTCATCAGTGGATGTGCATGGAGGAGCCATCTGTAGAGGATTTAGAAGAAGGTATTTGGAGTGGGAACACAGCCAAAACACGAGCATAGACTACAAAAAGCAAGAGTGCACATTCAGTATAACCCAAAATCTGACCAAAATAAGACAAAAGCTGCTGCAAAAAGTCAAAAAATAAGTTAAAAACTACCAAAAACAGCACAAACAGCCTGATAATGCAAGTGCCTAGCCAGGAGGAGATGCAAAGACACCAAAATGCAGGCTGAAACGGACAGGTAGGCTATATGGATGCTGATGTCAGCAAAGAATGCATGTAAAACAGGTCGCTTGGTTGGAGCAGCAGTTGCCTGATCAGCAATGGTGAAAACCGTCCTGAAATCAGCAAGAAAACATAGCAGGAGCACTGATCCTGAAATCGGGTACTATGTCAGAAGTGGTGCAGCACTGAAAGCATAAACATGTGCTGAAATAAACTGCTGAACACAAGACAAAAGAGAAAGGGAAAGAAAGAACACAATATAGATGAGAACTCAGATGTATGCTCGAGAAATGGAATCCATATATCAGACATGAGACTGTTGCATACAATAGTGAGCCATTGGCTGCATGGGTACTGGCACCGGCTCTTCTCTCCATGGGACCTCGCTCTTCTCTCCATGGGACCTCCAGGTGGTGAATTGACTAAGGAGGATGCGGCCAGAATATATAGGCATGAATAATGCCATAAAATATGTCAGGTCGGCCAGCATTAATGTTGGCCTATTGGTAGCAATAAATGCCATAAAGCATAAAATGCTACTGGATAAAAATGCCTGCCTAGCCCACAATACATGCTTAGACTCACACGAGTTGACATACTTTGCTATTAGTGTATACCTCTCGAGAAGGGGAATCATAAAGCCTATATCCATGGATTGTGAGCTATAACCCATGAACACCTGTTTTTTGGAAGCTAGCTCAAAATTGTCCCTCTTCTTCTTTGGCATGTGAACATAGGCATCACACCCAAACACCTTGAAATAAGAAACATCTGGCTTTTGACCAAAGTAAGCCTCAAAAGGGGTATGGCTGATGTGGGGATTGATTAAGGATGTGGACAGTGGTGGCCATTGCTACGGCCATAGACACTGAGATGTCTATTGATGCTCCATCATAGTCTGCGCCATCTCGATCACATTGCAATTCTTTTGCTCCAATATGCCATTCTCTTGAGGGGTATCCTTTAGTGTTGGTGTCTTCACAAGCTGTAGTCGTTCTAGTGGGTCAGCCATCTTCCACGTCAACAACATTGACATCCATAATCTCACTTCCTAGGGTACTCGATCCACCTATAATCATGGCCTCAGTTGTCTAGGCTATGGTTCTACATCTCATGACTTTGATCCATCATATGGAGCTGTCCTAGCATCATACATGCCTTGCTCCAGGACTTGCCAACCCTAGCCTTGAGGATGAGGTAGAGCTCTCAAGAGATGGATAGCCTCCATGCTGACTTTATCGACTGTCATCAGTAGATTCAAGCACATGATCAGCAGGTGATCGAGCTCCAACAGCTATTACTCGAGAGATACTTGGGTGGCCAAGGTGTAGCAGTCCTTGATGTCTAGCATGGTCTATCTCAAGGGTGTGTATCATTATTATAGTAGGCACATGCCTTGTTCCGCACCCTTGAGGACTGATTTCGGTGATGCTCATTGAGGATGGTGAGTCATCTTGTGGTGGGCGACTTATACACTACTTATGTATACAGTATAGGCAGGGTTTTTGACTTGTATATCACTTGTGTACAACATAAGGACAAGCTTCTATTGAGTGACTTTTACTTTAGCTTTAAAGACTAAGTCACTGCAGGCAACTTTGGCTTTTCTGGATATTTTTTACTAGAGAAATCTCTGGACCTGACTGATGAGATGTTTGGACTGGACTGGACCTAGATTGGAGGTCAGACCTAGGACTCGGAACCCATGACTGATTTTTTAGACTTGACTCTGAAGTCTGGACCCTGGACTCTTGAATGAGGGCTGAACTCTCAGTCCCATTTCTTAGTCCTTTCTGGACGAGACCTTGGACCGAATTGCTTGATGGACTTTGGTGTGCACTGAGATTTTTTCTTCATGTCAGTCTTTGTCCAGAGAAATAAAAGATTCAGGAGATTTTTTGTATTGCCCCCCTCTTCTATAAAAGGGGAAACTCTCTTGCAAAAAGGATTATCTGAAAATATCAAAGTTACTTCCTCTTCTCTTTCCCTCTCTACTTCACCTCACAGTTCACTGCACAATTGCAATTCACTCTACACTCCAGGGCCCAGGCCAGTCCACCTCACCTAGCACCACCACCACACTGCACTTTTCACCTTCACCACTCCACCACACTGCTCTCACCTCTGCAATCTTTTCACTTGTCTTATCTCCTGCCACCTCTCTCTAGCACTCCTGTTCTTTGTTCTTCCTCCTCTCTCCTCTTTGTCCTCTCTTCACTCTGTCTCTTTTGTGTTCTCTTCTCATCTCTCTCTAGCACACACACTCCTGTTCTTCTCTCTCCTCTTTGTTCTGCTCTCTTCTATCTATCCTCTCTTCCCTTTCTCTCCTCTCAGTTCTCTCTTCACCTCTCTAGCACTCCCTCTCCTCTTTGTTGTTTTCATTCTCTCTCCTTTCTTCCATTTCTTCCATTTCTTCCATTTCTCTGTTCTCTCTTCAGCTCTCTTTATCATTCTTTTTTTTTGTGTAAAAGGTAATTGTATTAATTACGAAAAAAGTACAAGTTTACATGATTACAAGATACACGGTGGCTCTACACCATCACGTGCATGTCAAGATTGTGGGAGAGAAGGAAGGAGTC
The DNA here is from genome assembly GCF_053477565.2 of Lygodium microphyllum. Lineage (NCBI taxonomy): Eukaryota > Viridiplantae > Streptophyta > Polypodiopsida > Schizaeales > Lygodiaceae > Lygodium > Lygodium microphyllum. The sequence goes on from NC_141138.1 coordinate 105,621,411, forward strand.
TCACTTGAAGCTTTCTTGCTTGCACAATGGGGGAAGACACACAAGGGTGGAGGCTGAAAATAGTTTTTCCTCTTCTTAGTTGTGTAAGCCAAAAGAACTCAAGTACAAAGAAATAGAAGAACCCTATATATGGGTCTCAAACCAAACTCAACTAGCTAAGGTGGCATACTAACTGAGCCACGAACTAGAGTAGATAAGGATAGCTATCATGTAGCTATTATTCATGGGCGGTGTACCAACCGCGTCTGCAACTGACAAGTTGGTGACATAAATACACAACGGTCACCCTGGCGTATCACGAGTGGAGCTCGATATCTCAACAGTGCAAGAACTCTCTCTCTCGCTACAAGAAGTAGACAACTCAAGAGTTACAAAAAGTCATGGCGAAGACACAGCAGAAATTGCCATATGCCAGGGAAGTAAGTCCTCCCGAGGGAGCAAGTCAGAAAGCCGAATAAGATCTATCTGCCAGAGTAAGAGACCTTTAAGCCTGGCCATGTGTCCCTGAACATTAGAGGCGGAATAAAAATAAAAGCATTCTGAATGGTCTAGTTATGCCAGCAGCCCCAATATCTAAGAAAGTGAAACAAGATCTTCATATGTGGTTGTGTCGGTGTGGGGTATTTGGGCTGCCCAAAAACCCAATCAAACGGGTGTAGCGAGAACCCGACCACTGCACGCCAGATTGCCGACAAGGACCATATTTTCTTAGCTAGAGGGCAAGAAATAAATCGATGACGAGCTGATTCCACACTGGTGGTGCAAAAGAAACAGTTGCCATTGGAGATGCGACGCTTGGAAAGGGCTGAAGCCAGCGGAAGACCACCAATCATTACCCTCCAAAGAAAGGCCTTATATTTGAAAGGGGTCTTGTTCAACCAGGCTTCCATCACTGTTACCCTCCACCAGGACCGAGATTTACGCAATCCCCATAGAGTATTAGCTTTAATGACCAGCCATTGATGATCTTTAATCAGAAGATGATACACCTGGTTAGCTGAAGCCTTTTCCAAATTCAGCCGTCCTGCAAGGTTCCAGTCTTGCCAGGGACGATCCGAAGCAAGGGAAAGAAAGGGTTATCTGTGTTGTAGCATCATCAAAAGCTGTCCCCATAAATCCCTGTATCCACGAGGGATCTTGAAAAGTCTCCTGGCTGTACAAAATTCTATCAACACCTTGTGACTGGCCAGGGTGGCATCTGCTACTGAAGTCAAGCCCAAACGTGCCACGCGGTTAAATTTTGGTCTAAGCTCATGTTTCCCTTCCTAAGAAAGTAACCGCGAGACTGCCAACAATTCCAGTTGGAAGGAGTTAGTGACCAAACGGTCCTCCGCTGGATGCCACTGAGCCTTTTGGAGGACCAGTCTCCAGTAACATACCAAATGGGCAAGCAGAGATGATGGACTAGAGAACGGAGCCACCAAGAACCCCGAATTTGGGTATTACCATGCCGCAGCCCGTGATCCTCAAGAAAATAACGGGCTATAACAACCCACGGGTGATGATCCAAGCACATGGCGCGAAAAAGAGATCAACAGAGTGCCAGCATATGAGTTTTGGCATCTAAGATAGCTCCACCACCCATGCGTTTCGGGGTACATGCATGTGACCAAGAAATCCATGAAATGCCTGCATGCAAGGAATCCTTCTTTCATAACATGAAACGAATATACTACGTAAGAGCAGTCAATGCAGAAGTAGTCCAAGGCAGCAATGGCAAGAAATATGTGAGCATTGGTAACATAATTGTCTGAGCCACTTTGAGGCGAACATGGAAGGGCCAGGCCTGTGACTTCTAATACAGAAATTTCGCTACCAGTTTCTGTGAAATCCACTCTAGGAGCTACTTTGGCGGAACATCAACGCCCAAAGGGTACCCAAGATGCCTAACAATGGAGCCACGAGGAACAACCATTCCCTGCCAGTCCAATGACTGCAAATCCGACTCCGTGCAGCTGAGAATACCTAATTTCAAAGCATTGATGCGAAGACCAGAGGCCTGACCAAAGAGAGCCCAAACATCTAATGCTTTACGAAGATTATCCTTGTCCGCACGCAGAATCATAAAGCTGTCATCAGCCAAGGATTGACCAATGAAGTGCTATCCAGAAGGAAGAGCCAATCCAGCCAATTGCGAAGAAGCTGCCAGATGAGATAACATCGAAAGAACTGGATGAGTCGCAAGGGCAAAAAAGAGAGGACTCAAAGGGCAACCCTGTCTCACAGAGCGGGCAAGGACAAAAGGTTGGGTAACACCTCCATTCAGCATGACTCGCAAAGAAGCCGCAGCACTAATGGTGTAGATCAAATGAGACATCCGAGCACCAAAGCCCATAGTAGACATAAGTTGTGCAACGAAAGACCAGTCCATATAATCAAAAGCCTTTTCCAGGTCCAATTGAATCAGCACCACCTCCTGATTAGAATGCCTTGCATAATCAATAGCCAGTTGCGCATTTAATACATTATACAGAATGTTGCGGCCCTTAATGAAACCATATTGGAGAGGATGCACCAGGGCAGGAAGATGCTTATGGAGCCGATTCGCCATTAGTTTGGCAAAGAGTTTATACATAGCACCTATCAAAGAAATTGGTCGCCAATGTTTCAACATAGACGGCGAAGGAACTTTTGGAAGTAGTTTAATAAGTCCTTTCCATGAGGAAGGCATGAACCCCGTTTCCCACACCTGCTGAAACATAGCCGTCAATGGTTTCGCCAATTGGGTAGCAAAGACCTCAAAGAACTCATTGGTGAGACAATCCCAGCCAGGACTTTTATCCTTGGGCAAGTGTAACAAAACATCCATAACCTTTGTCTCACAAATGTCTGCCTCCAACGTAGCTTGCATGTCTTGGGGAACTTGATTGCGGACCAGATCATAGAAAACTGAGCGGGCATGGGTAATTTGTTTTGAAGGTGGAGAAGTGGAACCAAGAAGGTCGAGGAAATAATTCCTACACATATTCACAATAGTCTGTGGATCAAAGACCATTTGACCTTCTGCATCCTGGAGTCTGGTCATATTCTTACGGGCAGGAGAGGCATGGAGGGCTCGAAAGAACTTATGCGTTTGGCAAGCACTGTCTTGCAAATTCTCTGTCAGATTTTGCAATTTGGCCTGCTGATAAGATTTCAACTGAAACTCTCTAATAAGAGCAGCCAAAATGCATCTCTAGTGACAGCATAAAAACATCATCTGGAGTGTCCACCTGCAGAGAACGAACCAAAGCTAGTAGGTCCTCCGTTGCCTGTCGACGCCGCCGACAAAGAGAGGCATGATGGATCCCATACTGCTGGGCAATCCGCTGCACATAAGAGAGCAATCGTTGAAACGAAGCATTGCCCTTAGAAGAAGAGAAGTCCAATAAGAATCTGTCAATCAATTGCTGCATATAGCCCTGAAATATTGAATGCTTCAGATAAGACGAGTTGAAATGCAAAGGGAGTCTATCCAGAAATTGCTTAAAAGGTGCAATGGGTTGTGCAAGCATCTCCAGCTGTAGAGGGAAATGGTCCGAGAAGGCATAGTGCTGCAACACTTTCATTTCGAGCATCCCACGAAGAAAATCATCTTTCTGCATTATGTACATGCGGTCCAATTGCAACCATGTAGTCGCGTATTGCGCAGAGTGGAAAGTAAACCCTGTAGAAGAAGGGTGTAGCCAAGACCAAAGGTCTTGTTTAAGAACGTCACGAGCCAACACATTCCACACTCAACTTTCCGGAGCGTCCATTACCGAATGCTCCGATGTGGATTGCGAAGTATCCACGCACATATTAAAATCCCCCATCAAGAAAACCCTTCTGCCGAGTGACAAGGATGCCCGCAAAGTATTCCAAAGACCCCGGCTGGATAAAGGATCATTTGGAGCATAGAGGCCAAGTAGCCATAAGATCTCTCCTTCAAATACAACTTCAATCACCACAAAATGACCGTGGACATTATTTTTAATAAGAACCGGCTGATATTTTTCATGCACAATCATAAGCACCCCAGAATAATGCATGACATGTGTCCCTGCATAAAACAAACGAAAGCCATGGGAATCCACAACTTTTCCTGCTTCGTCGGGACTCTTGTGCTCAACAGCACACAGGACATCCCACTGATTCTCATGCAATACAGTCCACATGGCATGTTGCTTATGGCGAGAACAAATGCCCCGCACATTCCACGTGGCTATCTTCATGTGTGTTCAAAAGGAAAATTAGGTACGAGGCACAGCTTGCCGCGATTTAACCTTTTCTGCTAGCATGTCAAGGACTCCTTCATCCAAAAAATCAGCTAACACAACAAAAGAGTTCCGACGGCCAGATTTGGAGGTGGACGGTATATTTGCTGTCTTGGGGATGGAACGGGGATAATGATGATCCCACGGGGTAATCACATTGCCTCTAGTATCAAAAGCCAATTTAGTAGGTGGACCCTTCGGACCTCGTCCATATATGCTTTCCTGGTAGGCTGATGACGGGGAGCCGAGGAAGTCATAGCGGGAGCATTGTGCTTTGAAGACAACATTTCTTTCCTGCGCATATAAGTGCGCATGGAATCTTGTGGGGCAGTAGGCACAGTATCCGCCATGCCAACATCAAACCTTTTACCTTTTTTTGTACGTACATCAACCCATTCATTGCCACGGGAATCCAAACCCGAAACCTGTTGTTTACCTTTGTCCAGAACTCTAGGAGGCTGGGTTGCATCCTGCAACGGAGCATCAAGCGCCATATCATCCATGGGCAGCACAACATGCTCAGTATGTGAAGTCAGTGGTTCTCTGGGCATTCAGCCATAAAATGCCCCAATTTCCCACTCGAAAAGCAGTGCCTTGCAAAGTTACCCCAGTTCAACCGAAAGTGCAAAGGATGCATGCCTGAGCAATTAAGACATAACCACGCAAGCCTTTTCCTAGCAGTGTCCCATAACATACATAAACGGTTACGATTCATGGCCCTGAGGCTCGGGGGGACCAGAACAGTGCCCACCATGGCCATGGCATCCTTTAACAGGGGACAATAGACCGCCGGGCAATTTTCCACTTCAACCCACACCGGGCACTCACGTTGAAGCAGGCGCTGAAAATCTGCCATTGGGCGCCATGGCACAACATGAACCAAACGGCGATCAAAGAACAATGGCAGTTTGAACAGGAGATCAGCACGATGCTTCTCAGATTTCAACAACACCTCATAGAAACCTCTGGGCCCAACAAAAATTTCTTCAACACACTCTCCTTGTAACAGATTGCGCAGCCACTGACGGATACGGGAAAGCACTAGGATCCTGCCAGTGAAGAAGAGTATAACAGCGCGTTCATAAAACACTGAAAATGAGTGCAAGACATGTTTCGGGTCCACAGTGGCTTCGAGAACATCTTCAGTTCCAGAGTCAGCAAACGCTTCCTGATTATGTTGCACATAATCGCCAAGTAGAGTGTTGGCAAACTCCAAGAGATGCTCCCAGTCAACATCCTGAGAGTCCACAGAATCCGAGGCAACCTGCGCATAAGAACGATCCTGATGATCCATTGTCTCATCTGACGTATGCTTGGTGTGTTTGCCCACAGGCTGGAAGTCAGGACCAGGGGGCATCTCCTGTGTGCAAGGAACCATATCTTCGGGTTCCTCTGTATCAGAATCCGGGCCAAGTGCTGCCACCGTTTGGTCTATACAAGCCATATCCAGACCCGCCATGCTGTATCACTACGTGTACCGGTCAGCGGTCGAACCAGGAGCTCATGGGGAACAGAAATGGCGCCAGCCTTGCTCTCTCTCTCTCTCTCTCTTTGTGCAGATCAGTGGGCACGCTGTCCGGGATGCTGCCTCTCTGATGACGGTCAGGTTTAGGGTTTACAGGAGCTGGGCACCTCTGCAGGAAAGGACAAGCACACGCAGGTCGTCAGGTTTAGGGTTTACAGGAGGTGGGCGCCTCTGCAGGAACGGACAAGCACACGTAGGCGGAGCCTCGAACAGCAGCACAGGCGACGGAGATGGGGCGGCTGCAGATGTGGCAGTGCGACAGGCAGTAGACAGGGCGGGACGGAGGGCGCGACAGGCAGTAGACAGGGCGACGCTCAGGGGCGAGGCGTAAGAGATGCAGGGCCATGTTACGGAAGGGCGACGGCAGGGACCTCCACGCCCAGGACAGGTGATGGACGAGCTCACCCGACGAAGGGCAAACGGCAGCAACCACGATCCGCCATTCTCTCTTCTGTCTCTCTCTCTCTCTCTCTCCTAGCTCGCTCTCTCTCTCTCTCTCTCTCTCTCTCTCTCCCTCTTTATCATTCTCCCTCCTCTCTCCTCTGTTCTCTCTTCATCTTTGTCTAGCACTTTCTCTCTCCTCAGTTCTCCTATCTCCTCTTTGTAACATCATGAGAGCAAATGTTTGGCACCATCATATTGGGGGCAGACACATACAGGATAGTCTATGGAGTCTCACAATGCATAGCCTATGCTCTTTCATGGTTAGATGGCAGAATACATACCAACAGCACCCATTCAAGATTGCAGAGTACTTCAGAAAAATTTAATTCAGAATCAGAAATGTTGTGTACATGAAATTACAAGGAAATCATCAAAATTATGTGTTGATGGTGGACACAAGGTAAACTTTCATGAGTTTGAGCTATAGTGAACCCTGGCTTTCAGCAAGTTCTGCCAATTAAAGGTGATAATTCAAATTTGGCCATATTGAGAAATAATGGTACCGAATTTGTCACTTCAAAGTAAGTACTTCTAAGGTAAGATATCACCGATTGAAACATGATATGCAGCCTTTGGTCGGATTTTGAACATCCGGTAAGTCACTTTTCAAGCATTATGGCTACCATCCAAACAAATAGAGTTTGAGAATTTTTGCTGAATTGGTAGTGTTGAGAAAGCTACCTCTCAGGACGGTATACTTGAAATATTTGTATTTGAGGAATCAACATGTCTGATCTGGTTCATCCAGGCCTGGTGTGTTCAGGGGACATCAGCGAACGAGCTTGTGTTGCTACCCCCCTAACAGGGATGAAGGATTAATGCTAATTTGAGGATCATATCAAACCTGAGCAGCGATTTACTTTGCTTTTTTTGGGTGTATGCAGACCAAACTGTTGTTTTTATTCTGAAGGAGATGTGATGCATGTCAGAGCAACTGAAGACATTCCTCACGATAAAGAGGTATGCTTTGCTATATATGTTGTTTGGTTCAATCTATCAAATTTGACTTGAATGTCTAACTGTGTACAAGGTTATTATGGTTCTAAGTTTTGGACCTTGATTTTTTTCAGCTGTGCTTATCTTACATCAACCTGTATGAGTCACGCATCACCAGGAGGGATCAACTATTAGTAACAAAACATTTTGAATGTTGCTGTTCACGCTGCGTCGAACCAATTTCTTCTTCAGTTGATCGATTTCTTGAGGTTTCATCGATAAAGATTCTTTTGTTGGTTTTTATGACATAAGATATTTATAACTACATGCTTGCATACACTATGCAGGCACAATCTCCCTATGTATCATTATGATGTGAAAATATAATGAAATTGAGGTTTGCATAAGTTGTGTTGTTCAAACTAGTCTCTAGAACACAATCAGGCATTGAAAGACTCGAGAGGAACAGAGAATCATATGGGAAGAAGTGATGTAGCAAATTGTGAGTGAGAGAGCCTAGGCACACCATTTTGTGATGTAATATATTCGCAGTTACAGGCTTTCATACAATATGCAGGTACAATCACTCTATGTATCATTATGAGGTGAGGAGTTTGCGAATTCAAGGCTTGAATGAGTTTCAGACTAGTGTTTAGAACACAATTAAGTATTTAAAAGCTCAAGAGTAATGGGTAGAAGTGACTAAGCAGATAAAGTGTGTCTTTATGAGAGCCTAGGCATGTCATTGTCTGAGGAATAGGGGGACACAATGAACACAGTTTGGATCTTATTGTAAACACATTATCTATACGAAGAGGAGTTGAAAGTGCAGGAGGGAGGCTGCTTACTCCCTCTTGAGTCTTAGTCAAGTACTGAAGGGACACTACAAAAGTTCTAACATCAGGTCAAGTGCCAGAGGGAGGCTGCTTAACTCCTCTTTATGTACTGAAGGGAATGTATAAGCTCTCACATCAGATGAAAGTGGAGGGAGGTTGCTCCTTATAGTCTGCTGCCGACAGATTGGTTTACTTTGTGCCAATGCTTGTTGCCTGTTGGTTTCACTATAGGTCAATTTAACTGCTGCCATGTGGCAACAAATCTGGAGGTGACGAGGGCACTCTTTCCCACTAAGATTGTCCCAAGATGCTCAGGTTCCTTGTAAACAGAGAGTAGCTCCTTTGCATTCTTCTCTGATTTTAGATTGTCAAGCCACAAAGTGTGGGTAACAGGATGCATTTTAAACTTCAATCAGGTACCAAAACTTTGTGTGTTTGTAATTGGCAGGAGAATTCCTTCTAGTTCTGTGGTATGATGGTGATAAGCATAATCTTCCATAGTATTTCAGCAAAATCCTACATATCAAGTCAGATTTGGTAACTTTAAACTGACTTAGCTTAAAGGAGCTAATGTCCAGAGCCAATTTTCTGGTTTCTGCTTGGTCCTTTCCACTTATTCGCTAGATAAGTAATACATGTTCTGACTTAATTTGATGGACACATACTGAATGATATTGTAACTAGTGTCAAGTGTGAGAGGATTGCTAATGAAATCCCTTAATCGCCTTTTTGTTGTCTGTTACCTTTCAAGAGGGTGCAGCAATATTCTTTTTTTTTGGTGGGGGGGGGATGTGTTTTTACCAGTTCTTCTTTCCAAGATATGTGCACACGTCCTAGTCTTTTAAGCTGAAGGACTCCATCCTATTTATGAGAGGAGGTCTAGGTGTATATGCACACATGCCTAATTCTGTCGTTGGACTTGTTAATGGTTAGTTAAAAGCTTATTTTTTGGTCCCCTCTCTAGAGTCATTTTTGTCAGTAAAGGCTCTGGCTTCTTGTTGGTGAATATCCCTTTCTAAAAAGCCATGCGTATGGACCTAGAAAACGTTTTGACTACAGGAGGAGCTACTTTTGCCTGGGTAATACAAAGAAATCCTTCATGTAACCACCCTAAGATGGCTATTGTCAGTCCTGTATTGGATATAGCTGAAACCTTTTGTAGGCATATTAAAATAGGGTGGTGGTTCTCACTCTCCACCAGCCTTCTCCTCTTTGAAAGTCACCATTCATGAGTGATTGATTTTGCTTTCCGAATCCAAATGCTTCATATTTTCATTTAAAAGTTTGTTTGATTAACTCTGATTGTAGCGAACTTTTGAAATGGTGGTTTACTTGCAGGACATCTAACTTCTTGGATGCCTAGCAAACGGCCAACGAAAGGACAAATTTTTCACTTTTGTCTCTTATAAATAAGCAGCAGGCCTTATGCTTCATGTACACAATTGTAGGGTTAAAAGTTGCCTTTGACAAGCTTATTTCTCTGCTTGCCGACATAGCTTTGGAGATATTTGGCTTGAAAAAGGAAAAAAGAGACCACATTGAGTTTGATGCAAGAGGGTGATTCAAGGTTCACCATCAAGGGGCAGGTCTTTTGTAAAATTTCCACCTCACTTTAGCCTACCTAAGCTCAGTTTTCTTTTTGATTGAGGGCCCCACTGCATTGTCATTCTAGGGCTTCTGGCACAAGTGGTAAACAAATAACTTGTGACGCAAGGAACTGCATCGCTTATACTAGGGCCATCTAAATGTTTAATCAAACTTGTAATGCAGTTTGGGAGCATACTGTAGGTAACTCTTTGATAGCCTGCAACCTGTCTCTGATTGCCATGGTCAATTCTGCATGTTGCTTTTCTGCTTGCCATTTTTATATCCCCATGTGGAGTTTGTCTTCATCCTATTTCCAAGTGGTGTGGGTGAAGATTTTGTGAATCAAAGAAAGTTTTTTCTCCAGGAAGAATGTGAAACAATCCATGACTCCTGCATTTCAAAGAATGCATGGTCTGGGATATAAAACTTATTGAAAGTCCCATTAAGCTCTTGTGTTTGTTCAATTTGAGCTGAGTTGATGATCAACTAAATATGGTTCAGAAAGTTCTCTCAAGTTTTATGTTTATTGCAGGGAGTGTTGTGCAATGTCAAGGGTTGTGGTGGGGTAGTTGTGAAAAAATTCCAGGAGGCACAAAATACTGCTAATGAAGAACCACTTGCATTGTGGCAATGTGATTCATGCTCTGGAATCTTAGATCCAACATTGAACAGTTCACAAAATAGCCGCCTTAACGAAAGGCCTTGGGATCTGGTAGCTCAGGCACAGGAAAAATTGCATGCAGCCACATTGGTTTATAAAGAGAGACATTTTAAAGATGCTCGGATTCAACTTGAGAATTTCATTTCTGAATTCTCTGGAAAGCTGGTTTGCACTCTTGCAGATTGTTTCCATTCACTTTGTGTTTGTGATGAGGTGATTTCAATTCATGCTTTTATTGAGTGTCTAATACACAAACATATGGTGTATTTTGCAGCATCCTTTGCACGTGCTTCTCTTTGATGCCTTGACACCTTTAATGAACTGTTGTCGAGTTTTAGGGGATGCAGAAAGTGGTGTCAGGGTGTGCCGCAATATTATTAGCTGCCTGGAGAAGGTGTCTACTGGACCATCTCTGGAGCTTGCAAATTTCTACTTTTGTCTTGCAGAGATGTGCTCTGAGTGTGCAGAGGCAGTGCATCTCTCTCCAGTCTTAGTGAAACGATACAAGAAACAGGTACACCCTGACCCTGCAGTGTTTCATTACCTTAACTTTTCATTTGGGTAAGACTCTATAGTTAGACAACAACAGTCTATGACTTGTCAATAGCTTATCAATAATGTTTTCAGCAACACTCCCCCCTCCGGCATCCACCCCCCACGGAGGCGTCACAGGCCACCTCACCCGAGGAACTCCATCCCCCCCCCCTTTCCCCTTCAAGGCTACTGGCCCCACACCTGCTGTGTGCCTCTGACCACCCCACCAGCCCTTGACTCTACCCCTCCCCACCATCACCCCCGCGGACGCCCCCACCCCCCGGTCCCCACCCAGCACAGGTGACCCCCCCCTTTCCCCACAGGAGGGGAGGAGCCCCATATGCTGACATCCTCCACTCACAGGCAGTCGAGCCTCCCTTCCCCCCACAGCCACCAGCTTATCTGTCCATGCCACCCGTCACACTTTCCCGAGACGGGCGCAGCTGCTACCACGGGAGTTTCTTCGCAGTGGACTGTGGTCTTACCTGAGAGTTGTGGAGCGCGGAGAGTTTCCACTACCCGTGGAGGTGGGAATCTTTGTGGTACGCAAGTCAAGGAGTGGCAAGGTCCATCTACTAGCACCATTGGATGGACCAAACTACGCCTTCTTCTTGTAGACCGCTCACATAGGAGACTGGATGACAACACAGATAGAGGAGGAGGTGAAGAGCCAGGTGGTAGACCACATCTTCTAGTACACGGGAGAAGGTGGACTTGTACTTTTCTCCCAATAGTGGCTAGGTTGCATGAAGGACATTAATTGGTGGGCTGGGGCCGAGGTCCCACATTTGAGCATTATCTTTCGAGCCCCCTTGTAGTGGAGAGCTCCGATGGATGTGGTCGAGTGCTCCTTCACGCAGGCGGCCCGTTTCTAACAGTGTACAGAGTCTTGCCTCTCTGCCTGGTTGATAGATGCCTTGGTGGTACAACAAGACACGTCCATCACCCCCATGGTTCGTCCGAGGGCTACCATGGGGGAATGGAGTTCACAGTCCAAGCCAGCAACGAAGCGTATCTGCATGCCTTATAGCTTCTCTTCTTCGTCAGCAGCTTCCACACCGAACGGATGCTTGTTCAGTCAGTCGCAGGTCTCCCTATGAGTTTACATCTTGCATATTGGAATGTAAATAGCCTCCACTATAGTGGAGCACGTGGTTCCAGGACGTTGATCATTTGGTAGGAGCTGTAGCTTGCCCTTGCCGGACAGATCAACGATATCTTACTTCTACATGAGCACAAGCTCACTCCCGCCCAAGCCCAACAAGTAGGGAAGGACACACCTACCGGGAGCACACCATCGGTGTCCACGGCAGGGGTGGAGGCGTATGCACCTCTATTCACTCGAGCCTCACCGCCTGTGTATGGGACCTCAGGATGATCGTGGCAAGGAGGGTGCTATGAATCAGATTGGATATCGGGGACTCATGCCTTGGAGTCCTCAATGTCTATAACCCCTATCGAGGTTAGGGCACGCAATAGGTTCTGGGTGGAGATCGCAGCAGGACTCCAAGAGGTGGACTCTTGGATTGTTGGAGGAGACTTCAACAACCTGGAGGCCCTAGAGGACTAGTAGGGCAAAGGTAGAAACTACCAAGGCATGGTTGGGGAGGAGCAGGAGGCATGGGAGATCTTCCTATTGGTAGTAGGAGCACGCGATGCTTGGAGAGACCCAACATTCCACAGGAGGGAGAGGTCGCTAGATTTCTCTTGGGGATACAGGCGGCTAGGCGGAGTCTTGCTGGTGCGGTTAGACAAGTTCTATATGGGAGAGTAGGGATGCCCTCGCGGGACACTAGGTAGGACAGTTGACTGGCACCACTTTGTCCACCGATCACTGTCTGATTCTCCTGACACTTGACCCCCTAGCATCTACTCTAGACACACGATCTTGTCGGATCCTTGATGCGATCTACAAGAGGGAGGAGGTGAAGAGACAGGTTGAGCAGATTTGGACTCGGGAGTGGGGTAGGAGGGACCAATCGCAGAGGAGGTGGCAGAGGTCCTAGCCAAGTCGAGCAGTATCTGCTAGGAGGCAGCCCTACAAGCCAAACAACAGAGTTGGGAGGAGGAGAGGGCACTCCGGTGAGACCTAACAGCCACACAGAGATTACTATAGGAGGCACTAGGGGATCCCATTCTCCATGCACAGGAGGTGTATGCATGAGCAACCATTGCTAGCCTAGAGTACAGGCATTCGGAGTTCTCATTCTGCACCTCAGCAGCCTTCCAGGCGGCGCAGAAGGGGAACACGATGTGTAGGGAGTTTTTCCATGTGTATCAGCCCCGCACTTCAGGAGAGCAGATATACAGCCTTCGGGATCAACATGGGAGGATCCGTTCTAGCCAAGACGAGGTGATGGATATTGTTATTGACTACTATAGACGCCTTTTCCAGCAGGAGGTAGCCTCAGCTAGAGGACAACGATGTAGACAACAAGTCTAGGATTACATCGTGTCCCTCGTCATAGAGGAGATGGGAGACTCCCTCCTAGACCCCTTCATAGAGAAGGAACTAGAGGAGGCTTTCCATACACAGGATGGGCAGAAATGCTCAGGAGAGGATGGCCTCTCTAAGGCCTTCTTCATTATCTATTGGGAGGTGGTGAAGGACCCCTTACTGTTGGCCTTCCAGGAGATCTTCACTTCAGGACGGATGCCAATGAGTTTATCGGTAGGTATTATCAGTCTCCTCTCTAAAGGGTGAGACCGGTTGGAGCTATCCCAGTGGAGACCGATCACCTTGTTGTCAGTGGCCTATAAGGCATTAGCGAAGATGATTGGTAGGCGACTCCACCCTGTGTTTCTAGACATCATCCATGACACACAGACAGGCTTTGTCCAGGATAGGAGCATCCTAGACAATGTCTTCACCTTCTTTGAGGCGACAGAGTGGGCCTAGCACAGTGGTGAGGGTTTGGCTTTACTACTAGATTTCAAGAAAGCCTATGACAGGATGGACGGGGACTTCTTAGAGGGCACCTTGGTGAGGTTGGGCTTTCCCCGAGCATGGATCCGCGGAGTCTTTGCACTATACAGATCGGCTATCAGGAGGGTTCTCATAGGTGGTAGGGAGGGGAGGAGTTTCGGCTGGAGAGATCGGTCCGGCAGGGCTGCCCCTTGGCCCCATACTTGTTCTTACTCTTTGCAAAGGTGATGTCTCACTACCTCGGGTCACGTGTGAACGGGTTATGCGGCCTCCGACTTCCAGTGAGAGAGGAGACAGAGTTGTTAGACTTGGAGTATACAGATGATACAACACTTTACATAGAGGACGATGAGCTGATGCTGGAGAGAGTGAGACTGGCTCTTGAGGTGTTCTGTATTGCAGCGGGAGCGAAAATCAATTGGCGAAAGTCGGTTGGTTTCCTTACAGACCCATACTCTAGCACGGAGTGGGGTGTCCACCTTGGATTTAGATGGGTGTGCAGAGAGGGCAGACCGTCCAATACCTTCTAGGGCGGCCTCACACCAGGAGGGTAGACTTGGAAGGTCCTATTGAGGAGGGTCTATAGGAGTGTAGACCGAGGCTTGGCGGTGATTGGAGGCCATCCTTGAGATGGATCTTCACGACAGCACAGATCACCCCCCCTAGATCCCCCTTCCTATACAACCGGCTTCGTATGTGGCAGGGCATCTATAAGGCCCTAATTCAGATCCCCCCGAGCTGCCAGGAGGAGATAGACTGTGAGCCGGTAATCTGGAATCCCTAGGTTAGAGATCAGGATGGGGTACAGATTGGCGAGTGCCCCCACATCTAGTGGGCTGGGTGGGAAGATGGCCCGACTCGTACCATGAGGACATGGTGAGAGGTGTATAGGGGGTGGTGGACGAGGAGGTGCTGCAGCGGGCATCAGGTTGCCAGAGACGAGTTGAGTTGAGGAGAAGAAAGATTGACGCAGCAATACCTTAGGAGTGACTTGCCCCTCCAATACGAGAGCCGGTAGAGCCTTGGGAGGTATGGGCTGCTAGGTTTTCACCAACATGTATCCCCCTTCAGGTGGCAGGTAGAGTGGGCGGCGCCCCACATGGGACTTTCTTCACCGTACAGAAGGGGGGGCATCTGGCCCTTGACAGAGGACAACGGGATGAGGGGATAGTTGTCCTTTCATGGAGGAGGATTCGGGTGGTTGGTCTTCAGGGGAAGACATGGCGGTTGGACCCTTATATCTTCTGGGAGGAGCTCAGGGAGTGGCACCTCTGGATTTGGGAGGGTAGGCCACTTGATGAGTTGGAGTGGGATTCGGGAGAGTGGCTATGGCTGCTATATGAGGTTGGGATGCAGGACACGATATTCATTATTGAGGCTGGGTCATGCACAATGGTCGGTTTGGAGGCTCTACTCGTCTGCTAGGTCCTGGAGTCCAAAGCAGACTGCTCTGAGGTATGGGAGATCGTAGGTAGTGTTACTAGATGGCACATCTGGAAGGCACGGTGTCAGGAGGTTTTTGGCTGGGAGAGACTTTCAGTACAAGTGACTTTAGCAGAGCTTTGGACCTCCATCATCCATTCCCTCTGTGGTCGATGGGACCAGGTATAGGGCGAGTCTCGAGCTTGTCAGGAGCTTCGTTCTCATTTCATGTGCACTTGGGGCGGCCAAGAACTGTTTTTCGTGATGCAGGCAAGTAGCCCCAGATGGCGATACACCCCCCCTCCATGGCTTCTTGCCCCCATCCCCCCTAGACCGCCCTGACAGGCTTGTATACTTGATATATCTGTGACTCTGCATCAGCTCTAGCTAGTCTGTTGAGCATGAGCACTTTTTTGTACTCAAGGTTGTTTCTGGAGTAATATAATTAGGCAGACTTTATTTGCAAAAAAACAAAACACTACTATCTAGTACTTTTTGTACTTGCCGCTTGGCACTTGTGACTTCCTATACTTTGATCCATGAACCATGATCCATCATTGTAGCTATCTTTTTCTAAATCCATTCTACATGTCTTCAATTTCATAAGTAAAATTGGATCTTGGAAATTACTTGTGATTAGAGTCTTGATTTACATTTTGTCTCAACCTCCCGTCATGCTCATGAGTCATCGTTGAAAATTGAAGCAAAGACATATGTGGTTTGTAAACTGTATTAGTATTGGATGGATAATACCTTGTGATACTCTATCTCATGGGTAGCTACTCTCATGTTAAAACTAGTAATATTTACTAGCCTAACCCCTACTCCTTCTTCATTGACAGCCCCTGAGGAACACATCTTTCTCCCTCGATTGGTGTTCTTTACTCCGTATTTACATGGGTTGATATGGAAATTGCAGCATTCAATAGGCTTCTATGGCCAACATTGGCCTATGAGACAAAACCGTGGTTGTCACGTTTGTGTCGAAAAATGACTAAGAGACCAAAGAGACAATAGGGTTTGTGGGGAGAAACATAGAGTGTGCATGGCAAATATTGAGAGAGTATAGAAACTCAGAAACACAAGGACATAGAGATAATTCACTGAATCATGCTATGAAGGAGAGTTGATGCAATAGAGTGGAAGCTCATAAGATGATTGCACTGTCCTATCTAAATTAGGTGGCAGTACATGTGAAAATTCGCATAGTAAAGGGAGCGAAATGCAGTCCTCCAAGTAGTAGGCTATTGAAGTAGTCACTGAAAGGTGAAGGACAGCTGTCGAGGGAGCAAACCGCAATCCTCAGATGCCGTTGGAGATGAGGAAGATGATCACTTGCTATCGAGGAGCAAACCACAGTTTGCAGACGCTGGGGAGATAGCTTGGGCAGCAAACACAACTCCCAGCGGCTAGAATGCTGAAAATTGGAACTGTAGGAACTTGGATGTTGGCGCTTGTGTGAAAGGTCGACAAATGTGGAGGCAATGCTAGATGATGACAAACACAAATTCTTGAGTGAGGAAAGTTGACGCCAATGCCCCTAATTAGCAAACACAAGCAGTAGATGTGCTGCTAGGTGTGGGAAGATGATGCCAGGGTGAGGGAAGTTGATGCCAATATCCTTGATCAGCAAACACAAGTAGTAGATATGTCGCCAGGTGTGGGATGATGACGCCAAGTTGAGCGGAGAAGGATGAATGCCCACCAGGAACCACAATATCTGCATGAAGGGGTGAGGGCAGTGGAGAGGTAGGAGAGAGAATGTCAGAGTGATGAAAGAAGAGGGGTGAAGAATGACCGAAGTGGTTGAAGAATGAAGGAAGTGATGGCCTATTTATAGGCATAAGTTTTCTAGGGTGGCACACCACTGAGTGGCGCCCATTGAAAGTGACCAAAATGAGGACATCAGCCCTTTTTGGGACTATCAGTGCAAAACCCTAATTAAAGTGAGGAAACAGAAGAAGTGGTTTCTCAATAGTCCGATAGTGCTTGATTAGTACCGTCCGATACTAGTACGGTACTAATTGGACTAATAAATCTTGGATCTACGTCTGGTGCTATATCTAATGAAAAAGAATCGTACATACAATATTAATGCCTATACTTAATGTTGGGACTTAGAATAATACACTCCAAACATTCAGAGACTTTATATTAGGAGTTTACATATTAAGAGCTTGAGGATAGAGAGGATGAAGAGCTTGAGAGTGAAGATAGGGTGAAGGCGAGCTTGAGGGAGTGGAGGTAGAGAGCTTTAGGAGAGAGAGTTTGAGAATAGAGAGCTTGAAAGTTGAGCTTGAAATTTGATTTTGAGATTAGAGAAAGAAAGAGTGGAGAGAATATATTGTCTGAAGGGCTTTTTGAGAGAGAGAGAGAGAGAGAGAGAGAGAGAGAGAGAGAGAGAGAGAGAGATTGGGGGTATGTACACGTGTTGTGGTATGGGTACTAGGAACCAATATATGTTAAGGCAAGTGGATTCACTATGGAGCCAACACATTAAGTGGTTCATGGAACGGTTCCTTTTGTTTATAAAGACTAACTTTATTAACCGTGACACATATGGCATATTATGGTATGCCAAGAACAATGCACTACTAGATTGGATAGGTGCATTCCATGATCAAATGATGCGGGAGGTTTATATTCCCACCCACTATTCACAAAAAACAACAAAAAAGTAGGATTGGTCCAATGCTTGCAACATTATATGGTCACTTGGTCATGGTATGTCCGAATGTTAGGTCTTCTTTATGAGATGGTTCAAAAGGCAACATACATAATGCATCTAAGAAGATGAAACCTATTGATGGTTTGAATATTAATGTATATGATCATAATGTGGATAGGCAACATGTATTGATGGACAGTGAGGGTGATAATACATGTAAATAGTTGACTTATACAAATATGTCTTTTGGCTTTCATGATAGTCACCATGAAGAAATGTAGTCTTCTACACATATGGACTTTTTGGATTGGTTTGATATGGATTGGAAGCATGATGAAAAGAGTGACATTGTGGTAATGGATATGTAGAAGAAGGTTAGACTTTCAAAAGTCAAATTGGAAACTATTGGTTTGGGGACTCCATGACTAGTTTGAGGTATGTGTCTCCTTCAAATAGCGTGGGGCACCTAGCTTGAACTATGCTATAGGCTTTGTATTTGTAGATAAATTGGAAACTATTGGTTTGGGGACTCCATGACTAGTTTGAGGTATGTGTCTCCTTCAAATAGCGTGGGGCACCTAGCTTGAACTATGCTATAGGCTTTGTATTTGTAGATATACTGCTTCTCGCTCTCCACATGCTCTTGATATAGTTTGTGCAGATCCACTTAGCTCTGAGAATGTGGGCTACCCTCCTAGTCTCAATCTCAATCTGATGAGAGGATAGCCTAAGTTATTCAAACCAATGGCTACTTGCATCTCATGTGGCATGTATACATCTAGGTATCTTGATCTCACAATATCATGAGAATGTGGACTGACCTCCTAGTCTCAATCTCAAGCTAATGAGAGGATGCCCTGAGCTAACCAATGGCTGCTTGCATCTCATGTGGCATGCATACATTTAGGTATTTGGGTCTCAATATATCACGAGGATGTGAAAATTTGAATCTTTGCTTAACATTTGATTAAAGAGTTAATGAAATGTACAAATGTGACAAAATTTTAGTCAGTGCCAAAGGCAAAAATAGCTCAAAACTATTATTAGTCAATTGATTAATTAATGTCAATTCTCTAGCTTCATTACTAACACTTGGGGCTAATTAAGTGGTCTATGCCAATTCTGATACTAGGTACCACCTAGTACATGTCCAATGTAACTTGTTAAAACTTTTACCTATGACACTCATTGATATTTCGAGGTTTTAAGTCACATATTGTAAAATAACTAATGTGTAGCTGACATGTGCAAGTCACATTTGCTCATTTGATTAATTCTTTAATCAAATGCTAATTATTTATGGCTTAGAAAAATAATCCGATTGGCCAACAATTTAGTTAGCAAGGTAAATTTATCACCCAAGTGACCTCGAGCACTCACTATCCAACAACATGATCTAATTAAGCAATTAATATTAATTCTCTAGTGTCATTATTGACACTTATTACTAATTAAATGGTCCATGTTAAATTCTGAGACTAGGTATTGCCTAGCACTTGTCCAATGTAACTTGTTGCAGCTTTTGCCTTTGACACTCATTGATATTTTGGGGTCTCAAGTCTCACATTGTGAGATAACTAACCTGCACCTCACATGTGCAAATCACATTTGCATATTTGATTAACTCTTTAATCAAATGCTAAGTAAAGCATGAAAATTTCACTTCCTTGTGATAGATTTAATAATTATTTATGGCTCAAATTTTTTTTTTGATTGGCCCAACATAAATTGGTTAGTCCAATCTTACCTAAGTGATTCTGATCATTGATTAGCTCGGATCTGATATTAATTCATCAATTAATGCCAATTCTCTACTGTCATCAATGATACTTATTGTTAATTAAATGGTCTACTGACACAAGATACTACCTAGTGCTTGTCTAGGATAACTTCTCACAACTTTTATCTTTGGCGCTCACTAATATTTTGGGGTCCCATGTCCCATGCTGTGACATAACTAACTTGCAACTCACATGTGCAAGTCACATTTGCACATTTGATTAATTCTTTAATGAAATGCTAAGAAAAGCATGAAAATTTCATGTACTTGTGATACACAATGAAACCATCTCTTGCACTCCTCATAAAGTGATCAGTGTAGTAGTACATCTTTAGTGGAAGAGGCGATTTAGGTAAAGTCCATGTATCCTGTATATGCAGCTGGTAAAGGTCATGTCCATAATCAAATTTCTCTCAATGTGGGAGAGGTGTATGAAAGGGAAGTCAGGGTCATATTGAAAGGGGAGGAGGGGGGAAGTGTTGGGTTTCACTCATGCCTACGCTCACAGAGGATTGTTGGTGATCTTCAGTAGGACATTGGGGCACTTTTTACTCTCCGTATGAGATGTTTTTTCCCCTAGATTTTGGGTGTGAACACCCATTCTCTTACAACCCTAAGGTTTAAGGGTTGTACTTTGTACGTGCACCTTACACTTCAGATTATTGCATTGGGTGTCGTGCTCTCACACTCTACACTGTCTACTCAACTCTCAACTGAGCTTTGATTTCTTCGTGTTCTCACAGTTGGTATCGGAGTAGTATTCTGCTTAGCTCAGCTTCTTGGCCATCGCTAGTGAGCCGTCAGCTCGCAGCTCTAGAAGTCTTGGCATTGGCATTCAGCAACAGGTGTTG
The DNA here is from genome assembly GCF_053477565.2 of Lygodium microphyllum. Classification (NCBI taxonomy): domain Eukaryota; kingdom Viridiplantae; phylum Streptophyta; class Polypodiopsida; order Schizaeales; family Lygodiaceae; genus Lygodium; species Lygodium microphyllum. The sequence continues at coordinate 105,641,816 of NC_141138.1, forward strand.
CAAGCCAGTCTGTCTTGCCAGGTAGTACTAGATCTGCCCCCCAGTGCCCCTTTAGCTGGAGCCGCCCAGCTTCCGCTCAGTTAGCCAGTGCCCTTTTAGCAAGAGCCGCCCTGCTCTTGCTAGCAGTTAGCCAACGCCATTTGCATTGGGACCTTGTGCTTGCCTGCCTGCCCTTGCGCCTTGACCTGCTCCTGCGCCTCGACCAGTACGCGGCCCGACTGCCCTTTCTGCCTGCGACTTGGGCGCCACTTGTAACCTGCGCCAAATCTAGGCTGGTAGCCAAGGGCTATGCACAAAAGAAAGGCATTAACTACGAGGAGACATTTGCTCCTACCTCCTGCATGACTACCATTAGGTCTATGGTTGCTTTGGCTGCTCATTATAGATGGACTGTGTATCAGCTAGATATAAAGTCTGCATTTTTACATGGGGAACTTCATGAAGAAGTGTATGTACAACAATCCATTGGTTTTGCAGTTGAGGGATCCAAATACTTGATCTGTAAGCTGAAAAAGGATTTATATGGCTTGAAACAAGCTCCTCGAGGTTGGTATGCAAAGATTGATGCCTTTTTACTCAGCCAAGGGTTCATAAACAGCTCATGAGAGTCTATCCTTTACGTATGTAAAGAGGGAGGATGCTTATTGGTAATTTATCTATATGTTGACGATCTTTTGCTTACAGGGACACATGCTGATCAGATTTTAGTATTCAAACAAAATTTACTGCAAACTTTTGAGATGTCAGATTTGGGGCCTTTGCACTATTACTTGGGCATTCAATTTATTCATGATGCTAGAGACATTGGTTTATCACAGTCCAGATACATTGGTAAACTTCTTGAGAGGTTTGGCTTATAGGATTGGAAGCTAGTCTGTACACCAATGGAACATGGAGTGAAGTTGTCATTGCATGATGATAGTGACTTGTTTGATATACACATATGCTCCAACAGTTGGATGCCTTATCTACCTATGCAACACTAGGCCGGACATACGATTTGCAGTTTTAGCCCTGAGCATATATATGCACCAATCACACATGTCACATTAGCAAGCTGTCAAGCGTGTTTTCACTAGGATTCTTGGATTGCTTTATGCCAAGGGGGAACCATTGCACTTGCATGCTTATAGTGATTCTAATTGGGTTGGCGATTATGATTCTCGTCACTCCACTAGTGACAATTGTTTATTTCTTGGCTCATCTTGCATTTCTTGGCTTAGCAAAAAACAATCCATTGTTGCCACATCGTCATGTGAAGCTGAATACAAGGCAGCTTTCACTACCACAGTTGAATGCGTATGGCTTAGACGCTTGCTAGCTGATTTGGATGTATTTGTCACGGAGCCTACTCCTTTGTTCACTGACAATTAGAGTGCCATTGTAGTGGCACGGAACCCAATGCTTCATGTACACACAAAACACATTGAGATCCATTATCACTTTGTCAGAGAGAGGCTACATGCCGGAGATATCATCCTTGTCTATTGTCCTACCACTAGTAATGTGGCAGATATCTTCAGCAAAGCTCTTCCTCGTGACAAATTTGAAGCATTTCGCAATGCTTCAAATTTGATCTCCTTCGGTAGATAACCCTTGTATTTTGATCACTCTTTACTCCAGGGGGGTTTGTTGAGTTTCACACACCCTACGCTCATAGAGGAGTGTCAGTGATCTTTAGCAGGACACTGGGGCACTTTTTACTCTCCGTACGAGAGGTTTTTTTCCCTAGGTTTATTCCCTTTATTTTATGCGTCTATGTTACACAATTTTGGGCACTTATCGTGTTTCATATACTTCCGATGTGAGCACTCTCTTAAAACCCTAAGGTTCAAGGGTTGTTCTTTGTATTTGCATCTTACACTTTAGATTATTGCATTGGGTATCATGCTCTCACACTTTACACTGTCTACTCAACTCTCAGCTGAGCTTCGATCTCTTCCTGTTCTCACAAGAAGGTTGTCCATGTTGATCTTGTATCCCATGAGTCACTACTCAACCTGTGCATACCATGAAGTCTCATGTCCTGCATGAGCTAGTTGTCTAGAGGCCTCGAAGGCTCTCTTAGGTAGTCTATTTGGATGCATGTTGTGTACTCTGTGTATGAAGACAATGGTTTGGAAAAGGGTCTCCATCATTATGGAGGAGGCAACAAATTTGGTTCTAATGATGTTATGTTGTACTAATGGTTTGCTATATTTGTGAAAGCATGGTGATGTGTGGTCTCTGAATCTGTCCATAGGTATGTAGCCATGTTGAGGGTCCAAATAGGTGCACCATATATCATGGCTGGTGTGACCAATGCCTTTGGATAGCCATCTCGGTGTGTGGGGCTCTTGGAAGAGTGACACTCTGTCTCCATCATGGCCAATGTTGCGTATCCTCTTGTGAGTCGCTCTGTGGTTGCTTATGCCATGGGGGATCTCTCGGCCGATCATAGTATCCGGAAATGGCGTTTTAAGGACTTTGGAATCCACCTTCTTCTCTTCCTCCTCTTCCACCTCTTCCTCCTCTCTTTCTTATTTTCTTTTCTATTTTTAAGTTCTTTTCCTTTCTTGTTTTCTTCCAAGTTCTTCTTCTTTCATCCCTCTTCTTCTTTATTCTTCTCCTTCTCCTTCTCCTTCTCCTTTTTCTCCTCCTTCTTTTTCAATCTTCTTTTAAGTTCTTAACTTCTTTTCAAGTTTCCATTACCTAAACATGATATTGGACCCATTTTGGACGTACGTTATGTTGGGGTATTTCACTTACGTCTCACTTACGCCTACGCTCACATAGGAGTGTCGATGATCAGTAGGACACTGGGGCACTTTTTACTCTCGGTAGGAGAGGTTTTTTCCCCTAGACTTATAGTCTTATTTTCGTATGTGCTTATGTTACACACTTACGGGCACTTACTGTGTTTGTGTTTGGGTGTGAACACCCCCTACAACCCTAAGGTTTAAGGGTTGTACTTTGTACTTCAGTTTACACTCTTTCAATCTATTGCATCGGACGTAGTGCTTCACTCTGTTCTTCACTCTCATACTGTCTACTGCACTTTCAGCTGCACATCGATCCTCTCCCCCTCTCACATTTGGTATCAGAGATGAGCTCCTAATTGCAGTGTGTAGTCCCGACCGCACCTGCGCCTCTGTACTTGCCTGTTCGTGCTCCTGCTGTACTTGCCTTGCTGCTGCAGCTGACGCTGCTCCTGCAGCTGCCACCTCCTCAGGCACCTCCAGTCCCTGCGCGCGCCACTTGTATCTGCGCATGTCCTGTACCTGCACGCGCCTTGTACTTGTGCGTGCCGACGCTGCTCCTGCAGACGCCGCCAGTCCTGTGCGCGCCATTTGCGCTTGTCCTGTGCGTGCCACCAGCGCCTGTCCCAGGTTCGCCATCGGTTGTTCTTCCACGCGCCGCCACTGCCTCGGGATCTGTGTCCGCCATCAGCCAGCTGGAGTCAACCTGCAAAGGAGGTAATTTTTTTCCTTTTTTCCAGATCATAGTTGGATACAGGAGTCTACACAGCATTGAGACACGTGTCTGTGTCTGGGACACATTGGATGCAAATTTCGGGGTACATTTGTTAGAAATTTTTGGGGATTTTGCTGATACAGTGTTACAGACAGCTTTGAAAGAGTGCATCTCAGCACACTAATTGCAGAAATTTATTTGCTGCAATTTTTGGAAATTTTTAAATTTCCAGCTTGTCCTGCTTCGACATTGCTCTATTGCCTTGTTGGTGATTGATAATCATGGCAAATCAGGGAGGAGATGTCTTTACCTATGTATCCAAGGAGGACAGATTGGATGGTAATAACTATTCACTGTGGTCTTTCATGATGAAGAATGTACTAGTGGCAAAGAATCTTTGGGAGTATGTCAGTGGAGAAGAAACTAGACCTGGAGTTGTGGCTCTAGTTACTCCTCCTCCAGGAGGACGTGCACAATGGGCACCTCAGCCTGCTGCACCTCAGCCACTTCCTCCAAGAACTGCAGCTCAAAAAGCATGGGATACACGGGATGCACAAGCTTTGTCGCTGATTGCTTTGGCAGTTCAGCGGTCTATCATTTCTCACATTCGTTCAGCAGCTTCTTCACGAGAAGCTTGGCAAACTTTGGAGCAGATGTTTGGAGGTAACAATGAGACTCGCATCTCTTTCTTAAAGAAAGAGCTAGAGACATTGAAAATGAATGAAGGTGATCCTATTCAGGATCACTTGAATAAAATTCAGGACTTGCGAGAGCAGCTCATGAATGTTGATGAGTTCTATTCGGATGCACAGATGATATCCACCACTTCGGACTCATTACCTCCTTCGTACTGGGCTTTTCATACGGCCTTGAACCTCACCATGAGGATTTCCATGCGGCCAATCACTTTTATTCAGTTAGTCAGTTTGCTTCTAAAGGAGGAGTAAACAAGACGGAATAGTGGTGTGGATGCTATAGTCTATGAGCAGGCCTTTATGGCTAGGCAGAAGGGCAAAAACAGCCAAGCGAAAAATGGTCCGTAGAGTTTTGGTACTTCAAGCACTTCACAGATAAGTTAGAAACAAGGAAGCACGCAAGCCAAAAAGGGTAAATGCTATTATTGCAAGAAGCCAGGCCATTACATCATTGAGTGCAGAAAGCACATTGCCAAAGAGAAGGAGGAGTCAGGAATGTTTGTTTTTGATGCTCCTTCCACTGCTAGTGAGTCCGCGTCTTTTGTTGCAGACAGGGACTTATTGTTTTTACACATGCAGTTATGACACCTCTTGGGCTGATAGAGCATTTAGCTCTACTGAAGTTGCAGATACTTGGTTTTTTGACAGTGGTGCTTCTCGGCATATTACATCTCGCGGAGATTTATTTGCTTCTGTTGGTGCACCTCCAGTTGGCAAGTCTGTACAGTGTGCCAACAATGCATCATACCCTGTTGGAGGTATTGCGGAGATTATGCTCACAGCCATTGATGGCTCTATTCTCCATCTTCAGGATGCTTTGTTTGTGCCCGGTATAAAGAAGAATTTGCTCTCTATTTCTTCTTTGGCACGTTGTGGATTGCAGGTCACATTTGATGATGACAGATGCATGGTTAGAGACAAAGAACACATGACTTTGGTCTTGACAAGCACTTTATGTCATGGGCTATACGAGTTGGATGCTCTTTCAGTTGATCAGTCTCCGTATTTGACATCCACTCTTACTCTTGCTATGACACAGGCATAGTTATGGCATGCTCGTATGGGACATGTGAACTTTGGTAGCTTGATGCTTTTACAGCGTACACAGATGTTGGATGGATTACCTCCACTGGAGAGACCTCTTGAGCACTCGTGTGAAGGATGTATTTTGGGGAAAATGCATCGTTTTTCGTTTCCCCGAGATGTTGCTTTTAGAACAACAACCAGATTATAGTTAGTGCATTCAGATGTATGTGGGCCTATGCAGACAAAGTCATTAGGAGGATGTTACTATTTTGTGACTTTTATTGATGACTTTACTCGTTTTTGCTGGGTCTACAGTTTGGTGAAAAAGTCAGAAGTGTATGATGCATTCTTGGCTTTTGTTGCACTTGTTGAAAACCAGTTTGGTTGTAAACTTAAGACTCTTCGTTCGGACCGAGGGGGGGAATACATGTCCTCTATGCCGAATTCTTTTTTGAAGCAGAAGGGCATTGTCCATCAGTACACTACTGCTTATACTCCACAGCAGAATGGGGTGGTAGAGAGGAAGAATCGGTCACTCATGGAGATGGCCAGATGTATGCTGAAGGCAAAGAGCTTGCCTCACAGTTTTTGGATGGAAGCCGTCATGTGTGCTTGCCATGTTTTGAACAGATGCCCTACCAAAGCTTTAAAAAACATTACACCTTTTGAGGCTTGGCACAGCCGGAAACCTTCTTTTGGACACTTTCGTACCTTTGGGTGCCTTGCATATACACATATTCCACAGGTACTCAGAAAAAAGTTGGATAACAAGGCTGTTAAGTGCATTTTTACGGGATATAGTAGTGAGAGCAAAGGCTACAGACTCTATGGTCCTGTTTCTAAAAAGGTTTTTGTCAGTAGGGATGTACTTTTTGATGAAAAATCAGAATTATCCCTGGCTGGATTAGACACATATCAGGTTGCCCATGATGTATTTGAAGGGCTGCTGCCCATTACATTTGGTGATTCAGTTGGAGTTTTAGCAAGTGAACTCAATGTTCAGCCAGTTGCTCTTTAGAAAATGCAGTAAATCAGCCATTGGCTGATTTGAATATTCAGCAAAGTGCTGAAACTGAAATTCAGCAAGAGCTTATACACAGTCAGGAAACAAGACAAATGCCTAGATGGTATTTAGAGACTAATGATAGTCATTTGGATGCACCCTTGGCTAGTCGTACTAGAAGGCAAGCTCGTATGCATGATAATGCACATACCATGGAGTTTGTTATGGCAGCAAGCACCCTTGATGATGAGGCGCCTGAATGTTTTGAGGATGCACAACACAGTGTGCATTGGATGGCAGCAATGCAAGCTGAATTGGACTCTATCACTAAGAATCAAACTTGGGATTTGGTGTCTTTGCCATTTGGGAAGAAAGCCATTGGAACAAAATGGGTCTACAAGCTAAAAAGGAATGCAGATGGATCCATTGACAAATACAAGGCAAGACTTGTAGCTAAAGGCTATGCACAAAAGAAAGGCATTAACTATGAGGAGACATTTGCTCCTACTTCCCGTATGACGACCATCAGGCCTATGGTTGCTTTGGTTGCTCATTATGGATGGACAGTGCATCAGTTGGATATTAAAACTGCATTTTTACATGGGGAACTTCATGAGAAAGTATATATACAGCAGCCCATTGGTTTTGCAGTTGAAGGCTCAGAACACTTGGTTTGCAAGCTAAAAAAAGCATTATATGGGTTGAAACAAGCTCCTAGAGCTTGGTATGCAAAAATAGATGCTTTCTTGCTTAGTCAAGGGTTCATAAATAGCTCATATGAGTCTACCCTTTACGTATGTAAAGAGGGGGGATCCATGCTGATCATTTGTCTTTTTGTTGATGATCTCTTGCTTACTGGAACACATGTTGATCAGATTTCAGCATTCAAACAAAATTTGCACCAAACTTTTGACATGTCTGACTTGGGTTCTTTGCATTATTACTTGGGCATTCAGTTCATACATGATGCTAGAGGTATTGGGTTATCACAGTGAAGATACATTGGTAAACTTCTTGAGAAGTTTGGCTTATAGGATTGCAAGCCAGTCTATACACCAATGGAACCTGGACTAAAACTGTCATTACATGATGATAGTGATTTGTTTGATATACACACATATGCTCCAGCAGTTGGATGTCTTATCTACTTATGCAACACTAGGCCAGACATACAGTTTGCAATTTCAATCTTGAGCAAATATATGCATCAGCCATGCATGTCACATTGGCAAGCTGTCAAGCGTGTTTTCTGTTACGTGCAGGGTACTAGATCTCTTGGATTACTTTATGCCAAGGGGGGACCACTGCAGTTACATGCTTATAGTGACTCTGATTGGGTTGGTGATTATGATTCACGTCACTCCACTAGTGGCAATTGTTTCTTTCTTGGCTCGTCTTGCATTTCTTGGCTTAGCAAGAAACAATCCACTATTGCCACATCGTCATGTGAAGCTGAATACAAGGCAGCTTTCACTACCATAGTTGAATGCGTATGGATTAGATACTTGTTAGCTGATCTGGATGTATCTGTTACGGAGCCTACTCCCTTGTTTACTGACAGTCAGAGTGCCATTGCAGCGGCACGGAACCCAGTGTTTCATGCACGCACGAAACACATTGAGATACATTACCACTTTGTCAGAGAGAGGCTCCATGCAGGTGATATCAGCCTTGTCTATTGTCCTACCACCAGTAATGGGGCAGACATCTTTACCAAAGCTCTTCCTTGTAACAAATTTGAAGCATTTTGCGATGCTTTAAATTTGATACCCTTTGGTGGCGAATGATCCTTGTACTCTTGATCACTCTTCACTCCAGGGGGTTTTGTTGGAGTATTTTACTTACGCCTCACTTACGCCTAGACTCACATAGGAGTGTGGGTGATCAGTAGGACACTGGGGCACTTTTTACTCTCGGTAGGAGAGGTTTTTTCCCCTAGACTTAGTCTTATTTTTGTATGTACTTATGTTACACACTTACGGATACTTACCGTGTTTGGGCGTGAACACCCCCTACAACCCGAAGGTTTAAGGATTGTACTTTGTACTTTCAGTTTACACTCTTTCAGTCTATTGCATCGGGCATAGTGCTTCACTCTATTCTTCACTCTCATACTATCTACTGCACTTTCAGCTGCACATCAATCCTCTCCCCCTCTCACACGTTACTCCAATCAAGGGATACGAGGGCTCTAGTAGATTAAAGAAGTGGTAGTTGTAACTATTGTGGATCGGAGAATTTGAGGAACATTTCTCGCATGAAAGACCACTTGACATGCATTCTTAACAAAGATAGCAAGTCTTGCACAAATGTGCAAGCGGAAATAATGGTAGGTTTCCATCTTTGGTGCTGAAAACATATGGGGATTAAACTACAAGAGGATGAATCCTCTCATCCAATACTACATAGAGGTGATGAAACACAAGGAGGGTAAGAAGAGACTAGTGAGCCTAGTGGTGCTAGCCAAATTGGAGGTGTTAGTGACCCATTAAAAAAAATGTATCTATATTTGTATCGGATCCTAGTGCAAAAAGGACTTCATTGCAATCTTCTAGTGGTGGTGGGCAAAGGGGCTCCTTACATGGTGCAAGTGTCTATGCAGGACTTTAGAGGCAGGTTATTGTGGAGACAACTAGGGAGCTCACATGCTTATTTATTATGTGTATCCTTTTTTTAAATTACACATCAATGGGAGAAGATGATTAGGGTGGCGAGCTACATAGGGTGTGAGTGTGGTAAGGCTCCCTTGTGGATGCATTACATAGATGGGAGCTTTGAAAGAAAAAGCCATCAATAGAAGCTCAATTGGAGCCCTTGAAAGACACATATGTGAAATATGGATGCACATTTTATGTGATGGATGGTCGGATATGCATCGAAGGGATGTATATAATGTTTTAGGGTCTTCACGCAAATGCACCATATTCATTAAGGCTATTGATGCCTTAGTCTTAATTTTTATCATCATAAGAGCTTTCATTTGAAAACACATGCAACAGATCATCATGGACATAGGAGTCCAAATGTGGTGCATGTGGTGACAAATAACGGAAGCAATAGTATGTCCATGGGATGTATGCTTGAGAATGAGTTTCCTAGGATAGTATGGACTCCATGTGCATCCCATTGCCTTGACTAGCTCATTGAAGATGTTAGGTAAATATCTTGGTGGATGACATCTTCAAGATAGAAACAAGCATGGTAAGATTCATGAATAAGAGGCCATTCATCACTAGTATGTTTCGAGCCAATAACACACTTGAGCTATTGAAGCCCTTTGCCACTAGATTTTCTTATATGTTTATTGTATTAGAGAGGTTAATACAGTCTATTCAAATTTAATATGGACCATTGCACGCCAGGAGTGGCTCACATGGAGTGACAGAGTCTCTAACAGCTCTTGCTTTTAGACGTAATGTTTTGAATGAGAGTTGGTGGGTCGTGGTAGAGACATTGCTGAAGAGTCTCACTCCTATTTACATTGTCTTGTGCATCATTAATATGGAGGGAAATACTTTAGGTCTTCTATATGAGTATATGTATAAAATTGGTAAGGCCTTGCTTTGCAATATTTTTTTCCGACAATAAGTTATTGTCTAAATTTTACAAATGTAATATGGATAATTGTTTAGTATTGACGACTTGTTAACGATTATTACAACTTCTAACTTATTTTATCTTATCGATCATTCATTGCTCTTAAGTGTTGATGAGATTCACGTAGTATGGAATGCAGGATGGGATTGCTAATTTCATTGTGTATGCAAACAGATAAAATTAAACTAATTTGATTTACTAAGACTTGCTTCTTTGCATAGGAATGATGTAATTCAGTGTGCTTTGTGGAAGCATAAAAGACTAGATTCTTTACATCTACCAAATCAAGATGATTATAAATATAGATAATGGTAGGAGACGATCGATCAAAAAGTTATCTAGGAAATGTAAACTCTTCATATGTAGATTTTTCCATGTACGTAGCTTTACACATAAATGTCCATAATAGACTGCCATTCCCTTAGCCATTGTATGTATGAAGCATCAAGATGAGATCAAAATCCATTAGTTGACACTCTAGTGTTACGACAATCTATCCATTCAGAATCACAGAAAACATGAGACTATTTATCAAGACTATGTAAATACGATAAATGGTACATAACCTTGTGTACCTTGTAGGTATCAAAAGATGCTCTTCACAGCTTATCAATCTTGCAAACCTAGGCGGTTCATAAACCTAGCCTTATATGCGATGTTGCAAACTTCACATTCGAAATTATACGAGCACCTCACGTGGGATGATCTAGATATGATGAGGAGAGCAGAGAATAATTTATGGACATTCCACAATCATTTTCTTCATTTTGGCCGCGATCCATAGCTAGGCTTTAAGAGATGTAGCTTCAGTCTATCTCTTGGTGGGAGAAGTATGACAATTGTGCTTCTACTTTGGGATGCGAGTCGTAACTTTCGTGTTTTAAATCATGATAATCTAATGTATTATGAAACCTACGTTTTATAATCTATTGCCTACTTAAATGTTAATTTTGTGGCTTGCCTATTAGTAATTATTCAATCTCAATCTCTTAAATTTAAATAGAAACGCATTGTTATTCGTGTCCTCTCACAAGATTGTAGTTTAAAGCTTGGCAAGAGAAATTGGAGCACAAGGGTCTTTTTCCACACCAAAAAGAGAAACAAGCTTACAATAGTCCAATTGAAGCATTTAGTATTCTGCCATTGCAATCTTCAGCTTCTTGAGAGGACCGCTTTGTCTCTCGAGCCTTGACAAGTAATGAATCATATTCTATATAATTTAATCGTATTATATATAATTTAACTTTTAAACCTTGTCATTGCTTGGTAGTCGGATTGTAAATTATAATATGTGTAAATATTAAATATATTGAAACTTCTCTTGTATCTGTGTCACTCGCAAGTGAATGTTGATAAAATTGATATAGAGAAGGTCCGTAATATCCTAGAGATATCATAGGAGTGGGATATCTACGTTATCCTCTATGAGGAGCTATTGCCACTAGTTCATGAGACTCGTGCACAGAGGAGGGTTAGAGTGACTGGAGTGAGGGCCACACGTGGCCGTGCAACATAGCCAGAGTTAAAGCTAAAGTTTGAGGTTGAGGCTAAGATTGCTTCATGATCTTCTCGATTAGGGTTCTTGGAGTCGGATGAGGAGATGATACACGGATCCTCAGAATCTAGATAAGTCATAACTCATGGACACTGGAGATTGGATTCATGATACCTCAGGAGTTAGTTTAGCATTCCAATTGCCAGTTACTAGTCGCCAATGGCATTACATATGTCATAGGTACGCAATGATATCAAGATTGTTCATTGATGTTGATACTTATTACTTAGTAGTTACTAGTTCTCATTGGACTTTGGACAGATCATTCACATAACACATTTACGTGAATCTTGAATTTACTTATTATGCAACTTGGTTTCATCCTTTTTGATGTCGGTCTTTAGATGATTCATGAGTTCTAAATTATAATTCATTTTGTTGTTTAATGTCTTGAAAGATGAGTCTTAATTGTGTTAAATTGTCTTAACCATTGAGTCTTCACTCATGATATGTGTAAGGAATTATGATTTCGATCATATGACATGAAGACTCAAAGTTTTATATGAAATTTGGATACATGTTATAGGCATTGATATATTAACATATACCCACATAATAACATATTTATTTTAGTGTACAATCCGAAATTTCGTTTTCTTGCTTCCAAAATTTTGTCAAAACTTTGGTTTTTTTCGTTTTCATTTTTCCTGTTTTCGAAACTCCCCGTACTATGCGGTCGATGTAGTGAATGTGATCTCTAAGTAGATATATGAGTCCACAATCTCCACCTATCTTGCTCCTAGGGTGAAGACTGATCTCCTCTTCACAGGGGCTGATGTGTGGAAGGTTAGGATCTTGGTTTTTGTAAGATTATCTCTCAATCTGCACTGTGTAAAAGTCATGAGGGGCATGGAGATGTCACCATGTGGTTCCTCGTCTACATGGAAATGGAAATAAAGATGTGGTTTAGGCAAGGCTTGAGGGTGAGTTGCGTGTGGTCTGTTAGAAACAGACATATGGTTCTTGGGTCATTGTGGTTAAATGCCATGCTCGTCAGGAAGTCTGTTTGACTTGTGTGCATCCGACTTCTTATAATGTCACTTAGATTTTATTCTAGATCCCAATTGTCTTAGGTGCTTGCAGGTGGGGGAGTTGATAAAGGTGTTTCTGATCTACATTGAGGTTTGCTGCCTGTGGCAGATTGTTGATATCTAGGGATGCTTTCCATCATCAACAGCAACAATTCTTTTCTTATGCATCGATTGTTGGTTTACAAAGGGCAGATCTTGTGGATGTAATTCATAGTGAAATGAAGAGATTTCAGGCTGCTAAATCTGTGGATATAAAAGGGAAAGCAATGATTTATTAGTTTTTTCCCTCTTTGCTCATCATAGAGGGATGTGGCAAGACAAATTTATTCAATTACGGAAGTCTAAATCTCGTGTGGCCACTATATCTTTTGCATATGTGATGAGGCCTTGATTCATTTTTTCATCTCATGCCCTATTGCGAGATAGTTTGGAGCTTTGTTTCCTGTGTGGACCTCGATGACACAGCAATGAATGGCCATGCATTCTTGGCTCATGGGCAAGATGCCTTCTTTGACCACTTTGTAGCCAAATCATCCTTGCCTTTTCCATTTTCTGAGATGGACTGCTCTTTGGCACATTTGTTGTACCCTCAATACCTTTATTTTGGTTCGGTCTTGGGTGATTGTGGTCACGTGGCCAGTGTTTGAGGATTACTATTATGGCAGGTTTCTTCCATAGTTTCAGCTGATCTGGTCCTTTCTGAAGTGGCTGCTCCATGGTTGCATATTGTTCGTTCCACTACTGTTGTGCCCCCCACATGATATGTGTGTGTTGTGTTTTGGTAGCCTTTTCGCTTTACTTATGGTTGCTGTGATTTTCTTTTGCTGGCCAGAAGGCTTGATGTAAATAGTCTAATTTAACTTAAGGCTCTTCATGAGAGAGAGAGAGAGAGAGAGAGAGAGAGAGAGAGAGAGAGGCTTGGTATGCTCATGTCAGGCACAAGAGGCATTTCATCAAGTGCGTCACATACGTCAAATATGCCATGGGAGAGCGACTTTGCCATCATGATGAGTTATTGCTAATACTTGCTACATGTAAAAGAGGTAATTCATTAAATTGATGACCAAGTGGATGAGTTGGTTGCGGAAATCTGCAAGGCAACGCGATCCTACTTGATACATTTTTTTGTCTGGTGCAGAAAGCGGAGACTGGTTTGGAATGCACAACCCTGTGAAGGGACTGTAGTTATCTGAATCTAGTGCAGTCAATGAGGAGAAGGTGACTTGCTGTGCTTGTTTTGTAGGCGTGTATTGATTTTATGAATTTTGCACTTGTTTTCCCTTTAAGCAAAGAAGGATGGTTACTAGTGCTCATAACAGAGGCTTGTAATATTTTTGGGAACCTGTATTTGTAAATTTTTTGGGAAGCTATATATGTGATTTTCCACTTGAACAGATGATATGTGCAGATGTAACTAAAATTATGTTTGCACATGCTGGTTTTACTGAGTGCACACTGAACACTTTTTTGCTGAAGCTACGAATATTCACTTATGAATGTTTTGGTTTTCTCCAATTAACAAAATATAGAAATAAGGTGAAGAACTTCACTAAGGACTGCCATTATCTTGAGTCCTACAAGTATTGTAGAAGTATTAGAGAATAAGAAAATTTTACTTATGTAAGTTGCAAATGTATTCTTTAAAAGCACAAATGCAATCTCATATCCATACTTCAAAAAATTGTCAGAAAATGCGTCCTTCATTTGAGGCTAAAGCACAAAAGATACTTTTTTCTTCTAGACAGTTTTGTTCAATCTACTTGTACAGAGAAATCCTGTCAAAGCATTGAACATTGCTTCAAGGCTCAGTGGCTTTGCCCTTCTACTGGTCATAGCTAAGTATTTAAGCACAAAAAAAAGTAATTTCAAACCTCTTTTTTTCATTTTTGGGGGGAGCTAAAGCACTAGTGAAGGGTAAAAAGCGAGAGTTGACATGTTTAAGTAGAACTAAAGCCAGCCATGAATCAGCTTGATCTGTTCTTTAAAGGGAAAAAGGAGTCGTTATATGTTGCTTTTCAGTTAGTCCGTATGTCACTACTTGATATTACAACTTGTACACTTTCCTTGACTTTCAATCTTATTTTGCTATAGTAGTCCAATTTATTGAAAACTTATTTAACAAATGTGTTAAATCATTCTTGGAATTGGGTTTGGATAATGTGTTGTTTGTACTACTACCCAATTCTTCGAGGCAATCAGGAAATTGTATGAGGCTGATATGTTTAGAATGGATCTTATACTGAGTTTGTATTTTTTACAAACCCCTTAAAAAGGTTGCTACTTCAAAAAATTTCTCATCTAGGCATTGCTAAGAAAGGAAAAATATGTTTTCATAATACCTTGAAAAAGAAACATGTCCTCTTAGTGGTAAGATGATTGCTAATAGAGACATTCCTAGTGGCAACTTGAAGTTAAGCATTTGGGAAGATGCTCATGGACAAACTAGTATCTCCAAATGCCTTAGGAAATGAAAATTGAGGGGGAACATGCCTTGCGCTAGGCAAACCATTCTATCATGTGCAGTAGGTCGAAGGATTTCAAACTTGGAAGTTTGGGCAGTGAAGGCATGGAGCCTTCGAGGTTTTATATCGAGATTGTTGATACTACCAAAGGGTCAAGTGTTTGTTTGTTTGCTAAGGAACTATTGAGGATATAGACCCTCTTAAGTTGTGAAGAATGGTTTTTGTTGAGGAATCTACAATTCTGACATTTATAGCACCATTTTTCCAATGGGATGTGGGTAGCTAAGTCTTTCAATTTAAATATCATTGTGACTTGCTAGTGAGTTAGCTATCATTTTTCAAATGTAGGTAAATGAAGATGAGAGAGAGAGAGAGAGAGAGAGAGAGAGAGAGAGAGAGAGAGAGAGAGAGAGAGAGAGAGAGAGAGAGGAAATGATATTTTACGAAAAAAAGAGAGAAAATGATATATTAATGTCTGGAAAGGGTCAAAATGACCTGTGAGACCATGAGTTATAATAATCTATATGATAGTATAATAATTTCTCTCTCCCTCTCTCTTTCTCTCTCAATGTTTCCTCTTTTCTAGTGTTTTTTCAGTATATATTCATGTAAATACTAACTCTTGCTATTGTCTTTTGTAGATATAAATTTGGGCAAGATTGGATAGGTGCTCATTTCTTTCTCTCTCTCGCGTACTCACATACACTCTTTTTCTTCCTCTTTGCATTTTCCCTTTCTACTATCTTTACAATAGCGTTTGATGCTAGTTCTAACTTAAGGATCAATTGTTATTGCAATACTAAACACAAGGTGAAGTAGAGATTATGTTGCTCAATTTACATGTAAATCTATCAAATTTAGTGGTGTTAAAATTTATTCATTTAATTAGTGACTTATATGTTTGATGGGATTGATGTTTTCTTTTGTTCATCATTTGTAATGTGTTTTGATCAGCAACGATTTAATCTTATCTTCAACAGATCATCTTATATGTAAATTGGCTCTATTTTGTATTGCTTCTATTTATGTAGTTATCTAGATATTTTTTGTTAAAAGAGATTCATATAGATATTTTTGTTAAAATGGATTTATGCATGTATTGTACAAGGTTTAGTTGAAGCACATAATTCTCGATCTATGAATTTGCCAGAAGTTGACGGTTCAAAAATCCTCTGCTTTATTGGTCTTGTGTGTCCATTCGGATCTGCATACCAATTGACAGTGATTTATGAAACTCTTGTATCACATCATCCATATAACACATAATGTGTTGAGTCATAGAATATCTCGTGTGTCAATCCAATGTGACTATTAAGATTTGCATGTCATGTGGCTGTTATCTTTGTAACAACTACTCTATAATATCCATGTTTCATATAATGTATTGAGTCAAATCAGACTCCTATTCATTATAATGAAATTTATTTTGACAAAATTTTATGAGCATTCTTGTGTTATTTTTTTCATTATATTTCATGTAAATGATATGATTAAAGTGATGATTTGAAATTGAATCTATACCTTGTGTTGATGTACATATTCACATGCGTTTCGACATCGATGTTTGTGTTTATTTATAAAAGTGTAAACATCTCTTAATGTCATGTTAATTTGTATGGCATATTGGTGATTACTAGACATACTTAAAATGCTTATTATTTAGGGATTAATGCATACTTCTTTACATCTAATGTCTAGATTATAATATTTGAGAGAAGAATAAGCATTCTCTCGATAGAAGTACGTAAACAGAAAAGATGCAGAAGGGAATTGGATCACTGATACGTATTATTGTTCGTCTTGGATACATATGCGTCCAAGTATGAAGGGAGCTTTTAGGGTGAAAGTATCTGCAATTACAGATGTATCAAAGAACCGGAAGGGTAAACTTTTGACTCTTAGACAAAGGAATGTTGATTCTCACCTTGTAACAGAGGTATTTGTATAACATACATTCATGCAAAGACAAATACATATTGCACCCATTGTGTCCTTCCAACGAAACATTGCAAACAATAATTATTTGCAACTCATTGAGTATGAGAAATTTCATGATATCTATGTAACTACTTGTCTCGTATTTACAGAATTATACCATTCGGATTGTTGTGAGTGGCAAAATATCGAGAGTTTGATAGGTTCTTTCAAGTGTTATCACCTCGAAATTGGTAGATTCCTCTTTGAGGGGCGCATAGCTAAACAACTCACAGAGAACCTTGTTTTTTTCTATGATTCCAAGTATATATTTCCCAAGGGGGATTGAGAATATGAAACCCTTGAGTCTATGTACATATCGAATCTCCATAGCATAAAATGGCCATTGTGTAGTAGCGATATTTTGCACATGTATAGCACAAAAATTTTAGCAAACATATTGAACTTTATGAAGCCAAGCACGGACTCAAAGAATGTACATTTAAGTTGGTTCATACCAATTGCAATTCTTGCACATATGCTCAAGGATCGTAAGGGTTTGAGACGTACCAAAAGCACGTACGTTATAAAAAGTGCATCGAAGGATTATGTAACAAGGATTCTCGGAAAATGACTCACCGTTCTGACACAGTGGAGTGTCGAATCACAACAAGGAACATTCTTAGGTAAATTTTTTCTCTTAGTTGACTATTATCTTACTTTCGGATGGATTGGCTAGCTTTCCTTTTCAATTACAGGT
This sequence comes from Lygodium microphyllum, assembly GCF_053477565.2. Classification (NCBI taxonomy): domain Eukaryota; kingdom Viridiplantae; phylum Streptophyta; class Polypodiopsida; order Schizaeales; family Lygodiaceae; genus Lygodium; species Lygodium microphyllum. Next base: position 105,659,312 of record NC_141138.1, read on the forward strand.
ACTTTGTCACAAGACAGACTTTATGCCTAGTGTTCAAGTATTGTAGATGGAGGATACTCAAGGATAAATGGTTGTGTCTTGATTAAGACATGTGTGGAAGTGCAGCTGCGTATGATATTATCATTTGTGAGGGCTGCGAGTCTCAAGTGTTGCAAATAGAAGATGATTAGCCCTTGAGTATAATACACCAGGAAATTACAATATTAATGCAGAATCCACCTGTTAGCTTCTATTTTAAACTAGATGGTAGGAAAATTAGAAGCTGAGTTGAGGTTGCTGTTACTAGTGGAATGTGTGTGGCTCAACATATTTTAGAAATTGCAAAGTCTCTCTAAAAATCCCAACACTATAAGTTGTAATATCCAACACATGTAATTTTTGGATTTTTTGGCCAATAGAATATTGTTGCTTGCAAACTGGCAATATTTAAAAATTATAGTATTTATGAAAAATCATACACTTGCTATAAACTTTCCACATCAACACATGTACATATGCATGTAAACTTTACAAAGAGGTAAGTAAAGCAATAACTGAATATCATATGTGAACATCCCTTAATTGTTTAAAACTTAAGGTTTAAGGTAGAACTAGTTTAGTTCTTGTTTCATTGTTTCATTTCACATTTTCTCTCTTCAACTCTTTATATCCACCACATTCCTCCCACCTACTACGATGGAAGCTCGCGTACACTTTGACGAGTGGATCCACAAGACTATCTTTGCTAGCAAAGGTGACGAGATATTTCAGGTTTTCTATAAGAACTTCAACCTTGAAAGTGTGCTCTCATCGCTGGATCCCCTCCTTTAGGTTTTGGAAGACTTTGTGAGCATCATTGCTACTTGCACATACTCCATCGAGCGATCCGACATGACTTGGGTGCCTTTGGAATAGCTCAAGGTATTTTGAGCAGGGAAGAATCACCAAAAAGTGGTGAATAGGTATCTGACCCACGTGGATCCTTCACACAGAGTATGCATTGTTCCCATGGGCAATGCACCAGGTATAATACATTGGGATCTCGTGGAGTGTGATTGCGCATTGGTAATTTATCTCCTTGTATTGGATATACCCTTAGAGGAGGAGAGTGATGAAGATACAACTCCATAGGTTTTTGCTATCATATACATGGGAGAAGAGCCGATTGAAGAGCTCATAAATGTTGTTGAAGAGGAATATAAGGTTGTGTCAGGGCTTTGATGGTGCCATCTTCTTTAGAATAGCCACAAGTCAAAAAACCCAACCTTGCCTTCTTAACGCCCATTGAAGTAGATGGTGCACAATACTTTGCTTCTGTCAAATGTATTGCAATACTTGGAAATGAAGGAAGAAGAGTTGTTTTCCATCCTAGTCAATGATTCGATGAAAGACATGATCGATTATGATTACATGGATGTGCATCCGACGATAGAAAATATTAGAAGATATGATGGCATAAGCTTAGATACATTGAGTGCCATCATAGCAGCACATGAGCATATTACCTCAGTTGAAGAAGATTACCTTGTGCCGGATGCTGAATTCGAAGCACTACAACATGATCTATTTGGTGGACGAAGGCCCCAGCTTCCTACTAAGGTGTTTGTAGATCCCTTTCCCCAAAGAGGTGCCTCACTGACACACCAGGAAATGAAGATACAAGATGATCTGGAGAAGGTGAGATTTCTAAATACATATATTTTTATGTGACAAAACTTGACGGTAGGGTGCATCGAGTCCCTTAGAGTCCACCAATGAGATCTTGGCAAAAAATGATGCATGTAGGCTGCCCTATTCGAAGCTCAGAAAGTGGCCCCATATGTAAGACTTTGGATAGATGCATGCATTATTTTTTGCCAAGATCTCACTGGTGGACTTTGGGGGACTCGATGCATCCTAATGTTAAGTTTCGTCGCTTTCTGATAACTGTAGGTTAGTTGCAAAATATATTGTTTGATTTGGCTTTGTCATTCAGGATATAGTATATATAGATGAGTTTGCATCAAGAGAAGGAGGAGCTTGGCATGCAGATCGACGGAAGGAGGATTTAGCTCTAAAGGAGTACATTGGCAATCTCGTTGCAGACTTGGTGGTTTTCCATGAGAAGTGCTCACCACGAGGGCAAAAAACAATCATGAAAATTCGATCTTTGACCAAGTTTGGAACTTTTTGAGCAATACCATCTAGCTTGGAGAAGGTGGTGCTAGTCAAGAGGTCAAAGCTTCTTTACTTGTTTGACCAAACGCGTGGTGGAGCAATGTGGGTGCTTGCTACATTAGGTGACATTACTAAAGTGTCAGATTCGCTTCTCTTAGAGAAAGAGCTAAAGGGGGAGCGTGTCATTTTTGAAGCAAAGAAGGAACTTCTATTTTCATAGGAAGCTGGCCCCTCCTGTCCATTGATAAAAAGGTAAGGAATGAATAAGAGTTCTTGTTGGCCATCGGCTTTTTGTATCTGCCATCACTATTAGCCATCGCATGTATTTTTCTTGATGAATATAAATATTTTACTTTGTCCCTATAAATAAGTATTCGATTGTGCATAGGCAATAACGTAACTCGTATCCATACGTATTACTACTTTTGATGTGCACATACGTTAAACAAAAATTAAGAGTCGTGTATTCAAAGAAACAAATCAAAACTAACTTTAGTCAATTATTTGAATTTAGTACACATTGAATGATATATTATGTGTGTGTGTGTATATATATATATATATATATATATATATATATATATATATATATATATATATATATGGCAGAGCATACAAAATATTTTGGCCTTCCAAGATGCTATGGTGCTAGAACACTCATTACAAAATCTTACATCATTAGTCTCATAACTTATGGAGAAGTCCCCTTGCCGTTTTGAAGCCGAACGATAAAGTTCATGTCTTTATCTATGATTGTGATGCGCTTTATATGGATGGCCGGTAGTTGTGTATCATCGAACAAGTCGATGAGAAACCCCTCTGCAGTCGTTTGCAGAGCCTCCATAGCTGCAGCAGCCCATCTTTCTGTTGGTGGGCCATCGCGCACTCGCACCCAAAATCTTCCCATAGCTGTAGTAGTCCACCTTCTTGCTGGTGGGCCATCCCGCACACTTGCACCCAAAATCTTCCCATCCCTTTTAACTCCAAGTCTTGCATGACTTCTTGAACAACCTTATGAAAAGATATTTTCGGGATGAGAAGCTCGTATCCACACTGGATTCTCCTTATCTCCCAAAGAGCGACAGTGCTCAGCTTCCATCTTCTCTTCTTCTGTGGTGGTCGTTGTACTCTATGGGGAGTGCCTGTTGCTATACTAGAGGAAGCTCCAGCTTGTGCTCTAGGTGGTGGGCCTTGGCGTGACGCCTTCGCCTGGCCAAAACGGCGATACGCTTACTTGGTGTATGCCATGCAAGCTCGAGGAGGGCAAGATGGAGACGAGACAAAGGTTGGGGGTGTGAGAATGGAGGAAGCAAAGAAAGCAATATGTGAAAATGAGAAGAAGAATGAGCTTTTAACCCATTTAAACCCCAAAATCGGGTTAATGCAACTTCATATGCACTGTCTATCGTGTGATTGTAAATCCATAACCTTGTATTGGAATGTGACGAAACTTCACACGTGCACTCGTTAGGTGGCCAAGAGCCCTTTTTTTTTGGAAAAAAAATGCTTGCAGACCCCTAGTCCGAAGTCTGGCGTCTAGAGCCACTTTCCTTTCTAGATGCCAGACTTTAGTCTACAGACTTTAGACTAGGGGTTTGCAAAGGAAAGTGGCTCTAGATGCCAGACTTTGGACCAGGGGTATGCAGGCATTTTTTTTTCCAATAAAAAAAAAGGGCTCTTGGCCATCTAACGAGTGCACATGTGAATTTTTGTCGCATTTTGATATAGTTTAGTATTTTAAAAATTATCCCATACCAAAATTATGGATGGATTGATAATCAAGAAATCAATATTGCGACTACTGGCCCTTAGAAACTTTGCACCACATAGACTATACAGAGGCATCAGGAGTAAAGTCTGCAATAAGAAATGGTAAAATTTTACATGTTTTTCTTATTGAAATTGATAGTGTTAGCAAAAATTGTAAGTAAGAGTTGAAAATACAACAAAGATGCACAATCAAAACTGAGAGTGAAGGATAAGAGTAAAATTTAATTCACATTTTAAGGGCGCATACAACAGTTTTGCACTGGGACATAGTTATACGTGCAATGCACGAGGAGAACACTATGCCAAAAAAGATAACATTACAAACTATGATCATTCCATTAGAACGAATGCATCATTTATTGCTTGAAGTTTTCTTACAAGTTGGAAGTACTGGGGAGTTACAGTGATGCACTTCGTCTGTATTGCACAACGCTGAGCATCATTCATCAAGTCAACTAAAAAGCCCTTTGCAGCACACTGTAGAACATGAAGACATTCTTTTGTGAAGCGATTAGGTCTATCCTGACCTTGTGCCAAAAACTACCTCATGCTTTCTATGCGGTAGAGGTCTTGCACAATCTCATGAATAAGTCTCGAGTAGCTCGCCTTCGGAATGATGAGATTAAAAGAGTGTTGATACCTCTTGATTTCTCTCAGGGTCACTGTGCCTAGCTTCCACTTGTTTTTCTTGTGGAGCTGGTGAGGAGAACCCTTGTGAGGGCGGCTTGAGGAATCTAGGTTAGGTTGAGAAGGGGGTGCATCTGAGCTAGTAGATGCTCCAAGGGGCTGAACAAGATATGGGGCTCTGAATAGAAGGTTATTTGCAACTACTAGCCATCTTTCTTGCATAAGAGATGTGAGAACTCAATGAATAAGATAGAAAGTGAAACCCTCTTTTATATAACCCTGAAATGTTAGACTCATTCACATAGATGCACACTCTCTCTTTCTCTCTTAAACTATGAATTGCATTCACATTGAACACATTGTTCATCTTACTATCTTAGCTCTCTTCGAACCCATTTACTGCCTTGTTGAAGCCTTTTTTCTAGCCACTTGGCATGGTTTTCTTTGGCACTTGAGGCTTCATAACGCACTCTTTTAGTGACACGACATGATTTCATCGTCTGCAGCCGATTCATCAGCACTTTCATTTTATTTCTTTTGCGAGAGTTTAACTTCATCCGCTACTATAATAATATAGCACCAAGATTGTAATTGGAGCATTGGATTGCTACCATTCACTCCTCCACCATGATCGGTTTTTCTTTGGTATGCACCATGCACTATCCAATGTGAAATTTCCATTCCTTGTGTGGATCAAACTCCTATGCTTCCCTTTTCTGCAAAGTATGGCCCATGTGCCTCAAGGATATGCTACAAAGACACATATCACATATGAGTAAAACTATGCCCAATAGTTTATACAATTCATACAATTTTAAAACATTAACTTAGTACGCACCATGTAATGTGTGATAGAGCTTTTGCCCCACGCTTTCACAATGTTTCGTAGAAGGTATGCACAACATTGATAAATTCTTGCTTATCTTCATTGTTAAACACCATTTTGCGAAGTAAGGGAGCTAATTTCTTAAGACTTATCCAAACCCTAGCTTTGGCCAACCTTGTCGATTAGGAACTGCAAAATGTAACTTTTTCAACCCATCATAGTCTTGCGGCCCTACGAACCATGATATTCCCTTCCTCATTGATGGGCACTGAGAGAAACTTTCTAGCCGTTGCTCCTCTAAAGCAAGGCTTTTTTGGAAAGTCACCAAATTTTCCTGATCTCTTATCATCTTTTTCAATCATTACTTGATGCTTGTGTAGCCCACTTTCTGATAGCACTCGCTCCATATTCCTACATGTTGCAATGGCTTCTTTTTCAAGTTGTATCCTATAAGCAAAGCAAATATATTCATATACAAGTTTCTCCATGATTCTGACAAAAGCATGCAATGAACAAATGTGAATATGATCCAATGGAATGCTGAAGATGGGCTTCCAAGTGGGATCTTCTCTATTGCGCATCGGTGCATCACTTATCATGCTTTGCTAGTTGTTCTTTCCATCCTTTCCTTCCACCCTCTCTGTCAAGCAATATAGGCATGGATTCTTTGTATTTGCACCATTAGATATTTCACACATGTATTCTAAAGTTTTCAAGTCTCCTGTAAGATGCCACTCAACCAAGTATTGACCATACCCTTCAACGGAGAGCATCTCACCATGTTCCTAATGATCGATGATGCTTGGAATGCTTGTGTGCGTAAAGAACAACTACAACACCTCAAATGTTTCCTTAGGAACTTCAAATGCAGCGAGCCACCACACATGGCACTTGGATTGAATACTAAAGTTCCTTGGATTGTTCTTGTCGAATTGTAAAGCTCTATTCATCAAAGTTACACTAACTCTTTCAAGCTTTACTCCTTTGACGACCTCACTTTCATCCAATTTTATAACAAACTACAATTTACCATTACATTCCTCAACAGATATATTGTAGTACATTACCATTTCCAACTGCACCTTGTATAAATCTAAATAGTAATCGTTGAGTTCGGTGAACTTCACCTCATATGCATTTTTGGTCCTAACCTTTAGTGTTTCTACACATTGAACATGCATGGGATCTCCTATTAGCTTCAAAATCTTTGTATTAAGTTGTTGTTGGGCCTCTTTTAACTTTGAAGTTTGAGGAAGATGCACAATTCTATTTCTCTTTAGCACATGACTAAACTCAGCCTTTACACCTTTGAATATCTTTGAGTAAGTCGGTGTGCTAATACCGGCCATGTCACAAATGGATTGTGCATTCACAGCTGAGAACTCATTTGACACATCTTTTAATGTGTACTCAATCACCTTTTCCTTCACAGCCTTAAACTTAGGATTGCTCAAAGCGTTTTCCAATGTACTTGCCTTCAGCAATCTACTAATACATGATCCAACCTCACCCTCACCTAGGTTCTCATTCTGAGCTATCTTACATGCTTTGATATGTCACTTGCACTCGTCGCTATTCACAATTAACTCATTGATTGAATTCTTATTTTGTTTGCACTCCTGTGTTAGCTTGCTATTGATCTTTCTCAAGTCATTACATTGTTCCTTTGCCTCCTCATATGAGATACCAATGCCATGGATAGTGTCCTACATTGAAATAATTTGATTGTTTTGTTGAATTATAGTGTCATTTAGTTGTATCACTTGTCTTATGAGTTGTTGTATATGAAGTTGATATGCAACGATCACATCATGACAAATTTTTATGGTTGCTTGGCAAGTTGTAAATACTTTGAAAGCTTGATCATTGAGCCGCCTAGTGTAACCAAGCAACCCATTTTCACCCTCACACACATACTTCAACGAATTTGCGATTCTTAAGAAAGTTGGAAGTCTATTGTTTAATGGGTCAATTGGGTAAATTTCCCCATCAATCCACAAGTCCACATGTTTCAATCCCATTTTCATGTAACTCTGTAGAACCTAAGGGTTGACACTAGTACACTGGGTTCTTTTGAATAATGGGACATATTCAATCTCTACCTCAACATGTAGCTCCTTCTTTCTTGTATTTATTTTACTATTAATAGAAACATGGGGTCTACTTGATTGTCATAGGAGGTAGAGTGGAGATACGCAGAGAGACACACAAAGGTACCAAGGGAAAGGAGGGTGTAAGTAATTCACTTTGTTAATGAAGGTTGCATAAATACAGAGAAGAGATCACAATAGAGCCATGAGAGAGTATAGATATAGGGGAAAATAGCTCAAAGAGTAGAGATGTCTAAGACTTTTTGTATTTTAGACATTTCTATTTTACCTTTAAAAATATTTTCAAAAAACATGAAATTTGACGTGGGTTTTTTTTTGGCCAAAAGCTAGAATATAAAAAATCCCCAAAATATCTTAAAAGAAACTTTTGAAATTTCATTTTTCTTGTTGTCAATTAAAAAATCAATTACCTCGTATCTACTAATCATTTGCATTGAAAACGAAGTGCCACACTCTTGTAACTAACTTCTTTTTGAATATAAAATTTGGTTGAAAAAGACTTCTTAAATGAGGAGAGAGAAGGAATCTGAGTATATCTTTGTAGATAATATAAAAAGGAAAAATGAGATTGCAAAAGTGGAGAGAGAAGAGGATTATTTTACTATTCGTCTCTCCTCTTTTCCTTGTTTTAAGGAGGAGAGAGAGGGGACTAAATGGCTCATTTGTGAGTTCATTTTTCTCCTAATGAGAGAAGTTGGATGGCACTAACTTCTAGTCCTTGTTTTAAGGAGGAGAGAGAGGGGACTAAATGGCTCATTTGTGAGTTCATTTTTCTCCTAATGAGAGAAGTTGGATGGCACTAACTTCTAGTATTGGAAGACTCAAATTTGTTGGCATGTATTGATGTAGAAGAAGCAAGCCAAGCCATTGAAATTAGAAGGCATAAAGTCATAACTTTATGATGGAGACGAGTGGGAAGAGGTTGATGAGCTATGTAAGTCTACCATCATTTTGTCAAAGTGAAAGCAAGTATACTTCAATATCATTGAGATTGAGGGTGGTCCTTATGCATTATGGAAAAATATTTGTGATCTCCATGATAAGGAGAGTCATGCAACACAAATTTATTAGATTAAGAAACTCACGGACCTTCATATGAAGGAATGAACATCTATGTTTTCTCATTCAAATGCGTTTTGTTTCATTTTCAGTTAGCTTACTTCGCACGGGTTTGAGGAGAATGACAAGTCTCTTTTTTTTCTTGTTACAGTGCTTGAGTCTTGGGATATATTTCACACTCATATGAGTGCAAATCCTCCTGAAGGTGGCTTTCAACTCAGTATGTAGAGGGTGCTTTGCTTATAGAGAAAGTATATATAAGGAATGTTGATGCAATATGTACTTCTTATATACTTACAATGAGATGTAGACAAGGTGATAATAGGAATGATAATCATGGTAGAAACTCATGACCCAATAGGGACAAGTTTAAGTCTTGTGGGCAATCGTGTAGTAAGTACTGTGATCCTAAGTCATCTATTACTTGTTACTATTGTGGGCAACAAAATCACATAAGGCCACAGTGCCATAAGATACACAATGATAGGCACAAAAAAGGCAAAGGAAAAGAGCACTATAATGATCAATCCTTTGATGATTGCAACATTGTTCATAAGTCTAGTGTTAAGATTGAATAGATAAATTCATTGGAGTATAGTTCAGATGATTATATACTTGCTACTTCATCACTTGATGCTAAAACCATATTGGGGAATATAGAAATTTCCCATAAGTTTGGGACACGTGGTCAAATATTTGGATTTATCATAACTTGAACACTATACCTCCAAATCGAGTGCTCTACGACTCAATAGATTCCATTTTTCAAGCGCTTTCCAATGATAGGTCACATCATATGATTTTGAGAAACTTATGGGCATGATATTCGGGTGCCACCTTTTTAGTATTTAGAAAATGGAAATCGGGAGATTCCCAAACTCACTAATATTGTATTTGCTACTCAATTGACCGATGCTCTATCTTCTTACTCTAAAGTTTGGCTTTTTGATTTAGGGGCTTCATTTCATATTACCCAACATCATGATTGGTTTTATACCTATCGTACTGTTGCAGGTTCAGTGCTTCGAATATTATTAGCGTTAGCGATGTAAGATTGCAATTTGGTACTAGTACTCCATTTGTGCTTCATGATATATGTCATGTCTTGGCTTTGACTAAAAGCCTTATCTTCTGTTTGACAGTTGGATGATTATAGTTAACATGTCTATGTTAGTGATTCTACATGAGATTATTGGTGGTAGTCTTGTTTTTGCTAGAGGTGCCAAGGTTGGTAGTATGTACGTCTTGCTTGCATTTGGCTCCATTGATCATGTTTTGGTCATGATTGATCTTCCTCATGTATATTTTTGGTATTGCTGTTTTGGGTATATGTCTCTTATAGGAATGGAATTACTCACTCATTTGTAGTATTTGTGGCCTCTTGACTACTCATGGTTTGACTCTTGCGAGCATTGATTATATGGTAGCTAGACTCGTAACTCACATTAAAAGTCTGGGCCTATGCACCTGGGTGAGCCGTTGGATCTTGTGCATTCAAGTGTTTGTGGTGTCATACCTTGTGCCCTTTTTTTATCCATGGCCTATTGGATGTTTGATGCAAGGCCAATAATTGATTGACATGGCTTGTAACTCGTTAAGCTACCCTTCACTCACTTGGCCTATCCCTTAGTGTGGTTAATACTAGAAGATTCACCCTAAAATATGGAGTCAAAAAGCCAAAATAAAGTCTTAAGTAAAAGACAATTGGGATAGGAGACGAAAGACACATCCACAAACTCATGTTACATTGGAGTGTTATAGCGAACACAAGGAGAACCATGGAATCCGATTTGATTTATTGAAATCGATTAGTACACATGCTGGTTGATCAAATCATAAAGGATGGAAAAAATTCATTAGGTGGCTCTAAGTACTTTGTGACATTTATTCATGATTATTCGCATAAAGTTTGGGCCTATCTAATCAAGTAGAAGTCAAAGGTGTTAGCTACATTTCTATGCTTTCTTGCTAAGGTGGAGAACCAGCTTGGGCATATGATAAAATGCCTATGATTTGATAATGGGTTGTTTTGTGATGAGAGGGGTATTAAGTGTCAGTTGACCACCTTGTATATCCCACCCCAGAATGGTGTTGCAGAGTGCACGAATACAACTATTTAGGAAAGAGTTCATCGTATGCTTAGTTAGGCATGGTTACCAAAGTACATTTGGGTTGAGGTAGTTACTATTGCAGTTCCTTTGTTTAATAGATCCCCGTGCACTACTCTTGTTAGTAGACTTGCACAGGAGGTATGGTTTGGTAAACCTTTGTTGTATGCACACTTGTATGCCTTTGGATGTGAGACTTTCTGCGATACTTCCAAAGACAAACACAATATGTTGGATCTAAAGTCCACAAAATGCATATTTCTTGAATATGGTGATGCAGGTGAGATGGGTTATCACCTTTGGGCTTTGTAGGCTTGGAAGAATATTTGTAGCCATGATGTATATCATGAGGAAGAGATACATATGGGACCACAGCATGTAGTTGAGATACATAGGGAGATATATCAAGGGGATCCACATGTTGTGCATGATCATAATGTTGGATAGAGAGGACATGCCATACAATCTCACATTATCCTGATCATTTTGAGCCCTTCACCTTTTAGAGCTTCTCTATCTCCTCCATGACATGCGTAATAAGCAATTCCACCAATGTGTCAGCCAAATAGCATTAGAGAGAGGGGGTATACTTGCTTCACCCCAATGGTGGACTGAACATGTGCTAAAAAGCCCTTAGGTGTCAACTTTTTTTCGATAACCCTCTCATATAGTGCCAAAAATCCCCCAATTGAGCTCCTTAGGCATTCCCATAGCATGTAGACTTTGTATCAACTTGCGTCTTGGCAGTGTTAAAGGCTTCATGGGAATCTCCCAATCGAGCTCCTTAGGCATTCCCATACCATGTAGTCTTTGTATAAACTTGCATCTTGGCAATGTTAAAGGCTTCATGGAAATCCATAAACCAACAATAGATCCGTCAGCAATGAACTCTATCCTCCTCAAAGAAATATATCCATGATCACCCATCGACCACAATAACATATGGAATTAGAGATGGGCCTCATGACTACAGCATATGATTAGTTGCAGAGAATACATCCATGATCACCCATCGACCACAATTACATATGGAATTAGAGATGGGCCTTATGACTACAGCATATGATTAGTTGCAAAGAATACATCCATGATCACCCATCGACCACAATTACATATGGAATTAGAGATGAGCCTTACGACTACAACATATGATTAGTTGCAGGGAATATTCATGAAATTATATTTTGGAATCTCATGTACTATTGGCGTTGGTATTATCAGCAATTGTCATAAAAAAGAGGAAGATACTGAAGACAAAAGCCTAAGTGATATGAATTAAGTGTAGCAGGATCCATATCCTGTGAGAATGAAGCATGCCAGGCTGTGAAGCAATAACGTGGGCGTGTTGACCAATTGTTGTCATTTTATGTAAGCAGTTCATTAGTTAAAGGATGACGATTGATGAGGCGATGGTTTTGTAGTAATTAAGTTGTCGTCATCCTTAATTATGGTCATCAAAGGCACGGGGATGAGGCAGCCGCCATTGTTTGAAGGTAGAGTCCCTAGCCATCCACCCAAGTTGTAGCTTTGGGTGGTCCAGAAACATGATTTTTTACCTCAATGGTAGCCATAGCCACCATTGACACATGATTTTTGATCTCAATGGTAGCCATAGCCACCATTGACACAGTACAGTCGGGGGACTAGAAATATTAGAGAGAGGTATTGCTATCCAAGAACCACTTTTTTTTTCCTGAGGAGCTACTTATAATAGTAGTTTTTCTAAGAAATGTAAGTCCTTGAGTACACACTTTCTCTCTACACATCCTTGTTTGGGATGTTCCATGTGCATGTATGTTTATGTAGAAAAATGTACTTTTTGCAACCAATAGGACAAGGATTAGACTAGCTTTGTGACCAATTCATGTTTGCCTTTATCCCATATCCTTTTATGAGACTAGACAAGTGGTGGTACCTAAGGGACCACCACCCATCATAGGGGTGGTCCCTAGGTATGCACCTGAAAGGCTATATGTTTAACATTGCTAAGACTATACATTGAGCTTCAACTTTAGTGGTTTGGGGCTTGGTGATTTCAAAATTTACCTCCAAAGCCATGGTGTTTGAAAGTCATTGTTCTAGAACCTCTATACCATGAGTTAGAGTTGAGTTGCAACATGGTAGATACTAGTGTTTGAGTATATAAGTGTGGGAGCTTTTGCTCAACCGCCAAGACCCACGGGCTGCTTATTGTTTCAAGCGTTCCAAGCCGAGCACTAATGGCTACCTCTCACATAGCCGATGCGCCATCCATATCTACGGGTGTAGTGAGCTTACCTCCATGCCGTTCGAGTTACCTCCTCTCCTGCGCACTCCGTTAGCTCCACGATCCAAGTGCAAGCTTCAAGCAAGCTCCATCCTCAAGCTCCACGCTCCAAGCTCCATCACCACAAGCAAGAGAAGAGAAGAGAAGAGAAGAGAAGAAGAGAGGAGAAGATCGAGAGCTTCTCCTCCTCGGTCCCTCACCCTCACACACTCACTCCCTCACACTCTCACACTCCCTCTCTCAAGCACAAGCTCAAGAAAGCAAGAAGAAGAAGAAGAAGGAGAAGAGGAGAGCCACTTTTTGCCACACACCAGAATGAGCTTCTCATTTACTTTTCAACTTTATATACAAAACCCTAAATCCCTTTTGGGCGGTCATCCCCTTTTCCCTTTTTTACATGGCCGACCGTAGCCTAGGCCCTTTTTCCCATTGTCCTTCTATCTTCCTAGCTTCCTTCCCACCGCCCATCTATATTTACAAATTACACGGGTGAGAGCCCGGTGCTCCTTGAGTTAAACCGCGGTGCGCTTGCGCTCTTTTACACAAGTTTTGTCTTGCGCTTTTCCTGGTGCGCCTTTGCCTTCCATTTCTCTTACCTTGGCCTTTGTCTTTGTCTTTTATTTTAGCTTTCTGGATTTTCCACTGCTTGGTACTCCTTTACAAGGTTTCAGGGTGCGCCTTTGTATTTTAAAATGCACCTTTCCCCTTTTGCAGTTGCCTTGGACTTTTAAGGTTGCCCTTGCGCTTTTGGCCTTTTCTCCTCTTCCTTCTTCAATCGAGCTACATTTTTTCCGCCTTTGCCCTGCATCTTTTTAATTATTTCCTTTTGCTTTCTTCGTCTTGGGGTTAACATCACCCCCCTCCTAGATGAGTGCCAGTCCCATGGCACTCACCGTTGTAGGTAGCGTGCAGTAGCATGCATCGAAGACATGGGTGGCAAGGATGGTTGTGGTTTGCTTTGGGGGAGTTCTGAGGTTGGTGCGGATGAAGGTCGGTGGGGCACTGGCTGTTTCGAGTGGCATGGTGATATGATTGTTGTAGGGGGCGATAGGGTGACTCTTTGTTGGGAATGGCCACTCATAGCTGGCACCGGGGTTGGTGTGCGTGGGATGCTCCTGGTGGAGTTTGCGAGTGATGATTCTCTCGTGATTGGCATGATGAAGTGAAGGACAAGAGTTTAGAGTTGAGCGTTGATGTCGAGCTAACAGCGCTTTCGTTGGAGTCTTTAATACCTGCAATTGAAAAACCTTTCAGGTGATCTCTCCCTAAGGGGTAGTGCTAGTTGTGTTAGCGTGCACAACGCATATTTGGATGAGTTTGGGAGATAGGTCGAACTCTAAGAAAGCTTGGAGTCTTGTCCTGCACTTGAGGACCCAAACTGTGTATAGACTTTCATACAGATATTATGTGAGTGTCCGTGCATACTTAGATATTATGTAGGTAGAAGATTGCGGCCTGGTGGCTCATAACGTCATGTGGATGAAGCAGAGTGGTCCATGGTGGAAAGAAGTACATGTGAAGGTGGGTGTGCCATCCTGTGCATTGTGATTGTAGACATAGCAGGATAGGGCACGGGGATAGTGTCCGAGCCGTAGGTGGGCGACATTGGGCCTGTGGATGAGAACGGTGTACTGTTTATGGCCATTCATGTGGTGCATGTCCCAATTGCTTGCCATGGTTTTAAGGTAGAGTGTGAGAGGGAATTGTGGGAATGGTTCAGGGTGACAGGTTTAACCACAGGTGAGACAAGCTTCCTAGGGCTGTCTCTTTTTTATGTGCCTTGAACTATTGTGGGTGATGCTAGGGGGCTAGGGGACTAGAGACAGAGCCAGCCGACCAAGGTCACTGGAGGCATCTAATTTGAGGACCCCTAGGTGCGGTGATGTGCTCGTGGGTGTTTTTTTTTTTGGCCACAGTACAACCATTGCAATATGCGGGGGCTATGAGCCTTTCAATGGGTTGGGACATGTCAAGCCTCGGAGGCTCGGGAAATGGATATGACTGTGATGAATTTGCCCTAGCCTCGTTGTTAGGGGAGCCGTTGTTGCAATATCGGTATGATGGTAGTGCCCCCCATCGTGAGTGTAGAGCGTGACCTAAGAAGAGAATGTAGCCCATGACTACGCGTGGGTTTGTGCGATGTGGGCACTCGTGAGGGTGATTGTTCGTGTTCAGCAGCATGACTTTGTTGCGATTAATGCACAATCGTGGTTTTGCGGTGACCCAGGCGTTGAATATGTTTGCACAAAGACCTGTGTTATCCTACATCCACTTGTCACGTCGTGAGAGCACATGCTTGATTTCGTTAAGTAATTCAACAGATGTAGTTATGTTAAAACATGACTTTTCGAGATGCGAGGATGTTAATTGCACTGCCCATGCGATCGCTTGCCAAAGATGCGGCATACATTAGCGATAGGCATAAAAAGTTGCACAAGTGGGGAGTTTCCCTTTCACCCATCAAAAGACAAAAAGTTAGGTCCTGATAACTTGTCAAGCTACTTATAAATCATAGGGCTTAGTCGATTTCTACTAGGCGGGGCGAGTCCGATTGGTTGGGCGACTGGGCTGGTGCTGGTGCAGGATTGTTGTGAGGTTGGGCAAGGCACATGTCAGCCAGGACATGGATGGTATAGTCCCGGGCCGCCACCATTTTCGAAATGCCTTTAAATAATTCGTCGAACTCTTCCCTATCCCTGGCCGCCTTTCCTGCCCTTGGGCATCCAGTGCTTGAGCGCTCATGGGGGATTTGTGCAACTGGTGTTGCCACGGCTTGCACGCTTAGCTGAGCTTTGACTTTCTTGGTCCGAGGATTTTTAGGCCTTCGTCCGGGACGGTGCCGTTTAGGGCCACATTTCTTTGGATATCTCTTGAGAGTGGGTACATAGCGCACAGTTGGAGGGGCATGTGCCTCGTGCTCCCATCATCCGCGAAGAGCATCTCTGCACGCCAGTTGTCCGTGGTTCTCCATGTTTTCTTTTTGGGGGCCTGCAAGATGCAATCCAAGGGTCAGGCTGTGATACGGAATAAGATTGTTCGCATAGGAGGGATTTCAGTGTGGGTTGTCAAACGCATATGACTAGAAGAGAAGGTGCGAAACATGTTGTACTCGTTGTAGAGGGATGGCCCCCATAGTGGTGTCCCTTTAGCCTCTAGCTACTAGCAGATCTTGACTCATGCCGAGTTACATTGATTGGTGGTCCTGCGTTTGGGAGGGCTCATCCTTGGAAGGATAGGCCGGGAAGGGAAAAGTGTATAGAGAGGGACTACGCCCTGCTTACATCATCAGGGTTGTTGGTCAGGGCTTTCCATGGTGGCAATGTGGGGTGCATGCCCTTCGCCTGGTGGCGGACATGATCTGGTGAAAGGGGGACCAGCCTAGCCTAGCCTGTTGGCTCCGATTCTTCTGTCTGCGCTTGACTTTTTATTGCTTGTGTGTGTTGATAATGTCTATACAAGGTAACACAAAAATCATTGTTTATATATATACATTTTTTCGAATCCCTGTTACTTCACAAGGATAGAAACCAATTGTAGAACTTGGGATTGTATTGAAGCGTGGCACACGCATCTAGTACACGTGGCAGCTTACTCAATACATATAGATATTTTGCCACATCGAGTAGCATGGAACCTTGTCCGAGTCTATTGGCGACATGCAACTTCTCCTCAGTGAGAACCTTATCAAGTAGAGGGTTTTCTTGGCTTGGTTCAGCCAAGTCCATGCCCCGAATGGCAGTCAGCACCACTCGAAGGGAAGTTGGTGCCACATAGGTTGGGTCTCTTTGGGATCGCCATTTGGCCAATTGCTCCTCAAAGACTGTCATGATCTGAGCTCCTAGTTCGGCCATTGCAACATAGTTTTCACACCAACGCTGTTCAAATCGACCTCGGTCTTTTGACAGTCGCTTTAGTTGCTCTATTTCTAAGAGATTTGGTTGGCAGAGCGCCTCATTGAATTTGACAGTTAAGCGTAGTTCGTCGGCTTCCTCGCCCGAGATGAGTAGCAAGTGTTCGTGCAGGAGCCTACTGTAGTGCTCGTCAAGATGTTCTTGCTCTTCCCAAGATAAAGGGAAGGGCAAGTATTCTTTGAGTTGCTCTTTAGGGAATGCGTGCATGTCTACCAGGACATAGACACGTGCGAACACCTTGAGCTTGGTATCCAACTCAGCTAGGCATTCTGCGACACTTCTATGTTCAACGAGGGCTTGCTTGGTTGCCATCTCATGCAAGGTTCTAGGAGTTTGCCTGGGCTTTAGCGTAGCTGGGGGATCAGGCGTAGAAGAGCAAGATTGATCAATGCTAGGAGTTCTCATGCGCTTGGGGTTTCCATATTTCTCTTGAGGCTTCGTCATTGCGTCATGGTTCTCTTTGGACGTGATTGGTATGAATTTGTCACCCTATTGTGGCAGTGTTATCTCCACTCTTGATTGGTCGATGAGAGTTCTATTGTCGATGGATTGAGTGTTGGAAGCAACTGTTGATGGCAACGGTTGCTTTAACTTTTCAAAGCACACGGATGTGTCTGAGGTTTCACCACTACTAGGAGAGACATTAATGGGCTCATTGGTGGATGGACATGATGCTTTATTCTCCAGCTCTCCAGCGCTCTTGGTTTCAATGCTCTTGGGGTCCATGACCACTTGTAGCTGTTGTTGTTTGCATTGTTTTCTCCTCTTCCTCTTGGTCAGTGAAGGCATATCTCCCAATGGTTCAGGGCCTTGAACTAGGTCAACCGTTGTTGTGCCTGGTTTGGCTGTAGCATTTCCTTTCTCTAGCGTGTCCTCATGGAACATAGCCGCGGCCCGCTGAATGGCCTTGCTAGGTTGAGTGGTTTGATGCGTCATCTCCTTGGCCACATCTTTGAGGGGTTTTTCCTCGATCCTAGGATTTAGGTGCTTGGGACGGATTGGAGTTGTCAAGGATACTGGTTGTGGCACCTCTTCTGCATATGAATTGTTAGGGACACGTTCTGCAAGGGGTGTAGTCATGGCTGATGGTTGTGACTGCTGTGGTCCTTGATTGGAAGTAGTGGTGGTTAGTTCTATGGACTGGCTACCATTGGTAGACTGCGGTGTCAAATCCTTAGGCAGATCAAAAGTGGTCGTGTCTTTTGTTACCCTTTGCACCTTCACTTGTGCAGGTTGAGCAGTGGCACGAGATTGTTGCTGCCGTGCTTCCCATGTCCATTTAAGTGAAGAGGATGTAGGAGATTTGGGACTCCTTTGTGGGCTTGGTACTGACTAGAGAATTTACTCGTGTTTGTTCGATGATTCTGTCATTAGCTTTGTTGAGAAATCAGCCTTATCAAGAGCAATGTTGTGCCTGTGGTGCTCATTATCCTCTTGGGAAGTTAAAAGCTCCTTGGGAACTAGTGGACCTTGTGCACGCTCGACGGTTACCTCTGATATCCGCTTGCTAAGCACGCTAGGCTGAGGATCTACTTTTTGATAGGTCATGGTTGGTTTCTTGATTTCAATCGTGAGGGGCTCAATCACTCCAATATTTTTGGTTTGAGACTTGGATTTTCGTTTAGGTTTCCTCCTACGCCTCTTTGCTTTTGACATAAATTGGGCTTCTGACAAAGGTGGTTCAACAGGGGGTTTTGGTACCCAAATCCATCGGTTGCCTGCATAATACCCTTGAGCATGAAGTAACGCCTTGGACATCCATCGTGGTGTCGTGCTAGCTCTCCATGGATGCCTTCGTCTATAAGGCTTGGGCTTCTTTCGTGATCTTCTATGATATTTGTAAGTCCAAGCCCTATCCTTGGGCTTGTCTCCTAACCTCTTTGTTTCAAGCATGGCCTCGCTCTCATTGGTTCTCTCCGTTCAACCTGCACTTGCATCAACTCTTTCAACAACTCCCTGCTCTCATTACTAGGCTTGCTTGGTATGTCAGAACACTCCTTGCCCTTCCCTTGAGGTTTGGTGAGGTCACCCTTGCTAAAAGTCATGATTATCCTCACACCTGGGAGTGCTAGGTGTATCCTCTGTGCTATATAGTCGGCTTCACATCTCGTTGCCTTTTTGAAGGGCCTTCCTAGGAGGATTTCCTTTCCACAATTCTCGCTATTTGGAGGAACATAGAACAGGACTGACAAGCTTTCTATTTCAATAGTTACAAGGATTCTGCACTTCCCTAGAAGTGCTTGTGGATGTTCCCTGTAAGGCTTAAGAGTTGCATTAGTCGGTTTGAGCTCTCGTTGACCTAGTAAAGTCCATGCTTCGTAGGTCAAGATATTGAAATCTGCTCCTTCATCAATGAGAGCATCAACACTATGCTCTCTTTTTGCGGTGAGTTTGACCCTAAGATAAGTAGGTGGCACTATGTCTTCATTGTTCGGGTCTTGGTTTACAGCTTCAAGCCTTTTGATACATGCCCTTGAGTCCCTAGCTGCACAGTCAGACATGGATTCTCTACGGAGATCTTGGGTTGTCAGTGCAGCGCTGCTCAGGGTACATCTATCGTCTGGACTGTCATGTCGTCATCCCCGCATTGGTAGCTTGATGATGTTGCATTCTGCTTTGACTAGATGTAGTTTGAACACAATGTACATGTGTCCTTGTAGTGTGGCCTTTTTGCCCTTGATGGCTAGATTGGCCCGTTAAGGTTCTAGGGTCTCTGTTTGCCTCTATTCGGGTGCAAGCTTATGGTTGCTCCTTTTCAAGTGAGGATCCATGCTTGTGTAGGCCCATTACTGCCCGAGGGTCTAAGTTGGAGGGCCTGTCACGGCATGTGTTTTCTCTCCAACCTACTTGGGGAGGATGCAGAGGGGGCAAAGCCCCCTCTTCGGGGGTTCGGGAGGCGGACCCGCAAGGCTGTTACGGTAAACACCATGCACAGCTTGGAGGATTGTTAAGCCAAATCTTAAACCACTTGCTTGAAGTTTCGGCCCAGTGGTGGATCTACGATGCGCCTTTCGCTCTATGTAGCATGTGGGGTCAATTTTGGGGTTCAGAGTTTTTCAATTCGTTGCCTTGTTCGTTTTTGGATCCAATTAGGCTTTTCCACTCAGCGGTTTGCATCTAAGTCCCTGGTCTCGCAACTGCCTACCTCAAGCTGCTAAGCGGCTGCGCCCTATGATTTTGCCTATTCTGTGTGTGCCAGAATCAAGTTCTGAGTGTTCTAAGGGCTTTCGACAGTTCACGCTGCTGAGTGTTGGCCGGTTCAGGTAAAGTTTTCTGAAAAGTTGGTGAAACTGCACACTCGGCCCAATTGGTCTGAATTGCAGGGTCCGAGTGTCCAATTTGGCACAATCGAGGGCCGAGTGGGAAGGGCCGTACGTAACTGTCCGAATGCACAATTCGGCCGCGGTCCGAACCTAGGTGTCTGAGGGCCGAGTGCTGGGTCAGGTGGCTGAGTGGGTCGAGGCTGAACTCTAAGGTAGTCCGAGTGCTCGATTTGGACGGCACGAGTGTGGGCGTTCGAGTGGTAGTGGCCAAGTGGGTCAAGTCGAGCAGTCCGAGGGACGATTCTAGGCCTCAGACTAGAGTCGTCATTACTCGGACGCATCGGGCACCGCGCGCCTTTTCGCTGACTCACGAAATTCGTCGTGCTGGGTGCTGGGGGCCTTCCCCCTTGTCGAGCAGCTCCAGATGCATCCTACTATTGTATGGGAAGGTGTAGAATTACCTGGGCTGGCCAAATATCTCTCTGATGCCAAGATTGAAGTGGATCCCCTCACCAAGCTTTCCTCTTCTCTCATGCTCTCCTGAAACCCTGCAATGCACAATGTGGCCTTTCTTGCCACTTTTTGCCCTTATACCCCTTCTCGGGTATGGTATTGATGCCTCCAATGGCTCTGTTAATCCCAAGTCAAGATGGCAAAAAATGGAGGGAAAGCAAAGGAAGATGGAGAAAGAGCAAAGACACGTAAGCAACCTCTAAAGATGAACCGGGGCAAAAAGCGCAACCTTAAAAGAAAAGGCGCCTCAAAAAACTCGAAAAATCCTTGTAAAAGAGTGCTAGGCTCCCTCCTATGCCCATTGTAAAATATTAGACGGGTGTAGGCTAGAGGCACGGGGCTAAAAGAGGAAAATAGAAAAAGGACCTTGCCACAATGGCCGGCCATGTAAAAAAGGGATGGGTGCCCATGGGATTTTAGGGTTTGTATATATAAAGTTCAAAAAGTGAATAAGAGATCATTCTTTGGTGTGTGGAAAAAGGAGTCTTCTTCTTCTTCTCTCCTTGTCACCTTCTTGCTTGTGTGTGCTCTTGAGAGAGGGAGTGTGAGAGTGTGAGGGAGTGAGTATGTGTGAGGGTGAGGGATCAAGAGGGTGAAGCTCTTCACCACCTCCTCTTCTTCTTCTCTTCCCTTCTCTCTTCTTGCGCACGCGGCTATGGAGGATGGAGCTTGGAGATGGAGGAGGCTTGAGCTAGCATCTAGGATTGTGGAGCTACCGGTGTGTGGAAGAGAGGAGGCAACTCATATCGGCACTAAGGTAAGCTCACTACACTCATAGGATCGACGGTGCATCGGCTAGGTGAGAGATAGCCATTAGAGCTCGTTTGGAACGCTTGAAACAATAAGCGGTCCGTGGGTCTTGGCGGTTGAGCGAAAGCTCCCACATTTTGGTTCCATTGCCGGGACCAACGGAGCTTGAGCACTTGCACACCTCATATCGAGCATAGAAGTAAGGGATTCATCCCCGAACCGGAGCTTGAGATAGGTAGGAAGTTGGGTGTTTTTGATCTTCAAAACAAGTAAGTATTTTGGGTTATTTTGGTTGTTTGATGATTAGGAAACATGGAGAAATCAGTTCAGGATTTTGTTTTCGATTCGTGTTGCATTTAGAGTAGGACATGATTAGGAAATCGCACCGGAAAAGGGTAGGGTTTACTGTTGCAAAACAGGGTAAAACAAGGGAAAAAATCGTGTAAAAATGCAAAAAGCTCACTTGCGATGCTTAAGATTGGTAAGTGAGTGATTGGGGGCGTCAACACCATACCCGGGAAGGGGTATAAGAGCCAAAAGGCCAAGGAAACACTCATTTGCAATAGTTCAGTGTGAAAGAGAGAGAGAGAGAGAGAGAGAGAGAGAGAGAGAGAGAGAGAGAGAGAGAGAGAGAGAGAGAGAGAGAGAGAGAGAGAGAGAGAGAGAGAGAGAGAGAGAGAGAGAGAGAGAGAGAGAGAGAGAGAGAGAGAGATACCAGCCGATTCGATTCGATCGCACCAACGATGAGCCCGTCACTCCATCCAGGTATATGAATTCCTTCTCTTACTCCCTTAGGTAGGATCTGGAAGGTTATGCCTGGTATGATTGAGTGAAGCACAAGAAATGATCGAAATCAAGTTTGCGCTATTAACGTGCGCCGCGCTCGGCCCGTCCGAGTGGCCACTCCTGGGCCGAGTCCCCGAATCGGCCCTCGGCCCCTCGCTGTTCGGCCCATCTGACCAAAACCCTAATCGGCCCGTCCGAGTCTATAATTCAGACCGTGGACAAACTCGGCCCTCAGCCACGTATCAAATTCGGCCCTTGGCCCACTTGCCTTGGCCCGTCCGAACAACCTTGTCCGAGTCAACCACTTGGCCCGTCCGAGTGAACCCATCCAAGTGACTCCATCCGAGTCCACCCTATCTAAGTCCCGAATTCGACCCTCCTCCCATGCGCCTCGGCCGGTCCGAGTAACCCAATCGGACCCTACAATTCGGACCAGTTGGGCCGAGTGTAGATTTTTACAAGATTTTCAGAAAATTGACCTGGCTTGGCTAGGACTCAGTAGCTTAAACTGTCGAAATCCCGTAGGGCGCTCGGAACTAGATTCTGGCATGCGGAATAGGAAAAATCGTAGGGCGCCGCTGCTTAGTAGCTAGAAGTGGGTAGTTGCGAGACCCGGAGGCTTAGACGCGACCCGCTGAGCTGTAAGGCCTGATCGGACCAAAAGCGAACAAGGCAACATCTTAGGGAAACCCGAAACTCTGACAAGACAGCTAGGAATTCGACCAACAAGCCTATTCGGCCCAAAAAAACGTGAGAGTGTGTAAGACGACTAGGAAGTGGTTGTTGCACACCCTGAAATTTTGCACTTGAAGTACACATAAGGAAACTGAAGGCCTGATTGAGCATGAGTGCATGGCACGAGTGCACGAGGAAAGACACATTGAGTGGCCATAAATTGAGGATTGTATTAAATAACTGAAGGAACTCACCCAGATAAACCACTCAAGGAACCCACCAATAGGAGAGAACCCAATACATAGACAAACCATCAACGTGTAGGAGTAGGACCAAGCAAGGGACGCCGACGAAGTGGATCTGACAAGCCTACTGAACCTGATTGGTAGCTTGGTGGAGCACGGCAACTCGACAATGGCAGAAGAAATTCCAGACCGCAAATATATCGAGGAATTCGACTTAGGAGCCTTTCCAGATTTAGTTCAGCAGACAGCTGGTCAGTAGTTACGACGCTCATGCTCGGTACGAGCACCGCGGTAGGACGACGTACGCTATCATTGCAGATCTAGAAGAGCAGAGAAAGCTAGCCCGCAAGGCATTGCAAAGCATGGCTGAGTACAATAGGGATCAGCAGGCTAGGAACCAAAGGCAAGGCATGGAGTTGCAAGAGGTGCAGTGGGTACTGAACTTGGCTGGCAGGAATTGAATGGACCATGAGAGGGCACTAGAAGGAGACTTAACGTTGAGTGATCTTCTTATGAAGTGACTACTCGATAACACGACTGCAGAGAAAAGTGCCTCGGCTCTAGCGACATCACTGCTCGCGCAGGATTAGGAGCAAATGAGGGCTCAAAGAACCAGGCTAAAATCCCTATCCCTACAGTTTTGTCGAGCAGTTCGAGCAAGTCTACGAAGCCAACGGCCTCAACGACCTGACTCAACGCTCTCAATTGTTCGGGCTTTGCTTGGGCGACAAAGGTAGGATGTGGTATACAAGCTTAGATAATGCAGAGCGAGCCGACTTCGATGGCCTCAAGGATCTCTTCATTAAGAGATTTGCCGAGCCCGAATACTCCGATAATCTACTAGTACGCTTGATGAACGTCAAGCAGAAAGAGGAGGAAATTCGCGATTACGTGACCCATGTACAGAGTCTCTTCAAGAGAATCCCTACTGGAGAGCGACCGACTGAAAGAGCAGTGTCAACTGTATTCATCAGTGGGTTTCAGAACGAGGAACTATACAAGGCTTTGGTAGGCAACTCAAGCTTGCAGTGAGACACGCTAGCCAGGGTCTTTGAGGGGGCCATCCGAGTTGATGATCAGCTGAAGGAGCGGAGCTCCAGAAGCGTGAACCTAGAGGAGACCAACTCATGAAGCTCAGAGAGAGCGTCAGCCTCGAGTGAGCGATCAGCACCATCATCCTAGGATAAGGGGAAAACCACCGAAACGAATCAAGACTTGGCTGATATTAGAATGGAACTAGCCAAGTTGCAAGATATGTTGAGATGACCAACGCGCCCACACATCCAATCCGTGTACTATGGCGGAAACCACTTGCCAGCCGAGTGTCAAGACCCTAGGTCCCGACCTTGTGCTAACTGCGGTAGGTTTGGTCATGACGTCGCGCATTGTAGGCTACCCAGGAGACTTCCATACTCTCAACCATACCACCAGCCTTACCTAGTGAATAGGCCGCAGCCATTTTTCGGAAGGGAAGCCCCATTGGCCCTCCCCACGCCCAATGACATTAAGCCGGCCGTTCCTAGGATGGAAATAAATCCTACAGGCATTTCTAGGCTGCCTGGTCCTTACGTGACCCACCCACCGAGTGACACTCCTGTCCACTATGTGGAATAACCAAACGAGGAGGAAGCTTACATATGCCCTTACGTTTGGCATGATGACGAGGGCAATGTTGTCCTCATGGACTATCGCCACGTCCCGGTGATGACGTTAGAAAGAGGACGAGGTAAGGGCCTAGGAGGGTAGACACAGGATCCACACCTGTTGGACATGTGGCCACCCATGTCATGTCTCATCGCGCTGCCCTGAGAGGAAGCAGCAAAACAAAGATAAGACTGACCAGAGGTGTGGTAAGTGCGGAATCACCCATCTTTTCATCGACTGCCCAAGGCAAAAATCGTCATCTAGCTCAGCCAACAAACCATTGGTCCCATTGGGGCCGTTCGGTGTTGAGAACCACGATGGGGAGGCCACACCTATCCCCTTGCGGGTCATGACCCATGCCCAAACAAAGCAGGATGGCATCTCTTTGCCAGGACCTAGCAATCTTGATGCAGCCTCAATAGGGAAGAAGAGCTGTAGACGGTGGAAGAGGAAGTCGGAAGCTAAAATCGCACTAAAAACAGAGAGTGTTACAACTCTACCCACTGGAAAGAAGGTCTCCGATGCAGAAGCAGAGACGTCGGCCCCTAAGACGGCTGAAAAGGGAAACACTAAGGTAGGGGAATACTCGCAAGCGAAGCGACAATTAGAGGCCATAGAAAAGGTGAGAGAATGGGTGAAGGAAGCCCAATAACACCTAAAGGACGCTGAGCCCATCGTAGAGGATGGGATCGATGATCTCTCCAGCATAAGTACGCCAACCTCACTCCCACAACCAAAGTCAAGAGAAGCAAGTGCACCACAAGCGGTACCACTAATGCCAAGCCTCGGTGCTGCTACAGGGCCGCGGTTCAGTCATGGCCACTGGCGAGGACAATACAGGTTAGGAGAGAGATGAACACCCAACGATCTCCTAACCACACTAGTGACTACCCCTGTAACACTCAGCCTGGGAGATCTGCTTAGGCAGCACCCTACCCTATGGCAGGATCTTAAGCAGTGGGTTGAAGGGTCACAAGAGCAGGTCATGACAGACCCTCATGACCATGAGGCAGAAACGCAAATACCGAGTTTGACATTGCACTCTACGCCTAAGTCCTTGCATGTCAATGCCTTTTGGGAAGGCTCCGAGATGCATGCAGTCTTACCGGTCTTAGCCCTAGGCGATACAACGAGGAAGGGAATCGTAGACATGGGGGCTGGGGTTAGTGTGCTTAGCCACACAGTGCTTCAGACTTGGGAAAACCCACTTATTGAGACTGCTAGGTTTAATGTCACACTAGCGAACGGTATGAGAGTTAAGCCATTCGGGGTGCTTAAGAATTGGCCAATGAAGATTGCAGGTGTCCAGTTCTTTGTTGACTTTATAGTCATGAAGGGAGTGGACTATGACATCCTATTAGGCCGCCCTTGGATGCGCAATGCTAGGGTCATCGAAGATTGGGGTAACGGCTTAATCTTTCTTGGCAATAGGACGGACGCCGTGAGAGTAGAGATGGACACCTAGAAGACCTCATCCGTCAACTTAGATGCCATCTCTGCTATGCTCAAGGGCAATGCTCAGGCCAAGAAGTCCTACGGGCCCTTGACCAGGTATATCCCATGCCCAGAGGACGAGCGGGATTGGATGCATGTCCTTGCTACAATCGACCTGCCGTTCTCTGATCATGAAGCATATGAGCAAGCCATCAAAACAATCGGCAAGGCTGACAACACACCCTTCGTGCCAGTCTGCATGATGGCAGGAAGCCTTCAAGGAAAGCCGAAGCCCATCAACTCGCACGTCCCAACCAACAAAAGGGAACTCCAGGAGATACTGGAATATCTATCGGAAAAGCTAGCTGGTAATCCAGCTACAAATCTCAAACCACTCCAGGATCTCTTAGATGAATCCAAGTGGCAATGGACCAGAGTGCATGACTTAAACCTCATGTATAATTGGGCCCTGGTGCTTGACCAACGACCAGGGATAGACCAAGTCCTAGGAGATGACGAGCAGCATGATGAAGAAAATTCAAACGATGAATACGAAGACTGCCAGTCCTTTAGTGATGAAAGTGAGGGTGAGGTAGATACCGTGGAATACGACACTGAAGGACAAGAAAAAGAGCAAATACGAGCAGACTCCAAACCACAGAGAAAGAGTATCTTCTGGAGGGAGCAAGGAGTCATGAGCGTGGAATGTGACCGCGCATGGTTGGAACACGTAGGAGCCATAGACCTCAAGCAAGCGTGACTAGCCCAGCCAGGAATGACATCGGTGTTTAGAACTGAATCACCATCTGAACTGCGCCCACCAGGAGAGACCACCTCTTCTAGCGAAGG
This sequence comes from Lygodium microphyllum, assembly GCF_053477565.2. Lineage (NCBI taxonomy): Eukaryota > Viridiplantae > Streptophyta > Polypodiopsida > Schizaeales > Lygodiaceae > Lygodium > Lygodium microphyllum. Next base: position 105,686,285 of record NC_141138.1, read on the forward strand.
AGGGGGATTCGACTCTGAATCAGAGGTTAGCTTGGATAGTGATCCAGAGATCCCTAGGCCGCCCACAACCAGACGCACCAAGGGGGACCTATCGGTCCACCTGAGGCACAGACGATTGAGACAGGAAAAGGCAAAACAACCCGGGGATACTTGAACGGAAGAACAACAAAAACCGCAGGACCTCTCTAAATGATTCATGAAATTCAAAAACGGGGATAGGGTGGTAGTGCTGTTAGGTGCCAAACGTTAAGCACAGATAAGCGAACCAATTGAGGGACCAGCCAGGGTCAAGGAGGTGGACCTAGCCCAAGAAGGGGAACCACCCCGACCAGTCTTCATTGCTGATGACTTGACTAATGAAGAAGAAACGAGTCTTGTCGCTCTCTTGCAAGAGTACATAGACATGTTCGCTTGGTCCTTAGGAGAGCTTAAGGGGGTAGACCCGAGTGTCATGATCCACAATATTACCCATGACGTCGGCCGCAATACCGGTCAAGCAACGACCGTACCCTATGAATCCAAAACATGCTCATGCTGTCAAGGAGGAGATTGATAAGCTGATGAGAGTAGGATTCATTTATGAAATTGAGCACACAGATTGGGTATCACCCATAGTCATCGTGATGAAGAAGAATGGAAAAATCTGAGTGTGCGTCAATTACAAGAAGGTAAATGCTACCACCAAGAGGGACAACTATACGTTGCCATACACCGAGCACATGCTTGAGAGAGTGGCAGGCAAGGAAGCCTACAGTTTCCTAGATGGCTTCTCAGGGTACAACCAGGTACAAGTGCATCCTGCGGACAGGCATAAGACTGCATTCGCCACTGAGTGGGGTGTCTTTGCTTACATAGTCATGCCCTTCGAGTTGATTAATGCCCCTACCACTTTCCAACACCTCATGTGTACCATATTTAAGGACATGCTTCGCAAGGAGTTAGAAGTCTTTGTCGACGACCTCTCTGTCCACTCGACATGGGTCGAACACCTAGACAAACTCTGAGCAGTCTTTAAGCGGTGTCGTTTATACTGCCTCTCCTTGAACCCCTCAAAGTGTCAGTTTTGGGTGAAGCATGGATGCATTCTAGGGCACATGGTGTCAAAGAACGACGTTGCCACTGACTTCTCGAAGATTAGGGTCATTGTTGACCTTCCACCCTCGAGCAACTACAAAGGAGTTCAATGATTCCTAGGCCATACCGGGTACTATCGGCAGTTTGTACTCAATTATGCATTGATCGCCAGACCATTGTACAAGCTGCTTATAGTCTTCGAATGGATTGAAGCATGCCAAAGGGCATACGAAGAGTTGAAGAAGGCTTTAACCATAGCACCAAACCTACGAGCCCCAGATTGGACCATCACCTTCCACATGCATATCGACGCTTCTAAGTTTGCCGTGGGGGCAGTGTTGTGCTAGCTTGGCAAACACAATTTAGACTATCCAGTGAGCTTTGCTAGCAGACAACTCACTGAGATGGAAATGAATTACTCAACGACGGAAAGAGAGGGACTAGCCATGGTATTCGCAGTAAAGAAATTCTGCCATTACCTTTTGGCCACACCCTTCACCTTCTTTGTGGACCATCAAGCCTTGCTATATCTAGTAAACAAACCTTGTGGTATAGGACACATAGCTCGATGGCTCCTTCTGCTTTTAGAGTTTGACTTCTCCGTAGTGGTATGGAAGGGAAAATAGCATTACATGGCTGATCACATGTCGCGCATTCCCATCGGAGAAGCCGCTGGACAAGGTGTTATTGATGAACTGCCTGACGCCCATCTGTTTAACCTCTTCAGCAAGAGAGAGATATTTAAGGCCGATCTAAAGCGGTATTGGGCGGATGACATAGTCCAAGTGCTTGAGCACGGACTGCTGACCGGACCAATAGAAAAATCTCAGCTTAGGTGATTAATCCTTAAGATCCAACCCTATTAGCTGATTGCAGGCCAACTCTATAGGCTGGGGCAAGACGGCTTGTTGTGTAGATGCGTGTGCGAATATGAGATGCATGATGTGCTCTCAGAAGCGCACGGTGGCATCGCCGGAGGGCACTTTAGCGAAGACACAACAGCACAAAAAGTGTTGTAGTCTCAACTGTGGTGGCCCACGCTTTTCCGCGATGTAGCACGATTCGTCAAGCACTATGACAAGTGCCAGCGGACGAAGGTCCCAATTCGCAAAGATCGAATGGAATTAACCCCGGTTATTGCACAACCCTTCGAAAAATGGGAAATTGATTTCATTGGGCCCGTCAGTCCTGTGGCACAGTATTCGCAGGCTAAGTACATCATTGTGGCCATGGATTACCTCACTAAGTGGGTAGAAGTTCGAGCCACACGAAAAAACGATGCTAGAACGACGGCTAAGTTCTCATGGGAGCAAGTAATCTCACTATTCGGTTGCCCCATCGAACTCTTCAGTTGACCAAGGCACGTCCTTCATCAATGAAGTGATCGCGCATCTCCTGTCCACCTTCCTCATCATCCATCGCAAATCCTCGCCATACTATCCTCAGGCAAATGACCAGGTCGAATCAACAAATAAGATTCTTGTCAATGTCCTAACCAAGGTCGTCTCTGCTTCATACAGCGACTGGGACAACAAGTTGATGGCAGCTCTGTGGGCTTACCGAAGCGCTTATAAAATGGCTGTCGGGGTCAAACCCCCTTTAGGCTGACATATGGGACAGAAGCGATTCTACCATTAGAATTCTTCGTCCCTAGCCTGAGAATAGCGCTTCAAGAGCGATGGGAAGGGAAGGAGGCATGGACGCAACGACTAGTTGAGCTCGAACGTCTCTCCGAGACTCGTCTTCTTGCCACCCATGCACTGATCTATGAGAAAGCCCGACGCAAGAGCTGGTTTGACAAGCACATCAAGCAGCACGAGTTCGAAGAGGGTGACTTAGTGCTCCTCTACTCAGTTAAAGGGCATAAGAAAAATATGAAATTTAGAGGTCTTGGACCCTTCAAAGTTCATGCAATCAGCCAAACAGGCAACGTCAAACTCGAGACCCTAAACGGTGAAGGAATAGGCTTCTTCAATGGCAGTCGTGTCAAGAAGTACTATCCTCCTACGCATCCTTTGCATGAACCACCGATGTTAGAACCGCCTGCGAGTAGCCACAATCACTGAAATCGACGATGAGAATGAGGAAGCCGTGGAACCCGCATACCTTCGTATCACGGTCATGGCAAAACAAACATGTGCTTTCACCGCCTTGATCGACGAGGGAGTAGACTTCAATGTCCTGACCTACGATCATTGGACTCAACTTGGCAGGCCACAAGTTCAACCCACCACTGCAAAATTAAGCCCATACGGGGCTCATTCCTATGCACTACTCAGCAAGTGCAAGGCAACCGTTTCTATAGAGTTTGAGATTGTTCCAATGATTTTTTATGTGCTGCCAAATGCTAAAAATGCAAGCACAGAGTCACTACTGGGGTGCACCTTCAAAAAGCAGACCCACTACAATGTCGACTACGCGTCGCAGTGCATCCACCTAGCAATATGCAACGTTCGCATTGTTACAGCTTTCAGCAAGGGCTGCGCAACCTCATCACGGGCCACCCAGCTGATAGAAACACCTGTAGGAAATTCTAAGGAGGGGGGTAGTGTGCGGCTGCCACTCCTCAAGTCTCATTGCCCGCAACCCATACTAGCCAAAGCTAAGGCCCCACAGCCTCGCCTTTAATGGGTGCCTAAACAGCTGCAACAGTTGCCTAGGAGTCGATGCTCCTACCCTCATAAGACCAGAAACTCTAAACCTAGGAGGCCCAAACGTAGTCATAAGAATAGACATGAATTCAGTCAAAGATGGGTCCCCAAGCCTCTCTTGCACACACAAGGCTACTATGAGGGCAATGCTTGGCTATGGATACCTAAGGCCCACACGGCCAGAGGCACCACTCGTACGCCAACCTCAAGCTTGATCATCCCAAAAACCGTAGGACCTCAAAACCACAATCCGCAGAGCTTCCCTGACCCGCAACCATCAAGTTCATCCACGGCGAACCTACGCAAATCGCCCAAGCCTGTAGGACCAATCATCAACCACCACCTCGAGCATCATCACAAGCAGGAAACGATCCGGCTTTCCAAATCCATCCTGAAAGCAACTTTCCAAATCCATCTGAAAGCAATAGGCCATCACTCGAGGCCGTTGCTAACCTAGCCTCCGTCCCAGCGACCCAATCACAAGCTCCTGAAGTCCTACCACAGCAAATCTCCATCGTCAAAGGCTCAAGTCCTACCAAACCTCAACCACCCGCAAGCCTTAGGCCCTCTTACGAGAGGAAATCCTTTCACTCACTAGCAGCTGATTTAGCTGAGGAAACAGGGGATGACGCGGTGGATTGCATTAAGCGACTAGATGCTACTTTTGTGTCGCTAGCTCAGAGCTACGATCGCCTCGACTTAGGTCTATTGGATGAATCCTTCACAGCCAAAGTTCAAACGATGCCTTGTGCTTAGGAAACATTTGAATTTGCATTTGCAAAATCCCTTACCTCCATTGCTAAGTTGCTCAAAAGAATGCCTCATCACATCAAACAATGCCTCATCACACAATGCCTCATCACATCATATGATCAGCGAACCACCTCTGCCATCACTAACCAAGAAGTGGTAGAGTTCTCAAAACTTGCTGAGACGAAATTCCAGTTCTTAAGGCATTGGTATGATCTTAGACTGCAATGGGAAGTTGAAGGATGCCGAGTAATGACTAACACCGAGCAGCAATGCGCTATCAAAATGGCAGAGTACGACCCCACATACGTCGCGCCGACATCATATCGAGTGTTAACCACACTGCGGGGCCATCCTATAGAAGACCACATCAAGGGACACCCCTACCTCAACCGCCTGTTGACCGAAGAGGAGTTACACATTGCTAGCCGAGTCAACTTGGGCGACTTCCTAACTGACATTCTCACATACATCACCCAAGTGGGGATTAATCCCTCCGATCTGGACCGTGAAGCCCATTTGGAATACAACCCCAATTTCTATACTTGGCTCCTTCACAAATAGCCCCTACACCTCCATGCTGAAAGCCCTACACCTTCTAACCCTCATCCTGGGAAGGATTCTTCTCAAACTGGAAGGGGAGGGGGTAAGGTGAATTAGATCAGAAGCAGTAAAGCAAATCAAAGTCAATGAAGTATGTAGACATACATTGTGAAAAACGGATGGGGTAGAAAAAGGGCACAAAAAATTTGAATTAAAAGGCAAAAATTCAAATTCTGAAAAGGGAATCTGCACTAGACCTTAATGAATTCATTCAAAAGCATAGAGTTTTTTCTTTTTCAACGATTACTATGTCGTAAACACTAATGAAAATTACGGTTATGACAGGAACAAAAAAATGTCACAGTAGGATCGAGCCCACCGACTCCCCTTCACGGAGGAAGAGAGAGCGTGGTACATCATCAATTTGGAGAGTCGCGCCTATAATCACTTGAAATTCCAAACTATTCACAATTTGGAAGAATTAGTGGCCAAGGAAGAGGCGGCCAGGAGCGTCGTGGAAAGCTGCAACCTCAAGACGTACCTGGAAAGTTTCGCACGAGAACCTGAGCACACGAGCTGTGTGGAATTTCTCAGGTCCTACAATCCCGACAGCGAATGCGGCACTGTCACAGTGAGAAGAGGACAAAATGTTAAGCAGGTAGTACTGGTTTGTCTAACCCCAGCCTTGGTGGAGAAGGCATTGGGGCTGGAACTGAAGGTGGAAAAGAAGCAAAAGAGGGACGTATATGCCATGCTGGGGATGAGAAAGAAGGATGTGCTGACGAACGATGGCATCAGTATCCAGGACATCGCCAATGCAAAGACTAGGCTATAGGTGAAGCTCATACATGCGCTCTTTTCTAGCCAACACTATAACGCATTGATGCACCGGATCAGTGTACCAATACTGGAAAATGTAGCAGCCTAGACCCTGCACGAAGTCAACTGGAATGGCTATGTGCGCAAGACTATCGACCAGGCAGCCCGAGCGCTAGCCTTAGGAAGCATGCCCAGCAGGAGGAGAATCCCCGATGTTGAAGGCCGCAGAAAGAAAAAGAGCCTCCTTCAAAGCCTCATTCATCGCATATGGGGGCATCTTAACGGTGATTATCCAGGAGGCCGTGAAGAAAGTAGAAGAGGGGGAGGGAGAAACACCCGATTGATCGCCTCCCCATCAACACCAAGAGAGGTCTAGCGATAGGACGGAGACCAAGGAAGAAGGGGAAGAGCAAAAGAGCAAAAAGCAGGTTAAGGAGACTAAGAAAAAAGCAGCGCAGAAGAAAAAGAAATAGGATGAAGGTCGCAAAAAGGAGAGGGAGGACTTGGAGAAAGCGAAACGACAATCCCTTAGGGAGGCAGAGGAGAAAGAAAGGAAGAGGGAGCAGGAAGAAGAAGAGACAACGGAGCAAGTCAGGCATGCTAAAAAGGCATCCAAGCAAGAGGCTGAAAGGAGAAGAAAAGAAGAGCAGGAGGAAAAAGAAAAACTAGAGGAAGAATGCAAAAAGGCCGAGGAGGAAAGGAAAAGAAGAGTCATAGAGGAGGACGAGGAGTTAAGAAGAAAAGAGGAGGAGGACCTGGCCGAAGCTACATGCCGGTCCATCAAGAAGCAGTGCAAGGCGGATGACCCAGAAGCTTGGAATCAGCCCAGGGAAGAGAGGCCTAGCTCCAGCATGCAGACCCCAGAACCCACGCCCCCCCGTAGTTCCAGAAGGAAAAGGCAAAGCACCCCTGCATCCCATCCCCACCCTCACGGCATCCCCCGCTGAACCCACTACGCCCACCCCTAGCATCCCCACCAGCTTGGAAGTGTCCAACCTTGTGGCCTGGATGCAATACTTTATCAGCAAGGAAATGGCCCAGGGGAAAAGCACGGAAACTATGACCATGGGACCAAAAAGGCCAGCTGTAGATGCTGAATCAAGGCAGGATCAAAAGCGCCCGCGCATGGAGGCCTCAACCATCCCCACCCACACAACAATGATGCCACCAGCCAGTTATGACGAATACATCGCTGAGCTGCTCTCCCAAATGGAGAGAGCGAAGGAGGAAAAAAGGATGGCTATGGCTGAGTTGATGACAGAAAAAGAGTCAATGGCGGCTTTCCAATTGGAACTCAAGCAAGAGTTGAAAGCTGGCTGTGGCTGAGTCAATGACAGAAAAAGAGTCAATGCCAAATATGCGAACTCAAGCAAGAGTTGAAAGCCAAAGAGGATAGGGAAGAAAGTTACAAGCAGCTGGAGGACAAGAATCAAAAACTCGTGCAGATGCAGCGGGAGTACAAGCTCCTCCTGATGCAATATAAGGAACTGGAGTCAAAGTATAAGGAACTGGAGTCAAAGATCACCACCATTGAGCAGAAGATGGAGGAGTTGAATGCCAAGGAAGAGGAGAGGAGCCAAGAGAGGGAGCAACGATGAAAGGAGATCGAGTCTATGACCGATCAGCCACGTCTCAGGAAGAAAGAACAAGACAACATGAGCAAAGAGCTCAGGGACCAGGAGCAGAAGCTCATAACCCTAGCTCAAAAGCAGTGGGAGAGCATGAAAGGAATGAGCAAAAGGGCTGAGGAATGGGCTATGTAGAATGAGGCACGGGTGAAGGCACTGGCGCGGTGCCTCGCCTTGGTGGAGAAGGAAAAATCTTGGCAGAAAGCAAAGCGGATGCCGCTTAGACAGCCTTCACTGCCTAACAACAAGCCTTCCTCAATACGCTGCTGGATACAACTCAACCAGAGGGAACGGAGCCGTTGGAGGTGGTGAAGAAGAAATTAAGCATCGCATGCAGAGCCCTGCATGTGGGGCTATAGATGCCACCCCAATCTGCAGAGGTAAGGCCGGGCCTAGAGGAGCAGCGAAAGTATCTACTACTGGCTGGCCTAACCCCCCAGGAGGCAGATGCCCTCGGCTTTGAAGAAAGAGCACTACAAGAAAACCGGCAGGGGGAGAAAGTCGAATTCGAAATCGACATGAACAGATTCAGAGAAGATGTAATCCCGCAGTCCCCCTCACCGCACAAACAAGATCAGCAACAACCTGCCCCGCCCCTAGAAAGACATGCCATCCTCAAGGAGCAGCGGAAAAAGCTAGTGGAAGAGGCCAGAAAACAGCTGCAGGCCAAGCTAGTCGTGCAGCCATTCGCTCCCCTCCCACCATGCCCCGAAGACCTACCAATGTAATTCCACACAGAACTAGTGGTCTGGGAACGGCAAGAAATGGAAAAGGACCCTTTCTCCTTCAGTTTCCTTATGCCTGATAGCTTGAGAAGGGTCCTGCCGATCAAGGCAATGGAGGAGGTGATCGCGGCTGGCATGCAGCCGACTAGGCCAAAGATGGCTGGAGGACAGGGCAAGGACCCCCACTTTGTGGGGCATGGAAGAGGCCGAATTCTGGCAAGACAAAATATACGAAGTGCCACACACGGTAAGGGGCTACGACTGCCAACCCCTCTAGAGGAGGCGAATATGTAATACCAACATGCTCGCCTGGATGGCATTTTGTAACACCCTACCCTACGAGCGGAACAACCCCACGTTTATGGCGTATCCCCTTAGGGTAGGTGTGGATTTTGTCGCCACCCTCCATGGGAGGCATGACTTCCCCGTCATCTACAATGCCAATGCCACTTCCTTTGAGGACGCTCTACTCTTTGATCTAGGAAGCCTGCCCGCCTCCATGACGCGCTTCATCGTTGAATTCTCCTCCTGCCCAGATCCCGCATTCATAACCACCTATAATTACCTTAGGCTCCTTAAACTCCTACTTAAGTAAGATTCGGCACCGCAAGAAAGCGGCTTTCCTCCCCTCTTTTTTGATCCTAATGCTATCGATAGTTGCACTATGACCCGCTTAATGATGAGGGTTAGCCTACTACCTTCATTTTGCCTAGTGCTCCTAGAGGATATGAGCAACAACCAATTCACTAGGTGCAATCACCCCTTCCTATCCACCACCTCTCTCCATGTCCACATGAACTTGAAAGGGTACATGCAGAGCCACCAATTTTTACACAAATCCATCCTCGTGCCCTCCCCCCTCATTCCGACGATGAGAACTAGACTTGGCTGTCCTGCTCTTCATGTAATACTATCCTGAAACGTATCAAAAAAAAAAAAAGAAGAGGCACGATCACTGCACCTAGGGGTCCTTAAGTTAGGTGTGTCCAGTGACCTTGGTCGGCTGGCTCCGCTCCTAACTCCTAGCCCTTTTTGATCCCCCATGTCATGCTTAGGGTATGTCAATGGTAGGACACACCTAGGGAGGTGACACCCACCTATGGTTCAACCTGTCACCCTAAGCCACTGGCACCACACCCCCTTGACACAAATGGGGTCCTCAAGTGTGGGACATCACCCAGGTTTGCATGCGGTTAGACCCACTTCCCCATTTCACTAGCACGAGCACATTGCACCAACACGCTGAGGACAACACCCCCCTTAGGTAGAGCATCACACCTTTTTCTTCAAATACACCACAAACGCCCAACCACCAACTTCGGAGGCTCTCGTCACCCATGCACTCCACTGAGCTACTCTGACAAACCTCGTTCTTGAGCTCCCACAAGCACCTAAGTCTACATGTGGCCCTCACCCTTACACCCACGCTAAAGTGCCATGGGACTGGCACCCGTCTAGGAGGGGGGTAATGTTAACCCCAAGTTAAGATGGCAAAAAATGGAGGGAAAGCAAAGGAAGATGGAGAAAGAGCAAAGACACGCAAGCGGCCTCTAAAGATGAACCAGCGCAAAAAGCACAACCTTAAAAGAAAAGGTGTCTCAAAAAAATCGAAAAATCCTTGTAAAAGAGTGCCAGGCTCCCTCCTGTGCCCATTGTAAAATATTAGATGGGTGTAGGCTAGAGGCACGGGTCTAAAAGAGGAAAATGGAAAAATGACCTTGCCACAATGGCCGGCCATGTAAAAAGGGGATGGGTGCCCATGGGATTTTAGGGTTTGTATATATAAAGTTCAAAAAGTGAATAAGAGATCATTCTTTGGTGTGTGGCAAAAGGAGTCTTTTTCTTCTTCTCTCCTTCTCACCTTCTTGCTTGTGTGTGCTCTTTAGAGAAGGAGTGTGAGAGTGTGAGGGAGTGAGTGTGTGTGAGGGTGAGGGATCAAGAGGGTGAAGCTCTTCACCATCTCCTCTTCTTGTTCTTCTCTTCCCTTCTCTCTTCTTGCGCACACGGCTATGGAGGATGGAGCTTGGAGGTGGAGGAGACTTGAGGATGCTTGAGCTAGTATCTAGGATCGTGGAGCTATCGGTGTGTGGAAGAGAAGAGGCAACTTATATTGGCACTTAGGTAAGCTCACTACACTCATAGGATCGACGGCGCATTGGCTAGGTGAGAGATAGCCATTAGAGCTCGCTTGGAACTCTTGAAACAATAAGTGGTCCGTGGGTCTTGGCGGTTGAGCGAAAGATCCCATAGGCTCACTTGCCAATCTTAGGCATCACCAACAAGTTTTTTACCACTTTTGCATGATTCTTGCCCTGTTTTGCAACAGTAAACCCTAGTGCTTATTTTCTTTGTTTTTCTTTGTTTTCTCCTACTCTAATGCATCAAAAGCACAAAGTAAATACCTACACTACTCCATCTCACAACATAAATCTCAAAAATAAAAAAACCTACTTCCCAAGGAGATCGAATACCATCTTCAACCCCCTCACTTCCTACCTATCTCGAGCACCGGTTCGGCGGAAAACCCTTACTTTGATGCTCTATTCGAAGCGCGCAAGCGCTCAAGGCTTGAATCCGTTGGTCTCGGCAACAGAACCAAAATGTGGGAGCTTTTGCTCAACCGCCAAGACCCACGGACCGCTTATTGTTTCAAGCGTTCCAAGTCGAGCGCTAATGGCTACCTCTCACATAGCCGATGCGCCATCCATATCTACGGGTGTAGTGAGCTTACCTCCATGCTGTTCGAGTTACCTCCTTTCTTGCGCACTTCGGTAGCTCCACAATCCAAGTCCAAGCTTCAAGTAAGCTCCATCCCCAAGCTCCACGCTCCAAGCTCCATCACCGCGAGCAAGAGAAGAGAAGAGAAGAGAAGAAGAGAGGAGAAGATGGAGAGCTTCTCCTCCTCGATCCCTCACCCTCACACACTCACTCCCTCACACTGCCACACTCCCTCTCTCAAGCACAAGCTCAAGTAAGCAAGAGCAAGAAGAAAAAGGAGAAGAGGAGAGCCACTTTTTGCCACACACCAGAATGAGCTTCTCATTTACTTTTCAACTTTATATACAAAATCCTAAATCCCTTTTGGGCGGTCATCCCCTTTTCCCTTTTTTACATGGCCGGCCATAGCCTAGGCCCTTTTTCCCATTGTCCTTCTATCTTCCTAGCTTCCTTCCCACCGCCCATCTATATTTACAAATTACACGGGTGAGAGCCCGGCGCTCCTTGAGTTAAACCACGGTGCAGTTGCGCTCTTTTACACAAGTTTTGTCTTGTGCTTTTCCTGGTGCACCTTTGCCTTCCATTTCTCTTGCCTTGGCCTTTTTCTTTGTCTTTTATTTTAGCTTTTCGGATTTTCCACTGCCTGGCACTCCTTTACAAGGTTTCAGGGTGCGCCTTTGTATTTTAAAATGCACCTTTCCCCTTTTGCAGCTGCCTTGGACTTTTAAGGTTTCCCTTGCGCTTTTGGCCTTTTCTCCTCTTCCTTCTTCAGCCGAGCCTTTGCCCTGCATCTTTTTTATTTCCTTTTGCTTTCTTCGTGTTGGGGTTAACAATAAGATTGGTCCAATTTGTGAGATAATGACCTTGTGGGACCAAGTTGCAAGTCTATTGTTGGTGTGGTGGATTTAGCCAATGCATTTGAAACTCAGGTAAGTTACTCATGAATATACATATGTATCACGTGGGTTCAAAATAATGTTATATATATATATATATATAAAGGTGTAATATAAAGGGATTATTTACTGATTGAATAAAAAAGGGTTATGTTTTATTCATGAAAAATTCACAAATAAAGATATTTATAAATAGGCCTTGAACGCACATGATGTAGAGGATATACACATAGTAACTTCCTTGAGATTTGAAAGGGGGATTATTCCATTTATTAAATGAGTTTATCCATGTGGCATAATTTTTATAAGTGATGGCCAAATTTAGGTAGTGTTAAGGATACAAAATGGTTGGAGCTAAATAATAAATACATATTATCTGAGAAGTCAAACCCAAGTGGTATGTGGTGGTATAGACTAAATATGTTGGGGTTGGTTTGATTGAAAAAGATAGTAGAATTAGGCACACTCTTTAGGAGTAGATAATCTAGAACCTAAATGTATGTGTGAGATGTCTAAGAATATCAAAATGATGTTTAGGTGCAAGTCGGTTGCAAATATTGCCTAGGCAAAATGGAATCTTTGATGTAACTTCATTATTCCACTCCCAAACCTTTTCAACCTATATATCAATAGAAAGCTCTTGAATATAGGTTCTTAAAATGCAATCTCCAACAAGTTTGGAGTTTGTTAGCAAAATTTTTACCATGCCACCATTTTTTGAGGGAATATTTTAGTTAAACTTTCTTAGAGGGTGTTTTCGAGACAAGTTTTCCCTAATGGCACTGATGATGGTTTGTTAGATGCTTTGTCTACCCCAAGAATGTAAAACTCCCTTAGTAGTTGTTTAATTTCATCAATATGGTCATCCAAGGTTGAAATATTGTTTGTATTTCAATATGTAGTTTTAAAATTTTTGCATGTAATTTATTTCATCCAATTTGAGTAATAGGGGGGAATATTTGAAACCTTGGGTCAAAGACTCTTTTGCTTTAAGCATGTTGTATGGTTTAGAAGGGATGTGATTCAATCCCTTGGCTAATTATATCCTTAAGAGTTCATTTGACACTATATCCAAATTTATGGTGCCAACATGCTCATAGCTAGAAAAGTAGAACATTATATCATATTCATCATGTCACTTACATAAGTCATTCACATTAGTAAAAGTCCCCCATGGTTTACAAAATTGGGACTTAAGAGCAAGTAGACAACTTTGGCAAAAAAAATCTCATTTAACATATGATTGGGAAGAGGTTGTCCAATAAAAAAGAAGAATCCTTGAAGTATTTCCAAGGAGAAACCTTCTCTAACAACATGTTACAAAATGTAAGATGGATTAAGGGTGGAGATGATGTACTCGATGCTTGTTCCAATTTTAAGCATCCATGTGGTTGAACAACATGCATTTACATCAAGTGAAGTTTCTTGAAAATGGAACCACAATGATTTAGAAGTACACCTTTCATTTTCAAGTTTAGTGAAGTAGGCTTACTAGAAGCTTGAGTAATAGAAGGTGCAATAGATGAGGAATGTTTGACAACATTTCATAGTCTATGGCCCTTATAGTTATCTATTTCTTTCATTTGGTTTCAGGCATGTGATGGCTTGAAGTCAATGAAGGTGCACTCTATATAATTCTAGCAAGTAAAACATATCATATAATTGTTGTGTTGTTTGAGATTCACATTCCAAATGTATGAAGCATGTACATGCTTTTCTTGCTTCAAGCATTGCACGCGACAAAATAGCAGTGAGTACGTGAACTCATAAAATGTGTCCTTTCTCTGGTTATTGAGTAGAGAAAAATATGGAAATCAGTAACTTTACATAACCAATACAAAAGGAGCACAACATAACAAGCACATTTTTTGTTATGTTGCTTTAGTGTTAGTTTATATAATGCAATCATATAGTCTAGAAGTATTGTGCACAAAAGAATGGTGTACACTTGGATAAGTGTTTTTTAATTCATCCTCCATGAATGCATACATAAAGAAATTATATTTATTTTTATATCAAATAAGAGAAGACTACTACATGTGTGATGAAGGAATACACAAGTGAAAGGTATATAGAAGAACCTCACTTTCCAAGAACTCAAGTACATGGTTTTACATTGATATGCATTAAGTGTAGTCTTAGACAAAAATCAATTTTAGAAATATAGAAAGACACTAGAAAATCAACTTGGATTTTATCTAAATATTGATATTAATCAGACTAATATACTAAGGTGAAAATTTTTGTGCATTATCATACAATGATATTTTTTGCTTATATGCTAATGTTTAAACCTCTTGCTTTGATAATGGAAGAATCATTATATTATTATAAAATGACACACTAAGCTTCATGCCACCTTCCAAGCTCTAATAATGTACATTTATGTGGCTAAGCAACCCTAAGTATTGAGCATTTATGATCTAAAATGGAATAGGTTAAATTTAATACTTAATTTATGGTTCAAAATCTTGATTTTTATACAAGTCAAAAAGCTAATTTCTTTACTATAAATAAAAAAGAAGCAAATTGCTTAGTGTTGTCACTTTGAACTTAGTACAATTACTACATCACCAAAGAATTCTGCATTAATCTACATGTCACTCTTGAATATCTAATCATATAAATTTAATTCTTTTCTCATATATCCAGACTCTCAAATCCTCTACAAAGGATATTAACATTTCCTTTGATTCAAACAAACCTAAAGTTTAATAGGGGTAGAGATGCAAAGCGGTAGCTTGAGGTGCAGAGAGGTAGGAGGCTCATGAGATGTAGAGAGATAGAGTGAGAAAGAATATGTAGAGCCAGGTAAAGTTGTCAAATGAAAATACATTGGTTATTCCAAAAATGATGCATACAAAGAGTGCAATTTTAATCCAAACCACTAATAGAACTTGTATAATCATTCTCCATAAGTACATCCAAGCTACAATCACAACCATAATCCTTAAGAATGCCCAATGTCCAATGTAAATATATAACACATGTAATCAACAAAATACATAATATTGACCAAATCCAACCATATGTAATCATGATGATAAGGCAAGATAAGATCCAAACTACTACATCATGGTCACAATCCTTAGGCATAACCAAAGTAAAATAGGATATATACGAATAACACTAAAATTTCAATGTTTCACATCCAATACCTCTCACTATATGCACGCAAAATTTTATTAACACCAAAAAGTCAATGGTGCAATTGTATGTAGGGTGTATAACTTCATAGTCCTTGCTATAAACATCCAAATGATTAGGAAATACATTTCTTGCTTGAATACAATCATCCTCTTCATTAACACCTCTTGGAGGATTGAAATAACCACTATTGTATTCCAAAATAATATCAACATCTATAAACTCACACATTAATGCATTCTCACACGTACTACCAAATAATTCTTAATTGATACACTTGCATCTACTATAGAACATTATTCTGATACCTTACACTACATACATCAAGTAGTTTCAAGTCTAGAGTGATATTGAGAGACAATTTCTAAAACTCTAGCCTACATATCTAATCACTACCACATTGCACACAAATCATTTTCTCATCCCCTACAAAAAGTGCACATATACTCATGCACAGTGGTTGGGTGTATTCGACTCCAATATTTCAACATGTGAAAGCCTTGATTGTTTGCATCTAGAATATTCTTCAACAATAACACCACCTCAATAAAGTGCATGCTTACCTAATCTAGATTCTCATCACTATGATTGGGAAACCACTTGTTATGAACTTTGTTACCATTGTCGCCAACATTTTCATTATTGTTAGCTCTTAAAGTGGCAAGGATGATCAATTGATGACTGTGAAATCTTTATCAAAGTGCCCATGAATTGGACATTACAACATACAACATTCAAAAACATTTTCTTGCCCTTTGTTGCCCACCTTTTTAGTACACGTATTGGACATACACAATCTGCTGATGAAAATTGTTGCTTAGTAAAAACGAAACAACACCAATTTAAAACTCATATCAAATACATAAATAGAATAAAATTTTATTGAATTACACACATAATCTCATGTTTCAAAGAAAAGAAGTACCCCTTCTCTATGGTCATGATCTAGATGCAGACCCGAATTCAGAGTTGGATGATGGCATCCTCCATTGATGGAATGCAGTAGTAGTATTACTACCAACCTACACATAAAGGTGGCCTAAGTGTACTAGTGGTAGTGATAAGAGTACTAGCTAGTGCTTCAAGAAGGATTTGTCTTGATGCAAGTGGTGCATGATCATATAATGCAAAACATTATTGATGACCCTAAAACCATGACATTGAGACTATCCACCATGCCCAAAGCTAGGAAAAAGTGTTGACACGACTCATTCCCTTGCTTGACCAAATGGACCAATCACCATCAAATGAAAGCATGATCTATAAGTAGTCATATCCATATTGATAAGGATTATTGCACACACACCCATCCTTAGTAATAATGGTATTTGCAAGCCTTGCCATTGTTCAAATTCCCAAAACTAAGTTCAAGGAAAACTTCATGCAATGGTGAAGCATCCAACTATACACTTTTATATACACTATAAGATAAATCAATCTCTATACTACCTTGTAAAACTATATCCAGTATGGAAATGCGTCAACTTCTCCTAGCATGCACCACATAAGGGATAATGTGAAGGCATCATGGTAAGCTCCATAACCTCTATTTTATACAAGAATTGCATATTCACATGGTATGCATCATGACTCACAATATTCTTGACATTCTCAAGTATATGTAGCACCTAGGTAGAGTATTCATCCCCTTAGATGAATGTAGACACTAGTAGGCGGGTCACTTGTAATCCCCACATTACATGGAGTGGTAGTATGGATACATAAGACATTCACTATTGATGTTTGTACAATATTTCTTTAAAAAAAGAGAACAAAAAAAGTCATATTACTTCTTTGTATGGGTCCTTTCTAGTCATTACCTTGTGGTAGTCTCTAGCAATAAGTACACTACAATCTTTCACTAGCCTTCTAATAGTGGATAATAATGCTATACAAGTGATCAATAAATGATGTCAAGATGGAGGATCCTTCTTGATGCACAAAATTGATCAAATTATAGCTTCAAGAAGATATGCATTCTACCTATCTCAATACTACACATTAAGGGTGCCTTTGCATGGAAAGTGCTAGTAGAGATGACACCATAAAGTCTCTCCCCTATGAAGTTCTCCATTCGCTACAAATCCCCACTTTTCAACACTAGATAAGAATATCGTATTCCCATCATTTCCATAAAATACCACCATTAAATAAGTTGCATTATTACATAATACATGTGATAAGTTCTTTACATCACTTTATTCCCTCAAGACATATCATGGTGTATTTGCTTGTGTAGGTGGCCACCAAATCCATGATGTTTGCAAAAATGAACATCAAATACAAAATCACATAATATAGTGGATCCATTGTAGATTTAATGATAGTCTTAGGTAGTAGTCATGATATTCCATATAAATTAATGAATCACTACAAACAATGACAATCACACTAGTCATAATTATCATCTCTGTAAGGTCATTGATGGTAAGAATGTCACCACCCATTGCTCTATGGCATGTTAAACATGTTTATGATTGGTCACTGGTCACATACTATGCATCATGATATTGTAACTAAATGAGAGTTTGATCAAAATGCTTTCTAATTTAAAACGAAACTAGTTAAGGATTCCCTCTTTATCTTGTACAATTGTTTAGGATCCACCTTTTGACTTGGAAACTCTCCATCTCTTGCTTGATCCACTTTAGTGTGTATAGAAACTTATTACATTCACTTTGGTAATTACATTGTCCATTTTGGGACATATTACTTGTGGATGTTTCCCACCCCTTCCTTGATGAAGAGGATACATGACCCACCCTAGACCCTATTGTTCATGCCTAGCCATGGCCCCATGTGCCAACCTTCTTACACCTCCCTTTACCTTTCCTGACATGGATTCCTATGCATGTATGTTGGTATTATGATCAATACACTTATCATGGACTAAAAATGTAGGATCAAATATATATTGTGCCCTTTGAAAAGTTTAGGTACCATGTGTCATTTTGAGGAGCCAATCAACTCCTTCACAACAAAAGTGATGTAGACCCCATTGCCCATCCAAGAACTTTAGGCACCATGATCGTAATCACCATTTGAGGAACCAATGAACTCTCTCCATGAGGAAGTTGATGTATCTCCAATTGCCTTTATTCTCGCCAACCTACAAGAAGCTCTATGGAATTTGTCAAGGATTCTACACATGAATGCCCTCCCATACACACTCTAGTAACATCTATGTTCAAAAACACAAAAAATTAGACAAAAATTTGCACCTAGCAAGCATCAATAAATCTTACTTTAGTTTCTTAGAATGAACAATGGACCCCAACCTATAGAATACACACCTAACTATAGTGCACATAAATGTTGAAGTTTGTGTGTCATGTTTGGGTTTCATACCCTTGCCATAATGTGGCCTTGAATATTGTAGATACTTATTCTTGCAATCCATGACATATGAACTCATTCCCCCATCTACCATGCACCCATATAAGGTCAATTAGCACTCTTCCATCTCATGCAATATATTATGTATGCTTTATTTATAGCTATTGTTTAAAGACCATCTTTGCAAGCCATGTACAAAAGGCCACCATAGGCACATGACATATCCTCTTCATTCATGACACTATCTCTTGTTGCAATACCTTGTACAATGTGGCCCTTTCTACAAGCATACACCCTTGTAATTAAAATATGCATACCTACACATGCTTCCATCAATCACAAGAAATTAAGTAGAAGAAATGGATACTATTCTTGTGGATATACATGGGGAAATACTAAAAATAGAGGTATGCACTAGGGCTTCTCTAACATGAGTTGATTTCCTTTCACATCCAATCCTCATGTTTGAACAAAAAATTAAAGAACATCTTGCCCATCCTCAATATTTGCAAGGATTGAGTTGTCTTGCACCTCCTAGCTAATGATGGCTTCTAGACTTTATAAAGTTATGTAGCCTATTTGGAATTATGCTACAAACCTATGTTAGAAAAACGTTTTGGTGTTTTGTAGTCATCTTCCCAAGTTCATCCCATACTAGGTAGTATAATCAAATATGAAATTATAAAATTAATATTTATATTCTTGGTAGAACTACATAGTATTGTATCTAAGGAACAAACATTGGTGGAAACTTTAGCCATGTCACAAAAAGGGCATATAATCCAAAATCAATAAAAATATTACATTAGGAAAAAATGAACTAAAAAATGTTCTTTTTATCTCCCCCTCTCTCCTCTTTAAAACAAGGAAAAGAGAAGAGAAGAATAGTAAAATAATCCTCTTTTCTCTCCACTTTTCCAATCTCATTTTACTTTTTTTATATTATCCACAAAGGATTTTCTCAAATTCCTTCTCTCTCCTCATTTAAAAACCCTTTTCAACCAAATTTTATTTTAAAAAAGGAGTTATTTATGAGAGTGTGGTGCTTGGTTTCCAATACAAAATGATTAATAGATATATAGTAATTGATATTTCAATAAAAAATGAGAAAAATGAAATGAAAGTTTATTTTAAGATATTTTGGAATTTTTTATATCATAGCTTTTGGTTTTTAAAAAACTTGTTGGTCAAAATTTTCATGTTTTTGAGATATTTTTGGAGGTAAAATTAAAATTTCTAATATACAAGAACTCTTAGATACCCCTACTTGGGACAACTAATGAGGCAAAGTCGGGGGTTGTGGAATACATATAAGGTGTGGGTTGAGAGACAAGAGAAAACTATGCCACCAGATGGAGCTGATAGCAACACCCACATACCTAGTGTGACACCATCTCTAATGGTAGGATCACTACAAATAAATGCCTTCTAGAAAGGGACTAAGATGCATACTATCCTACATGTGATGGCATTGGGGGATACAACATGAAAAGTCATAGCAGACACAGGAGTAGGAGTGAGCACCTTAGCCACACTATACTATAAGCTTGGCGAAGTCTGTCTCAGTGGAAACTACTAGATTCAATGTGATCCTGGCTAATGATACGAAAGTTCACCCTTTCAGAGTGCTTAAGGATTGCCCAATCAAGATAGTTGAAGTGCAATTTTTTGTGAATTTCATCATGATGATAGTCATGGACTACGATATCTTTCTAGGACAACCTTAGATGAGAAATGCCAATGTAATAAAGGACTAGGGTATTGGAGTAATATTCTTTGGAAATAAAAAGGAAGCAATGCAAGTGGAGATGGACAGTTGGAAGACCTCACCCATTGACCTTGATGCCATCTCATCCAAGCTCATAGGAGGATTACAGAGCACCCCCAAGTATGGTCCATTAACCAAGTATGTATCCTGTCCAGAGGATGAGCATGATTGGATGCACTTGCTTGCAACCATTGACTTGCCATTCTATGATAATGAGGATGACTGCAAAAAAGGGCTATGGAAAAGGCAAGCACCTTCATTACCCAAGCTAAAGCTTATGTACCAAAGGATGATGCCTTACCTACTATACCTCTATGCATGTTGGCACAAAGCTCAAATATAAAACCATAATCTACAACTTATCATATTTCATCGAACAAACTAGAGCTCCATAAAATCCTTGAGTAACTAACAATAGGAGAAATGGCCTACAACCCTATTGCTAGCCTAAAGCCTCTCAAGGATATCTTGGAAGAAATAATATTTAAATGGGCTTGAGTGTATGATTTGCCTACTAAAAAATTGGGCTCTACTGAGAGAAAATAAAAAAGTACAAAATGATGAATTAGAGCAGGATGAACCTTCGGAGAGAGGATTCCGATGACAAGTATGTGGATTGTGACTCTAGAAATGAGGAAAGTGAGGAAGAAGCAAAAATCATTGACTCTGACACTGACGGGCTGACCATTGAGTAGATAATTATGTACTCTAAGCCAAAAAGTACCATGCCTTCTGGATAGAGAAAGGGGTAATGAGGGTGGATTGTGATCGAACCTCTAAATGTAGTGGATTACAAGTATGCAAGGCTAACCCATTCTATTGTCACAAATTTATATAAAGTAGGATCAGAATCTGAGCTTCGATCACCTGTGGCAAGACTTATTCTTCTAGTGAAGGTTGCAAATTCAACTTTGATTCTAAAATAAGCTCTGATAGTAATCCTGAAATTTTAAAACCCCCTAGGACTTGATGCAACGAAGGAGCCAAATCTACTTGAGATGCAAGCAATTGAAAGAGGAGGCAATGAAAAAATTTAAGGAGTCTAATCCTGAAAAAGAAACAAGAAACTTTAGGATCTACCCAAACAAGTCACAAAGTTTTAGAAGGGCAATAGGATAGTGGTGTTGCTAGGAGCAAAGAGACAAGGTCCAAAACCATTGAGCCTATAAAAAAACCTGCCAAGATTAAGGAGGTCAACTTGACTGGTGAAGGTGAAAAACTGTAGCTAGTGTTCATAGTAGAGGACTTGACCATGGATGAGGAGGATAACCTTATTAGTCTCCTAAAAGAGTTCCCTAATGTGTTTGCATGGTCCATTGAGGAGGTAAAGGGGGTATCAATCCAAGCATAATAACCCACGACCTCCCTAGGGTGTCTGATGTAACACCTATAAAGCAAATACAATATGCTATGAATCCTAAGCATGCTCATGTTGTGGAAGAAGAGATTGATAAATTCTTGAGTGCATAATTCATCTATGAAATTGAGCGCACGGACTAGGTATCACCCACTGTGATTGTACTAAAAAAGAATGGTAAGATTAGAGTGTGCATAAACTATAAGAAAGTCAATGTAGTGACTAAGAGAGATAAGTATTCATTACCATACACCGAACACATGCTTGGGAGAGTACAAGGGAAGGAGACATACAACTTCCTAGATAGGTTTTGAGGGTATAATCAAGTGCAAGTCCACCCTGACAATAGGCACAAAATAACATTCGCCATTGAATGAGGAGTGTTTGCTTACATAGTCATGCCATTTGGGCTAACCCAATGACCTTCAAATACCTCTATGAAATCCTAAAAGACATGCTTAGGAAATGGTTAGGAGTATTTTTTGATGACTTTGTGTTCATACCAATGGGACAAAACACCTAAAAAAACTCTGCATAGTCTTTAAATGGTGTAGGCAACACAATCTCTTATTGAACCCTTTGAAGTACTAGCTTTGGGTAAAACACGATTGTATCCTAGGGTGCCGTGTTGAGGAATGGAATTGCCCCAAGCTTCTCAAAAGTGAAGGTGATTGTTGATCTTCCACCTCAGACCAACTACAAGGGAGTTCAATGCTTCCTAGGCCATATTAGATACTATTGGCGGTTCATATTGAACTACGCCCTAATTGCTGGACCATTGTACAAACTACTCATTGTATTTGAATGGATAGAGGAGTGCCAAAAAGACTATGAATGGCTTAAAGAGGCTCTAACATTAGCACCTAATCCTAGGAGCCCTAGATTTGGACCATTACCTTCCATGTGCATATTGACACATCAAAAATTTTAGTGGGAGTAGTGTTGTGCCAACCTAGCAAATATAACATGGATTTCCTATGGTGAGTTTCACAAGCAAGTAGCTCACTAATGCAGAGATGAGTTACTCAACAATATAGCCAGAAGAGTTTGCAATGGTGCTCCTTGTCAAAAAGTTTAGACGTTATTTTTTGCTACACCATTCACCTTCTTTGTTGATCATCAAGCATTGATTTATCTGGTTAACAAGTCTTGTGCAACTAGATGCATTGGCAGATGGTTGCTGCTCTTGTCAGAGTTTGACTTTTCAGTGGTTGTGTGAAAGGGAAAACAACATTACATGGTAGATCATATGTCTTGCATAACCACAACAGAGGCTACTAGAAAAGGCATCATGGATGATTTTCTTGATGCTTACCTTTTCAAAGTATCCATAAAAAAAGAGCTTTAAAAAATGAATCTCACACCATACTAGGTAGATGATATGGTACAAATTTTGGAGAATGGGATCCCTAATCACTCCATCAAAAAAGCTAGATTGAGATGGCTCATCTTAAAGATTCAGCCATACCAGATGGTTTTAAGACAACTTTATCAATTAGGTCAATACACGTTGTTAAGATTATGTGTCAATGAGAATGAAATGCATGATAACTCAATGAAGCATATGGAAAAATTGCAAGAGGACACTTCAACAGGGACATCACTACATGAAAGGTATTGCAGTCCCAATTGTGGTGGCCCATGTTGTTCCATGATACTACTAAGTTTGTTAAAAACTATGATGAGTACTAGAATACCAAAGTTCCCATATGTAAGGATGGGATGGATTTGACACTAGTGATAGCACGCAAACCATTTGAAAAGTGGGGACTCGACTTCATTAGACCTGTCAGTCATCCTACTGCTTAGTACTCATAAGCAAAATACATTATAGCAGCCACATACTACCTCACAAAGTGGGTAGAGGCTAGGGCAACAAGGAAAAATGATGTAAGAACCACTACCAAGTTCCTTTGGGAGTAGGTCATCTTTAGGTTTGGCTGTCCCATTGAGTTGGTTAATGACCAAGGCACTCATTTCATCAATGAAGCAATCAAACATTTGTTGTCCACCTTCTTGGTCATCCATAGAAAGTCATCACTGTAATATCCCCAAGTCAATGGTCAAGAAAAAGCTACGAATAAAATATTGGTCAATGTGCTAACAAAAACTATCTCTGCTTCATAAAGTTATTGGGACAATAAGCTAATGGTAGTCTTGTGGGCATATCACATGGCCTACAAAACATCTGCTCAAAAAATGCCATTTAAGCTACCTATGGAATAGAAGTGGTCTTGCTAGTTGAGTTCTTTCCAAGCTTGTGGATAGTTGTTTAGGAGAGATGGGAAGGCCATGAGGCATGGACTAACTATTTAAATGAATTAGAAAGACTATCCAAATCTCAACTTATTGCCACACATGTGCTCATTTGCAAAAAGGCACAAAGGAAGACTTGGTTTGAGAAGCATGGCAAACAACACGATTTTGAAAAGGTGACTTGGTGTTGCTATATTTGATCAAGGGCCATAAGAAAAGAATGAAGTTTCATGGATTAGGGCCATTCAAGGCTCATCAGATTAGTCGAACTAGCAATATGAAGCTTGAAACATTAGATAGGGAGGGGATTGGCTTCTTCAATGAAAGTTGCATTAAGAAATACTACTCGCATGTACACCCACTACATGACTCCCCTATGCTACTACCACTTATGCTTCTTCAATGGAAGTCACATCTAGAAATACTACTCACTTGTACACCCACTACACGAGCCCCCTACGTTGCTTCCACCTATCAACATATGAGTTGTATCAATCAATGAAATTGACTTGGAAGATGAGGAACCTATTTTGCTAGCTTATCTGCGGGGCTACTTGTTTCGATTTCATGAGACCACATTCTTGATGCATTAATTGATGAGGGAGATGACAACAACATACTCACATATGAGGATTGGGACTAAGATTCTCGGCCACAATTGATCCCCACCAATGCCAGAATCAACTCATATGGGGAAAATCCATACTCCTTGCTACGAAAGTGCAGATCATGATTACCATTGATTCTAAAAGCCTTCTTGTTATCTTTTATGTGCTTTCAAATACTAAGGGAGTGGGACAAGAAACATTATTGGGACGGGCCTTGTTAACCTTAGCATAAGAAAAAGCAAAAAAAGTGGAAAAGTGCAAGTCGAGAGCTAAAAGAGGCAGCCCAAAAGGAAATTGGGTACAATAGAAGGAGGAAGGGAAGCAACCGAAAGCACAAGGGCAGCCTCAAAAGCTAAGTCAAAGGCAAAAGCGCATTTGTAAATGCAAGGCACCTGTGAAACTTTTGTAAAAGAGCGTCCCCTCCTATGAAAATTGTAATGGTAGACGGGGCAGTAGAAAGGAAGCTAAGAAGATAGGAGGACAATGGGAAAGACGGCCTAGGCCACAACCAACCATGTAAAAAGGGAATGATTGCCCAAAAGGAATTAGGGTTTTGTATATAAACTCAAAAAGTGAATGAGAAGCTCATTCTTTGGTGTGTGGCAAAGTGAACTCATATTCCACTCTTCTTCTCTTCTCCTTCTTGCTTGCTTGTGTGTGCTTGAGAGAAGGAGTGTGAGAGTATGAGCAAGTGAGTGTGTGACGAATCTTGGAGGTGCAACTCTCCATCATCTCCTCTCTTCTTGTCTTGTCTTATCTTCTCCTCTATTGCACGTGGCTATGGAGGATGGAGCTTGGAGGTGGAGGATTGAGGATGCTTGAGATCACATCTCAAATCATGGAGCCATTGGTGTGTTTGAGGGAGGAGGCAACTAATTTGGACATTGAGGTAAGCTCACTACACCCCAGTAGAATCAAAGATGTGTCGGCCAGGTGAGAGATAGCCATAGGTGTTTGCTTGAAACACTTGAGCAATAAGTGGTCCGTGGGTCTTGGCGGTTGAGCATGAGCTCACCTCTACATTTTGGTTCCATTGGGGGACCAACGGATTCAAGCTTGAGCACTTGTGCACCTCAAATCGAGCGATGAAGTAAGGGTTTCATCCCCGAACTAGAGCTTGAGATAGGTAGGAGGTTTTGGGTTTTTAATCTTTGTAAAAAGTAAGTATTTTGGTTTTTTTGATGAGTAGGAAAGTAGAAGAAATCATTTCAGTATTTTGCTTTTGATTTGTATTGCATTTAGAGTAGGATAGGATCAAGAAATCAAAGCGGGAAGCTTTAGTTGTTGTTGTGAAACGGGTCCAAACATGAAAAAATGGGGAAAAAGAGTGCTTAGAGGTGTTAGAGTTGCACAAGGAGTGATCGAGAAGATTAACCAACAAGGGTTTAAGACCCCAAGAAGCAAAGGGAGACCTCATTTTCACTTGTAGCATTGAGAGAGTGTGTGTGTATGTGTGTGTGTGTGCTTGGACAGTTGGGATTTCCTATGAGTCCATCGACTCCCACTGACATTGTTAGCGCATCCCAAGTATAAACAAACCTTGCCTTGTGGTCATAGTTGCATTCTTGAAGTCCTCAACTGCTAGCTTACTCATAATCTTATCTTTGATTCGATTTTTTGTCATTTCGGCCCCTCGACCGAGGGAATTGGACCACCTTACCAATGTCTAATTCCTAAAATTGGATGTCTGATTTTGGAAATCAAAACACTTGGACACCCTACACCCGTCCAATTTTGAGAATCGGATAGCCAACAATAGGACACTCGGACCTGTGACCTTGTTTGATTTTGAAAATTGGATGCCGGATCACCTTGACCAATTTTGGCAATCGGACACACTCAAATCGGACTAACCCATCCTGTCCGATTGAACAGACCCTGTCCGATTTCAAACATCGAGCATCCCATAATCAAACACGAAAATTGGACCATTCGGAATCGGACAAGTAAAATTAGATACCTGTCAAATCGGACATTTGATTTCTAGAATCGGACTCTATAGAATCGGATTAGATTTTGACACATCAAAATTAACAAATTTAGCACGTTTGAGACGATGAAGAGTACAATACGCAATGGGAGATTTCACAAAAAGCTTCATAGGCAAATCTAACCCTAGAAATCACACTCGAATGATCGAAAATAGTGTTGACACTCATATCAGCGTATTTGATGCGTTTAGAGGTGTAGGGTAACCAACAAACCCTAATTTGACCTTGAATGAGCTGAACGATGCAGCACAGACCCTAATCACCAATAAGAATGGCCAGGAATTGAGCCTAGAGCCCCATTAGGCCAAGTACATAAACGAGATTGCGAGAGCTGCAATTCTCACTTTGTTTCGCACCCATGTTGTTTTCCAGCACTTAAAGTGCACTTAAGAAAAGCTGAAAGCCTGATTTCTCATGGTGCATGGAAGAGAGCACGCACATACACAGAGTGAGTGTAAGTTGGGGACTGTTTGTAAATAATAAGAAACTCACTTATACTTAACAATCAGAATGAACCCACCAATAGGAGAAGATCCAAAAACATAACTGGGTGATTGAGAACCCCAAGCATAGGACCCACACAACACAAATAGACTCTAATGACTTCTTCACAGGTGTTCTCACCTATATCACTCAAGTAGGCATTCGTCCTTTCAATATGGACCACTATGCTAATCTAGAATACAATTCAAACTTCTATGATTGGCTCATGCGAAAGTAAAACACTGCAAGCACATGCGGAATGCCCTTGACCTCTCAAACCTTAATCCTAGGAAGGATTGTTTTCAACTCCAATGGGGAGGGGGGAAGGTGAATCAAATATGTAAGGTAAATGAAACAAGCAAGGAAAAAACCTCAATCAAGGTCCAAAAGTGGAAAAGAGTGAATGAAAATCAACTTGCAATTGAGGAGAAGTGTCATAAATATTTGGAAATGAAGAGAACTAAAAGGAAAAGTCTCTTTCTATACTTATGCATTTCAATTTCCCATAAGCACATAATCTTTCTATAAGAAATTATTTTAAGTTGACTAATCGTGAGCATGGCTTCATAATAAGCGGCTACAATGGCAGGATAGGAGAAAACTAGCAAGCTGCCATTCTCGGATGAGGAGCATGTGAAGTACGGCCTCTCAGTGGAAATAAGGGCCTACAACCACTTCAAATTTAGGCACATCCTGAATTTGGAAGACATCATAATGGAAGAGCCAGCCATCAAGCAACTCGTGAAGCAATGTAAGCTACAGAAATACATGGAGAAGGTGGGCCAAGTTGTTGACTATGAGAAGTGCGCAAAATTCCTTTGAACCTTCAACAAGAACTGCGGCACCTTCAACAGTGCATCTAGAGAATGAAGTCCATCAAGTAGAAATTGAGCTGAGCCTTAAGTTGGTACAGAAAGCACTAGGCCTACCCAACAAAGTGGAAAGATGGCCAAAAAGGGATGTGTATGACATGTTGGGAATGGACAAATTGATAGTCCACACCAACAACGTCATCAACCTAGCTGACATCCTGGACCTCAAAGTCCAAATGTAGGAAAAAATGGTGCACACCCTATTCTCTAGCCAAAGGTACAATGCATTGATGAATAAAATCAATTTGCCAATAATGGAGAGCACCACTAACAAGTATTTCGAAGAGGTGAACCTAAATGCCTTCATGAGAAAATGATAGAAACATTAGCAAAAGCATTGGCCACCAGCAAAAGACCCATGGGGGGGGGGGGAGTCCCCAGCCTCCAAAGCTAGGAAGTCGATGTCATCAAAGGCCTCTACCATCGGCTTCAAAGGGGTCTTGATGGCCATCATAAGAGAGGCATTGGGGAAAGCACAAGAAGATGAGGAAATCGATAAGACACCAAATAGGTCTTGTTCGTACCATGGAAAAAAACATTCTAGCAAAAGGACTGTGAGTGAGGAAGAAGGAGAGCAAGAAGCATAATCTAGCCAAGGAAGGCCTAAGAAATCAAGGAAAGTGACTCTGCAAAAGTAGGTCAAGAAAGAGAGCGGAAAGAAAGAGAAAGCAGACCTACACTGAGCCCAAAGTAAGTTCAAAATCACGGAAGAACAAAGAAACAGAAAAGAAAGGGACGAGGAAAAGAGAATAAAAGAGGAATCTAGGAAAGATGAGGAGGAGGGAAAGAGAAGAGCTGAGGAAGACGATGCAACGCTTAGGAAGAAAGAGGAAGAAGACATAGCCTTGACCATCCACCTCTCAGTGGAACAACCTTCAAGGTAGGAAGAGTTAGCTGCCATGAGTCCACCCAGACACGAAGGTCCAATTACTAACTCCAAAGCACTCAAATGCTTGCCACCCCCAGTAATCGAGGGAAAGGGCAAGGGTTTAATCAACCCCATCCCATCCGTCCTATTGCCCGCCACCCTAGTCATTGCACCCACCCAAGACTCCTCTACCATGGTGGATGCCAACAATCTTGTGACCTGGGTGCAGTTCTTGGTCATTGAGGCAACTCAAGGTGCAAGTGTAGGAACCCCCATGATGGGAGCAAAAAGATAGGAAGTTGCAGATGTGAAATCTAGATGAGACTCCAAAAGGTAGAAGATAGAAGCATCTACAACCATTGGTCCCACTGCACTGCCTTTGTCTACAAACTATGATGACTACATATAGAAACTCCTATCACAGTTGGAGCAGGCAAATGAAGACAAGAAAATAGTCATAGTAGCTGAGCTCAAGGCCAAAAGGGAGATGATGGCAACCTCTCAATTAGAGAGAATCCATTGAGTGGCCACGTATCAAAGAGACATCAAGGAGCTAAAGGAGAAGCTCGAGGCCAAGGGAGGAGAAGAAGAGAGGTGGCAAGCAAAAATTGTGGTAGAAACACAAAGCCTCACGAGCCTACAATGCAATTATGATGAACTAGTAGTGCTATATAAAAACTAGCAAAAGGAAGATGAAAAGATCTAAAATTCTATTGAGCATCTAGCAGTGATAGAAGAAGAGAGAAGCCAACGGCACCAAAATCATATAGAAAATCTGGAACAAAGGATAGCCTCGGAGCTTGGAGAGCAATAGTGCTTGGAAAGAGAAATTAAGGAACAAGAGAGGAGGCTAAGGACGTTAGCCTGTAGGCACAACAAAAGCCTAGAAGAAATGAAGAAAAAATGAGATAAATTGGTGGACAAGAGGAAGAAAAAGTGAGCAACTTAGCGCACTGGCTAGCCCTTGCAGAAGGCGACAAGCCCAACATAACACGCCTTCCTCCACACTCTCCTGGATGCCATGCAATCTGAGGAAGAGGAGGCCATTGAGTCATTAAGGAAAAACTTGGAGATCACCTCCAGGGCTCTAAGACATGGGCTATACGTCCAACCACAAATTGCAGGGCGGTATAAGGAAGCAAAGCCACTAGAGCACAGGGGAGAAGAGAGGCAAAGGCCGATAAAGACACATGGCCAAGTTTTGAAAGGGGGTAGCAAGCCGCAGCTCCTTAGTGGGAGGTTTTTAAGACAAGACCCTACTTTGCAAGAATACCCCCCCCCCCCCCCAACCACTCTTTTTGACCTCAATGCCAACAAAGATATCTATGCAATGATTAGATCAATGATGTGGCAAAAAAAGCACAAGTAGGTCACAACCACTGCACCTAGGGGTCCTCAAGTTAGAAACATCTGGTGGCTTCAGTCTGCCAGCTCCGTCCCTAGCCCCCTAGCCTATTTTGATTCCCCACATCACACTTAGCGCCCATCAAGAGAAGGATCTACCTAGGGAGATCACCCCCACCTCCAGTTAGACTTGTCTCCCTAAGCCACACTCACTACACCTGCACCACTCTTATCCACAAACTAGGTCCTCAAGTGTGGAACAATACCTAAGAAAATCCCAATTCCACTAGCACAAGCACAATGCACCACATAGTAAGGTAGATGCACCCCCAAGTAGTACACCTTCTTTTCTTTTTCAAGAACCAACACATGCTGCAACCCACCAACTTCGGAGGCTCCATCATCCACTCAATTCACTTTCGACCTCCATCACCTCAATTGGTTGCTCAGTTCTTTCTAAGACCAATCCTTGCAAGACCCCATCATCATCAACTCACACCGCCGCCTTTTAAATCATTGAATCTTCATCAATTCAAAATCGCAAGCGCCATAGGACTAGCACTTGTCTAGGAGGGGGTAATGTTACATGACTTGTTACCAGGCAGACGAAATGAAGCAGAGGAAGAATAAGAAAGCCCAAGTCAAAAAGAGAATGAAGAAGCTCATTCTTCCCAAGCAACAAATGGAGGAGAAAGCAAGGTGCTCTCAAGGATGAAGGAAATCACTGAAGATTCTAGCAAGGTGCTCAGGAAGAACGAAGGAAAGCACCAAAGATTCTAGCAAGGTGCTCAAGAAGAACATGGGGAAGCACCGAATGTTCTAATAAGGCTCTCTCAAGAATGAGGGAGAACCTCCAAGGGCTCTCGCAAGGAAAGAACAAGAGGCGCAATGTAATTCATTTTATAAGAGTGCTAGGTTTCTTGCTATGCAAGTGGTAAAGTCTAAATGGACATAGGTGAAGGGATAATGCAACTTGAAGGGAATAGGGAAAAGCCATGTTAAGATCGCATCCTAGCAACCTCGAAGGGAAAGAGGAGGGATTTGTCCAACACCATCATCGATTTCAAAGATAGATCTGCACACCCACCATTCTCCAGAGGAAATTGGTCCAACGCTATCTAAAATTTCAAAAGATAGATCTGCTTGCTCGCCATTCTCCAAGGGGGATCTGTCCAACACCATCTACAATTTCAAAAGGACTGATCCACCCACCGTGAGTGCTAGGCAGGGACATGCCCCAACACCATCTTCAATTTCAAGGGCCGATCCATCCAACACCGTCCCCTGCAAAGGCTTGTATACAAACTCAAAAAGCCATTTGGCTACACCCATCCCACCTTCCAACTACTACCCATCAATGCCATGGGACTGTCACTCAACTAGGAGGGGGTAATGTTAGCCTCAGTACAAGAAAAAACAAAAAAAGTGGAAAAGCGCAAGTTAGGAGCTAAAAGAATTGGCCCATAAGGAAATCAGACACAACAGAAGGAGCAGGAAGGGAAATGGCCGAAAGTGCAAGGGCAGCCTCAAAAGCTAATTCAAAGGCAAAAGTGCATTTATAAATGCAAGGTGCCCCTGAAACTTTTGTAAAAGAGCACCAGGCTCCCTATGTAAATTGTAATGGTAGATAGGTGGTAGAAAGGAAGAGCTAAGAAGATAGGAGGATAATGGGAAAGAGAGGAATTAGGGTTTTGTATATAAACTCAAAAAGTGAATGAGAAATTCATTCTTTGGTGTGTGGCAAAGTGGACTCAACTTTCACTCTTCTTCTCTTCTCCTTCTTGCTTGCTTGCATGCGCTTGAGAGAGGGAGTGTGAGAATGTGAGGAAATGAGTGTGTGAGGGTGAGGGATCTTGGAGATGAAGCTCTCTGTCATCTCCTCTCTTCTTCTCTTCTCTTCTCTTCTCTTGTCTCACGCGTTGCTATGGAGCATGGAGCTTGGAGGTGGAGGCTTGAGGATGCTTGAGCTCACATCTCGAATCGTGGAGCTATTGGTATGCTTGAGGGAGGAGGAAACTCGAGCATCGAGGCAATCTCACTATACCCCAATCTAATTGAAGGTGTGTCAGCTAGGTGAGAGATAGCCATAGGTGTTCGCTTAAAACACTTGAGTAATAAGTGGTCCATGGGTCTTGGCGGTTGAGCATGAGCTCACCTCTATAGACCTTCAAGGAGAAAACTCAATGCAATGTTGATTATGAGACCCAATGTATTCATCTCGCTCTTGCAAATGTTAGGAGAATAATGGCTTTTAGCAAGGGCACCTAAAGCCTCAGCTAGCAGACCTGTACCACCACTAACGTTTTCATTTACCACATCAATTCTAGTGAGGGGGGTAAAATAGATATTGCATGAATTAAAACAAGCTCAGATGGTCAAATGGAGGCCTGTAAGTAAGCTAACCACTAGTCAACACATCCATACATGATTTAACACTAACATAGGTTGTGGAACTCTGATCTCTAGACCAAACCTAAGCCTCGCATACACTCTTGAAAAAAACAACGTAAAGGGTGGCTTGATGGTTGAAGGACACTTGTAATGCTGTGCTAGGTTTCCAAGACCTTATTGCATGCCCAAGGATCCTATGAGGGTAACCACTGGGCTATGGCTACCAAAGCACCCCATCATGAACAAAACCACAAATTCTACTTCTCCATCTACCAAAAAAACTACTAGTGACTATGTTGTTATTGAGCTAAAGTCTATGCTTCCTTGTAGTAGCTAGCAAGGCACCAAGATCCCACGATCAAAGCTAGAACAGAAAGACTCTATGACACTGCAAGCAAGAGCCAAAAACTCCCCATGCCACCCACCACTGCAATCTCCTTACAAGTGGAGGCCTAAGTGTCCAAAGGCTGCAACCCTCCCATACACATCCACATAGGCTACACCACCTTCAACTGGCAGACTCTCAAGACAACTATGCATTCACCCTCGGAAAGTGCACCAAACACTAACATTTCCAATTCACCTACAACCAAAACACCTCTAAATGTACCAACATTGGATAACAAACAAGCAAATCCTCCAATGAGGTTAGGTAAAGCTACATCATTGGTAAGTAATGAGAAACCCAAACTACATGTTGAGTTATTGCCCTCTTACCTTCCCAAGGGGTCCACTAGGGTTTACCGTATGGTACCACGTGAGTGTAAGGGAGGGGGGTTATTTAAGGGAAGGAAGGTACATTATATAAGGTAAGGTCCCATAAATAGGGGGTAGATAAGGGATATTTTCATATATTTCTTGCACACAGGTGACGTCTCCTTATTACTACTAGTGAATCACCCGTGCTTACCTTAGACATCCCATTGTAGAGCTTGTTGTAGATATGGCTCTAATACTAGTGAGAGTACTGCCAATAGCATATGTTGTCTTAACAATACCTTCACCCTATCTACTCGTAGCTATGACCACTTGGACCTTGACTTATTAAATGAAGATACTCTAATATCAGGAGGCTTGCCCTGCTCTTGGGAATAATATGAATTCATCATTATCAAGCATGCCTCTATTACTAAAGAGCTCATTGCCACTCAACTTAGTAAGAAACAAGCCATATATAGCTGATTGATCACATCTTTCAAATGTAGATGTGTGGAAGCCTCCAAGATAGAAATAGTAGACCTAGAGAAGTTAGCCACATCAAAACATGAATTTCTTCAAAAGTAGTTCACCTTACGTGCACAATGAAAATGACCCAATTGTCAGATAATGACAAAATTGAAGTAATAATGAGCCATCGGGACCACTCGATATGATCCCGCTTACACTACACCCACTTATTTCCATGTGCTACCTATATCACCCACAATATACCTTCGGAGGATCATGTGCTACTATATCCATACTTAGATAGAGTCCTATGTTAGGAGAAACTACACATTGCCAGCCATTTGAACATAGGTGATTTCCTCATAGACATGCTCACTTATATCATAGATGTGGGCATTAGACCAAGTGACATGGACCACTATATTTCCATGGAATATAATCCAAATTTGTACAATTACCTTTTGCAAAAAGGTTTGACAAAATCTCCTTAGTGTACACATTGTGTGCCTCTCACCTGTTCACTTGTACAAACTTCATTTCCTTCTTCTTCTTCTTTTTTCGTCTCTTTTTGTCAGCTTATAATAAGATATGGTATTCAATGTTCCACCACCCTACCATCCTCGCCACTACAAGCTAGGAAGCATTGCTAATTTTCCCAAGAGGAGAGGGAATGTTCAAATGCAAATGCAATCATTTCAAATTCAGTCATTCCATAGCTCTATTGAAAATTCTTAAATTTTGACAAGCAAAAGATGTAAGGTTATATATAATAGTTCAAAACTCTCTTAACCATAATTTTTTCAATTTCTTACAAGCATACCAAAAATGGTCAGATGTCGACAAAAAAGTGGTCCATTAGAGACATGGAAAGCCCAAATCCTTTCACAAATGTGAAACTGGAAAAGTACAATATGAATGCATACATCTTGCAAAACAAATACCTAACATACAAGTAGATAAAAAATCTCAGAGAGGTGGTGGACAATGAATAAAAGGTAAAGGAATCGATGGAACAATACTCCCTAACGAAGTATGTGGAAAATTTTGGAGGCAAGGTCAACCACTTGAAGTGAATTGAGTTCCTTACAACAAATTATGATGGAAAAAAGAAAATAGGGACCATCATGGTGTAGATTGTTGAAGGGCTGCAAAAGATGAAGATTCCACTTTCATCAGGTTTGGTGCACATGGCCCTAGGATTACCACAATGCCCTTTCAAAACAAAGACAAAGAAATATGTAGTCACCCAGTTCAATTTCATGAAGCAACAAATAAGCAATAATGGAATCAAGTTTGAGGCTATACCAGACCCTAACTTGCAGCTACAATCCAAGTTCATCCACACGTTGTTCTCAGGTGCTCGACACAATGTTGCCATGAATAGGATCCACCTCACCATGTTCAAGGATTTGGTATCAGGATACCTAAAGGATGTTGACCTGAACGCTTATATAGGAACCACCATCCATGCATCAGCTACACTACTTAGTAAGCTCGCACGCTCTCAAGAAGTCACAGTGAGAAGCTGTAAACCCACCAATGGAAAGGCCACTAGGAGAGCAGTTATGGTTGCCTTTGGAGAAATACTAAAAGCCATTATTGAAGAAGCATTTAATGATCCCAACACCCCCAAAGAAGTAGTGACAAGTGTGTGAGAGGATATGGCCACGTCCAAAGCACAGGACACCATGAGCAAGGACTGAATCCAATGAGGAGCAGGGATGATGAGAGTCGACACCATAGGAAGAGGAAGGATCCCAAGCCACTCTTAGTAAGAAAAAGTTAGAGAATAGATACCCAAAGAGAAAGGAAGATAGAGGAAGAGAGGAGAAAAAGAGTAGAAGAGGTCTGGTAAGTGGAGTTGGAAGCCATAAAAATTTAAGAAGAAGAGAAAGCTAGAATCGAAGAGGAGCCACAAAAGGATGATCAAGAGAAGAGTGAGGAAAAGGGCTCTAGAAAAGGGGGAAAAGAAGAAGGACACCAATAAGAAGTAGGGTGAATAAGAGAAGACTCCATCAGAAGAGAAAGACACTATCATGGAGAAGTCTAGAAAGGATAAGGCAAAATGGCAAGCCAAAGAGAATAAAGCCTAAGAGGAATATCACCTAGCCGTGCAAAAATCAAGGGAAGAGATAACAAGGGAAGCTCCACTCGAAATCATCCAACCAGGCATTAGTTCAAGCAGGGCTGAAAGTATAGCAACAAGTGGATAAGGGTACAAGTCAATAGAATGTAAGGGAAAGGCACCTATCTAACATTTGCCACCACTACCATAGGTCTACTCAAGTATAGAGAGAGCCTAGCTACCAATTTCACCATTACCATTGCCATTGCTTCCTAGATCAGAGGGGGTAGACATATCTCAAATGAAGACCGGCAATGGGTGGAAGCACTCTACTCAATCTTATCAGGCCATCCATTAGTAGGATGTGCCCTCATAGGATCAAAAAGGCCTTCGACAGAAGAAGTATAACATGAAAGACGAATATAGAAGGTGCCACCTCTAGAGGAAACACCATCGTAGATTCCCCTCATCACTCAGGCAACATGACAAGACTTTGACGACCTCCTTAAAACATTGGAAGAACAAAGGGACCGGAAGGAGAAAGAAAGGAAGCAAGAAGTACTTGCCCTGGAGAAGGAGAAGGAGTCATATGAAACATTGCATTGGTAGTATACCAAGGACATCTACAATCTCAAAATAGAGCTAGTCAACTTTTCTAGGAGAGCTATGAAATGATGACAAGTATGAGGAGCTCATAGCATAGTATAATTAGGAGAAGGAAAGTAGGGAGAAGGCTAAAGCATGATAGGAGGAAACCACTAAAATCCTAATTGAACTTGAACGAAGGTTGAAAGAGCAAGATTAGAAAATTGTACAACTGAAACAAGATGAGGAGGGAAGAAGTAAATCTGTTGAAAGAGAGGAGGGTATGAGGACCTTAAGAAGATCATAGCCACACTCACTCATGAGAAGGAACAACTTTAACAAAGCAAGAAAGATCATGTTTCCATTATAAAAGCTCTAACAAAGTGGCAAGAGTAAGGGTTAGAGTAAGCTAGGAAAAGGATTGATCACCCCATTAGGAGATAGAAAGCTCAAGATCGATGTAGGATCTTACTCACAAATTGGTGAAGGCAAAGCATGATAGAAATATGGCAGAGGATAGAGTCTAGCTGACTGAGAAAATGATGAAAATCCAACATAAGAGCTTTGTGAAGACCCTCAATAAGGTCATCAACCCAAGAGAAGAGGACTCGATGGAGGAACTAATTAGATAGCTCTAGTTGGCTAGGGAAGGTTTGTAGAACACCTTGGTGCCACTTCCACAACTACCAAAATACAAACCCACTCAGGACGAAGTGGTTCAGTAACTTGAATAGGAATGCCTCGCAAGGGAGCAATTAGTAAGATTGGGCTTTGTGATTCCTGAGGAGCATGCTCCCCCATTGCTGCCAGTGGATCGGGATGTGGAGAATGCTCCTAAACCATCCCAAACACAACAATCTCCTGAGCACTCACCCAAGGAATCATCCTCTTCAGGTGCTCACAGAGACCCAAAGCAATGAAGGCAAAAACAATTGGGTGAGGTAGAACTAAAGCAAAGGGCCAAACGACAATAAGTGCCTAAGGTGACCTTTCTAAGGGAGCCCCAAGACGTTATCTTACACGGGAGGAAGTGCCTTCAACCCTAGAAAGACTAGAGCCTTGGGATGCATCGATGACCTACATCTTCAACAAGACATCCAAGCTCAAGCAGGTAAATCCGATGAATGTCATGAGGCAAGTGATTGAGATTGGGGCTATGCTAGGCCATAGTGGACCAAAAGTTGTAAGACCCAAACTATCTTAGAGGAGAAGAAGCACCAATGACCTACATCTTCAACAAGACAACCAAGCTCAAGCAAGTAATCTAGATGAATGTCATGAGGCAAGTGATTGAGATTGGGGCTATGCTATAGGCCATAGTGGACCACCGAAGTTGCAAGACCCAAACTATCTTAGAGAAGAAGAAGCTGGATATTGGTAGAATAAGGAATTTGAAATACCTAGACTAGTGCTTGGTTTTGATTCACAACCATGCTATATTTGAGGAAAGCAATGAGGGTTGGATGGCCTTCTGTGGAGCATTTCCTAAATAAAGAGGAAATCCTATGTACCTACCCTACCCACAAATGCATGGAGTTGACTACAACCCTCAACTACATGGAAAATATCACTTTCCCTTGATATTCAATATGAAAGCCAAAACCCTAAGGATAACTTCAAGTTCCAAGAGTGGGATTTGTATCCCTCATTCAAAAAGTTTGTAGACACATTTCAAAATTGCCCAAACCCAACTTTTGTGGCAACCTATAATTATCTGAAGCTCTTGATGATGTTTCTAAGTCAAAAGAGGGCATCATAAAAAGAGGGTCTACATCCCTTGTTTTTTTATGTAAACGTAGGCATACATGGGTATGCCATGGCTAGGCTCATACTCAGAACTACTATGCTACTTTCCTTCTACATGAATCTTCTCGAGGATATGAATGGGATCTGGATCACCAATTGTAACCATCCCTTCTTGCCTTCAACCAGATGAATATCTGCCAATCTATTAAGGGATAAATGATGAGTCAGCCCAAGATCAAAGGAGGAGTAGGGAATAGTTATGTATTACTACCATTAAATAATGAAATGAAATAAAATGAAAAGATAACCTTCACTTCCCCCCACTTTCCATCACATTCATTCAGGGTCCTCAAGAGTAGGACATCCTAAGAAATTGGCAAACTTGTCTCCTTGAATATCACCTCATTGCACCAAAACTTCTCACCAATTGGGTCCTCAAGTGTGGGATGGACATACGGAATCTCAGTTCTCCTAGCACAAACCCATCCTCCAATCGACATCCATCCACTAACACTCCACCACCACACAACTTTTCCCTGCAAAGTATCTTGAATACCTAGAAGCACAATCAACAACCACCCTTTCCTTCAATATCAAGTAACCTCTTATCTCCCCATGTAGGTCCCAAGCACCTTCACCAATGCCAAAGGACTGACACTTTTCTAGGAGGGGGTAATGCTAACATTTTTGCAAAGAAGCCACAAGAAACAAGAAATAGCAAGCTACAAGAGTACACCAAGGGAAGTCAAAAGATTAAAAAAGAAAGAGGCTCAAAAATTGAGGAGCATTCAAGAGTGATGGGCCGAAGGAATAATGATGGCATCGAGTTGGCAAAAATTCAAAGCTTGGATGAAGAGGGCTCATCAAGCTGGAAAGAAAAAGAAAAAAATAGCATAAAAGCATCAAGCCCTCTAGAAAAATAGAAATTAAGACAAATGACCAAATAGATTTTGTAAAATCATTTTCAAGCACCAAGCTCACTCCCATGCAAATTGTAATTATATGCATTTAATGGCACACAAGTGAGTGAGTTTGGACAATTAGATGGGACACTAGGCTCAAAGAGTGGGCATCAAGAGATTATGGGTGGTGGGCACCTTGAGATAAGAGGTCCAATCCAAGTCAAAATTCAAAGGCCACATATATATGGTGGGAAACCTTATTGTAAATCATTCCTACAACTAATGCAAAGTAAGCTTATCTCTTTCTCCTCCACTATTTTTGCCTCCATCTCTATGTAGCCATCTCAAGCTTGCAAAAGTTTGGAAAGACAAGAGAGCTTGTGAGCTTGCTCTTGGCCTTTGATACATTACTCCATCGCTTTCCCTCATCTTATTGGGATATTTCCAATTTGCTAGGTAGGAAGGTAGGGACTATGTTGTAGACATAGAGAGCTAGAGGGGGTTTGGGAGAGGGAGAGAGAGAGAGAGAGGAGGCAAACTCGTGGGAGCTTGAAGGAACATGTGATGGAGGCCATATCCGTGCACACGAAGGATGAAGGGTGAGAAGTGTGGAGCTTGTCACAACATGCATCAGTGGAATCGTTAGAGCTTGGCAGCTTGTACAGATTTCTAGACTACACAAGGCGAGTTCTCTTGCACCAATTAATATTCTCGAGTTGTCTTCTTGCTTGACTAGCTATGAATCTACATTTGTGTCAAGTCAAGAGATTGAGACGAGATGGTAGGAAACCTTGTGGGGTGAGAGACCATGAGTGAACTTGACTTGAGGGAGCAGATGATTGATATGTGTCATTTCATCTAGATTTGACATGTAAGCAAAGTGGTCCTACACCTGATCATGACCCAACACACCGCATAGTCAAGTTTAATCACATTTTAATGGCTCCAAGTTATTTAGTAATCATGTTACTATTTTTACCATATGGTTTAGGATATACTATATATAGATAAGCTTGCATCAAGGCAAAGAGCTTCTTGGCATATGGACTAATAGAAGGACTCTACTCTGAAGGAGTACATTGATAACCATCTTGCCAATGTGGGGCCAATGTGGTGCTGTTCCACAAGAGGTGCTCACTCATGAGGGGAGGAAAAAATTATCAAGATTCTCAAGGACTAACCAAAATTGCACATTTTCAAACAATATTTGCACCATCTAGCTTGGAGAAGGTGGTGCTTGTCAAGTGATCAAAGCTTTTGTATCTATTTAATCAAGCATGTGGTGGAGCAATGTACATGTATTGCAGAAGCTAAGCTTTCCAAAGTGTCAAATCCCCACTTCTCCTAGAGGAAGAGTTGAAGAGGAATCGTGTCATTTTCAAAGCAAAGAAAGAACTCCTATTCACATCCAAAGGTCCCTCCTCTCTATCATTGAAGAAGTTGAGGAAAGAATGAGAATATTTCTTTGCATGTTATTGTAAATACCCTTTCTATCAACTATTATCAGCTTTCATGTATACTTTTCTTGCTAAAAAGAAGGCACTTTTCTTTTTCTCAATATATTAAATTTTATTAAATAGATGTGTGACTCACATAAATGTGATGATAACATGTGGTATGTGAACATCTCATAGCATGCAGCATATTTACATGTGATAATATACACATATTTGTATATGATGGTATAATCTAATTTGATTACATAAACACGTGATATGTGCATATATGATGAATAATCTAAATTGACTAGTTTCATTGTGATATTGTATGTGCAACAAGCTACCTTGTATCTCTATATAACACACATGTAGTATATCATGCACAATATATATACCTATTATTAATTGTAGTGCATAACTATGTCATATTTCATGGCAGGCCAGTCAAAATACTCTTTGTATGTAACTATTGTTGAATTGAATACCCCTATGTCCTATGTATGTACGTTGCTACACTTTAGTCACCACGGCAACATGTCTAAAAGGTATGGTAGCACACAATTTTCTTTGGTAATATAAAAAGAAATTTACTAAGAATAATGATCAAAGAAGATGATGTTAGTATTCTAAAATATTTGCCAAATAAAAGAGAAATCAAGATCTGAAACATACATAGGAATCATTGCATCAAGGGTTTGAACTTTAATAGTAGAGATGTTATTTAAGCACACATGTTTGATTTTATTCAATCCAAGCAAGTGATGTGATGCAATACTTTCGTGTGGCCTACAACTTAATACATCAATAATGACATTAACATGACCTACTATTTGGGTAAAGATCGATGATCAATAGCCAAGTGAGAACTCCTTGTATATATACACATTATATAGTCGTGTATAAGTGAGGATAACAAAGAATAAGGGTATCACTAATTTTGTACTCACATCCATCTCAACCCTCTTGCACTCCATAGCTTCTACATTGCATCCCACCATTTCTTCCCTCTCAACTAGTGTCAAAGTGGTATTCAATGTTCTAGAAGCCCATGTTTGGAGTGAGGAGTGTGATGAGTGGAGCTTTGTCACAAAGGTCTAGGGTTAAAGGTTCTTCTTTGACATTAATGCTTGGTTTCCCACACATTGATAGATGCACTATTCTCATTGCCAAGATTTAGATCTAAATTAAGTAGGTGCTTGATCTGTTGAGGCTTTACTTGGGGCTATACAATAGCCCATTTAGACTTTGATTTGGGTAGTCATTAGTGGATAGAATCTATGCAAAATAGCTTTGCGTTATATGTGAAAAGAGGTTTTGGATGCTTAATGAGATTAAAGAACATTGAAGGTTTCAAGAGAAGAGAAATTAGCATTCTATTCAATTTACTTCATCTCAAATGTATGTACAATAAAGAAAAAAGTAAAAATACCTTTCAAGCATAAACTTTGGAGCCATTCTATCAATTTTGGGGGGATACAGAGCATCCTAATAAAAGTCATGGATATTTATGGCAACTTGATAACATGTATGCATTTTGGCCATAACTATTGCATAATATATCAGATTGAGGTATCATATAGCTCAAAAAAAAGAGTTGATGAGAATTACATACATGAACAAATCATAGAGTTGATTTTGTGTAATTTTTAGTTATCTCTTTTATATAGAACAAGAAAATTTCTAGTTTGGATAATACTTTTGGACAATAGCTCGCATGTAAAGGCTCCTATACTACTTACATGGGTTTGTTTCCTTGAAGGATTTATCATGTTGGTGTATGCTCACTTTATAGAGATTATATGAGTTGAAATTGATTTGTGAAGGAATTTTGCACATACTTGTTCGCAAGTGGTTGTTTTATGCTCAAAAGATAATCAAGATACTTGAAAAAGCTTGCAAAAAATTCATATGACTTTGTGAGTTCTGAAATATCATTTTTGCATCAGTTTTATGTTGGTTTAATGTATGGATAGTCTTTTCTTGGCTTTATAGGGCACTTCATTTGCAATCTGTTTATCTATTTTGAGCTTATAGTTGGATATCCCTTGCTATTTTTGGTGTGTACACATACTTTTGTCATTATGGCATTATTCAAAGAATATATTGTCATTATGGCATTGCTCAAAGAGTGCATTGTTCAATATTGAAAAGCTTGATGGTATAAATATTTATGTAATATTTCCGCTCAAAAATATTATTGAACTTAACTCCCCGCACGCCGTGTAAACCTGTGCAAGGTTATCTCCCACATCGTAATTATCGACAACTTAATTCGTACCCCACACGTGCAAAAATGAGGCCTCCGCATTGTGAAATCGAGGCCGAGGTTGAAGACTGTAAAAACCCGCGGGGGAACACCCTTTTTGAAGGGGCAAATGGATAAATAATGTAAATTTATGCAATTTTTTTTACTAATTATCCCTTTCCCCCAGCCAATGCATGGCTAGAGAAGAGGGAGTAGGAGAAGAGTAAGTAAGAGTGTGGGAAGCTTGTTGAGGTGGAGATACATGGGAGAAGAGGGAAGCATGGGGGGCTCCACATGTGTGGAGTCTCCCCCCCCCCCCCCCCCCCCCTTAGCACTATAAAAACTATCCCTATGCGGGGGCTAAAGGGACAAATGGAGAGAGGGAGTTGGAATTGCTGCCGTTCTGAAGGATGCTGCCTGCTAGCGCCGCCCAATCTGCCGTCAAGCTGTCGTTGCAGCCACCGCCACGGCCATCCTTGCCGTCAGCACCATTAATCACTACCTTTTTCCCCCTGCCATCGATCCTTTCCCTCCCTCCAATCATTGGGTCTTCCACGTCGGCCCTGCTCAACATCAGAATCTTCTTAGAAGCTTCTTTAAGAAGCTTCTAAAGGGATAAGGCCCATAAGCCTTGTTCCTACGTGCCTTCCCTGATTTTAAAACGGGGTTCATAAAGCTCCTATTCCTACATGAGGAGAAGGTAGCGACCTAGAGGCAGTCTCGAGAGCGAGAGTAGAGGCTAGAAGGAATCTGCGGAGTTCAATTCATCAATGATGGCTCCCAAGAAGACGCAAGGTGCACCCGCAGGAGGTTTCTCCCTAAACTTACACGTGGACATCACCGCGGATCCACAAGCCCAAGTTTTATGAATTTAATCCCACGTATAAGAAATGCTTTAAACAGGCTTAATTCCATAGGGAGAATGCATTTTACGCTTATCGCTAATTCATGTAATAGTGATAAAAGTACATTTGCGAAAGTATCTCTATAAACGATGGATAAGGATTGGTGCATATCATGCAATTGGATCGTTTGCATCTCCAAATTTATGAATGTAAATCACTTACTCGCCCTATGAACTTAGTCGCAAATTGCCTTGTCGTGCATTTGGAAGTCTAAAATGCATATTGCCTAGGGTTAAAGAGGAAATTGTTAGGTGCATTGGCCAAAAAGGAAAAGAGTATCTTGCATTTAGTCAATAACTCCCTTTGTTATGACTCGCATGAGGAAGTTGTTAACTTCCGTTGCACCGCATGAAAATGAAACTATGGACATTGCAAGTTGCATGCAAAGATGTTTGTCGAACGGATTGAAGGTTGCATGTCACATGAACTTCATTAACGATGTTGTGTCTAAGGGTCACATGTTACATATTCATCATGCGTAAATTTCATTTCATCAAGTTGCATTTGGAAAAGATTGCATAGCTTATCAAAGCATGAAATTCTAAAGCTTAGACAAAAGGGTTGTAGGCATGATTCTTTGATGTAAAACCTAGTAGGTCCTATGTAAGTTACTCTCCAAATTATCATGCAAAATGACTTTAGCAAGAAAAGTTAGGGTTATTGCAAACCTTTTTGGTGCGTAGAAGTAATGATTTGCATGTTTACATGTATTGTGATGTCTTGCAAACTAGTTTAGCATCTCTAGGAAAGGATCGTCCTTGTTGCAAGACAAGTAGGTCAATTTACCCAAATCACTTGTGATATTATAACTGATAGGGTTTCTCATAGGCATAACTAATCGATATGATAAATGCCTCAAGTACTAGCTAGGGATTGGCACGTTGGAAGTGCTGCCTAATATCACACTTGGAACGCCAAGACGGAACCCTCAAGCCCAAAGGTCCTACCCACATTCATAGAATGCTTGGGTCAATTGGATGCTCATGCAAACAACGATCTAGGGTTTCTACCCTAAGGATCATTTGACTTAATGCTAAAACTCGGATTGAGTTTGGAAACCCTAGGACGTCGGCCTAGTACAATTAGGGTTGGGTAAGAAGACACCCTAAACCCGCATCTTGTCTAAACAAAATTCCTTGACTTGGAAACGTTGTTCAATGGGTGAAATGATCCCATGAGATAGATGCGACACTTGTGCAACAAGTTGCAACGTTGCATGGCCTTGTGGTTTAATCATAAGAGAGATCTGCCATTCCTTGGAATGAGGTTGGTAGGTTCTAACGCAAGTCTAACTTGCAAGAGGATGAGTAGACATCATGTTACATCACCTTTCTTGGGTTGTTTTGCCAAGTTAAAGGAAGTTATGTATTGCTGGTAAGCAAAGGATCAATCAAGTTGGAGCGACATGGTGCCAGGATTCACTGATTTAACTTAAGAAACCTAAGGTAATGGTTAATTTGGGTTGATAGGATATGACCCTAACCCAAGGATATAAGGGTAAACAAACAAACCCTTGGGGGATCTTGCCAAATCGCAATTGATCTCGGATCGAATAAGGATTCACTCCTTAGCAGTTGGCCAATTAAACGACCACTGGATTGATTGTGTTTGTAAGAGTTTAGGAGCACTGTTTGCATTGTTTGCTTAAGGAACTAAAGATGGAAAGATAATTAATGCTTCAGGTTGAAGGCCTGAA
This sequence comes from Lygodium microphyllum, assembly GCF_053477565.2. Lineage (NCBI taxonomy): Eukaryota > Viridiplantae > Streptophyta > Polypodiopsida > Schizaeales > Lygodiaceae > Lygodium > Lygodium microphyllum. The sequence continues at coordinate 105,731,260 of NC_141138.1, forward strand.
GGGAGAGGCAGTATCAGTTACCCCCGACTGTCTGCCTAACCCTAACCAAGAGGGTTGTTAGCCACGACGGGAATATGGACCGAACGCGTCATGCGAGGTCTCTCAGTTGGGCACTACTTGGAGCAGGAGGGCGCTTGGGTGCTAGGGGGGCTTTGGCCGTAAATCCCTTGCCTTCTGGGCCCTGCACAAGAGGACAATGTGACTAGTCTACGGGCAGAATCTTGGATTAGTAATCCCTGTGGATTGCTGGATAGCCTTTGGGCGGATTATGGATTAGCCTACGGGATGGATTATATGGATGTATTACAAAGATAAATAAGATAACATGTTGAAAAGGAACTTGTTTGACACCGTTTTTCTATGTCAAGTGCTAAGATTACATAAAGGAACCGGTGTCTAATCGGCTAATTAAGGAAGTTGTTTTATGCGTGTCCAACTAAATGTGGTAGGTAATTAGACAACTAAAACAACCCTAAGGAAAGTGCGGTGGATGTGGCCATGGGTCCATCTCACGGATGGGTGGTCCCGATTGGCCAGGAGCTTTTCTTAAATGAAATCGACAGCAGAAAACTTTGCTCGAAGGAAATGAACAACAAGGAATGTTGGCCTAGAGTCTAGGTTACTAGGATTCCGATTTATGCTGTTTTAGGGAAACGGAATGGTACTATGCCTTACGAGCAGAGAGGTTGAGCTTTGCATCCCTCTCGTTTCCCATTCTCCTTGAACCAAGTGCAGCATGAATCCGATTTGACCCTGACGTTTCTACGTAAAGTAGTTCGCTTGGGGTTCGACGTTAGCTACCATTTTAGGAATTTGACCATTAGGAAAACCCTGATTCAGGTTGGTCCTAAGTGAGAATGGTCGGAATACTTCTGCTACGTGGTAGACTCGGGAAGTCCTAGATCGCAAACCCCGTAATATGCCATGGGAGTGCCGGGCGGAGCTTTCTAGACTCTCTTCTCGATGAGCTGCTAAGATGTGTCCTGCAAGCAAATAGGTGGACACGTTATAGTTGGTATCAGAGCGAACCAATGAAGGATTTGTCTTTATAAGAAAACTTAATAAGAAGAAGTAAAGCAAATGTTGCTGTTAAGAATATTTCCTTATTTATCGATGATGTCTTGCAAAGCCATGAAGCTTGGAACAGATTCATGGTGTTCGAGGACATGTTTATGACCACGATGCATGCCTCAGATTATCGATGAAGGATCGATATGATGAACATCCTGGATCGCATCTACAATCCATCGCCTCTATACATGGAACGGAGATGGATGGGTGATTCAAGAATCTATTACATAGCTGCCCACCGGTTTGCATACCTTCAAACCAACCTAAAGAGAATCAAGCGGGTAGAGGACCTGAAGATCGTGAAGCTGTTCATTTTTGTTGAGGCTCGTGTAAATGCAACCTTACATGTCGGAGGTCGGAAGGTCAAGCTAAACACGTATGTGTACGAGGAAGTGACCTGCATAATCCCCGCCGACAGGATCAAGGTGTTGGGAGGCTACAAGAAGAATGGGTACCAAAGGAAAGGATATCCTAATCTTCCGATGACTTATCGATTCCTGAAGATCCATGACCCAAATCCATACTATTACCCAGTTCCCGTAGTAGCTGAATGCAACACAACCTTATTCTCCCCAAATTAATGTATCAGCTTGCTCCACCATCCCAAGAAATATTGTACTCCAAAAGGGTTATGCCCATATGAATGAATTAAGACTTCTTTTTATCATTGATTGTTTTGACTGTGAATATTGATAAAGAAGTAAAGTGATTTTGGTCTCTTGTTTGAAAGCTGAATTGGGCATGAAATGTAATGTAATGTGGAATTCCTACTGAGAGGAAAATCGACTTCGGTCAAATTCAGGGTCATGAACCTAGGTATCCATGAGTGTTTACTCGGAATGGATTGTCTTAAACCTAATGATGCCCACATTCATTGTGGAAAGGGTCAAGTTTCCCTTCGAAATTATGGAGGGGAATTGGTCACAACTCACGGAGAGGCTGGAAAGCTAAAAATTCAATTGGCCAAAGCATCTCAGATTATAAAGGGGGTTAGGAAGGGACTGCCTGTCTACTTTATTAAGCTTAATAAGCTAGATCAGAGTGAGGAGTCTAGTGAAGAACCTTCTTGGCTAAAAGAGTACGTAGACATATTTCCTAAAGAGCTGACAAAACTTCCACCTCAAAGGGAAGTTGATCGTGAGATTAAGCTAGTGCCACGAGCTGCACCAATCGCAAAGAGGCCATATAGGATGTCCATCCCGAAAGCAATTGAGCTGAAGGAGCAACTCAAGAAACTGTTAGATCAAGGCTACATCCGTCCTAGTAGTTCACCATGGGGAGCTCCAGTGCTATTCCAAAAGAAGAAAGATGGAATGCTTCGGCTATGTATTGATTACAGAGGGTGGAATCAATCAACCATTAAGAACAAGTATCCTATTCCAAGAATAGATGAACTTCTTGACCGTCTTCAAGGAGCGAAGATCTTCTCCAAGATTGATCTCAGATTTGGGTACTATCAGATAAGGATCGAGGAAGAAGAATTATGCTACTCATGATCTAGATTTGTTAGTTGTCATCCATGCTCTTAAGCTTTGGAGACACTACCTGCTGGGTAACAAGTTTACCCTAGTGATGGATCATAAAAGTCTCAAGTGGATCTTTACCCAGAATGAGCTCAACATGAGGCAACGTCGGTGGATTAAAGTGATGGAGGAGTATGATTTTGAAATCAAATACCGGCCTGGAAAGGATAATGTAGTTGTCAATGCATTTAGTCACAAGGCATTCCTTAATTCTCTAATCTTGCAAGATCCATCAACATCTAGATCTCTAGCCATAAAGGTATCCATGCCAACCAACCCAATACTTGAGTTAGCTAGAGAAGAAGCATGCCATGATCCAACCTACAGAAGATGCTAAGGGAGATCCCTATCAAGGATCAAGACCCGGAGCTACATGCTAAGTATCAAGAATTCTCTATCAATAGTGGACTTGTCTACTATAGAACAAGATTATGTATACCGGCAAGCCAATCACTCTAGAAAAATATACTTTGGGAAGCTCATGATTCCCCTTTTTTAGGACATCTTGGCTATGCCAAGACCCTCAATGCAGTTAGGAAGAGCTACTATTGGGAGAGACTTAAAGGTAACACTCTCAAATATGTCACTGAGTGTTTGTCTTGTCAACGTATTAAGGCCGAACATGTCAAAATTTCAGGAAAGTTGCAACCACTTGACATTCCCCAAATGAAATGGGAATTCATCAATATGGGCTTTGTTGTTGGCCTACCTCAAGTTCAGGGAGGATACAATTCCATTATGGTTGTGGTGGATATGCTCACCAAGGTTGCACATCTTATTCCTGTTAAGACAAACTATAAAGCCTCAGACATTGCAAGGTTGTTCATCAAGGAGATAGTCAAACTGCATGGGTTGCCCAGAAGAATCATTAGTGATCCTGATTCTCTCTTCACATCACACTTCTGGAGAGCTATCTTTGAAGCCATTGGGACTCAACTCTGTTTTAGTACAGCCTACCATCCCCAAACCAATGGTCAAACGGAGCTAATCAACCAAGTCATCGAGGATATGCTAAGGGCACACTACTGCCGTGAACCAAAAAGGTAGATTCAATACTTGCCACTGGTTGAGTTTGCCTACAATGCTTCTTATCAACAAAGCATTCAGATGACCCCTTTTCAAGCATTGTATGGGCATGAATGTTGAAGTCCTTTAAACTTCTCAGATCCAACCATGAGGTTTGAAGCTTCAAGGCAGATGCTAGAAGATGGATGACCAAATGAAGTCAATAAGATAGGACATCCAAGCCGCCAAGGATAGACAGAAGGCATATGCAGATTTGAAACGTCAAGATAGAACCTTCGAGGAAGGAGACATGGTCTTCATTTGCGTATGCCCGAAGAAGATTTCCCTATCTTTAGGTGAGTGCAGGAAGCTAAGTCCAAGGTACTGTGGACCCTACAAGATTTTCAAGTGCCTAGGACCCAATGCTTATAGACTGCAACTCCTTGAGAACCTAAAGTTTGATAATGTATTTCATATCAGCCTACAAAAGAAGTATGTACCTAATCATAGCCATGTACATGATGACCAACAAGTTGTAATGCCTAGCCAAGGAGTCCTTGAGCTACGACTTGACAGGATCTTAGATGTTAGGGAGAGACAATTGAGATCCAGAACCTTGAGAGAATGTCTCGTCCAATGGAAAGATTATCCCGAGGAGGATGCCACTTGGATAGATAAAAGTACTCTCAACCAACAATACCCCTAGTTCTTCTTGAGATGAGGACATCTCGATTCTCCAAGGGGGAGAGAATGTAATATTTCCACTCAAAAATATTATTGAACTTAACTCCCCGCACACCGCAATAAACCTATGCAAGGTTATCTCCCACATCGTAACTATCGGCAGCTTAATTTGTACCCACACGCGCAAAAATGAGGCCTTTGCATTGTGAAATCAAGGCCGGCATTGAAGACCATAAAAACCCGCGGGGAAACACCCTTTTTGAACGGGAAAATGGATAAATGATGTAAATTTATGCAATTTTTTTTTCCTAATTATCCCCCAGCCGATGCATGGCTGGAGGAGAGGGAGTAGGAGAAGAGTTAGTAAGAGTGTGGGAAGCTTGTTGAGGTGGAGATACATGGGAGAAGAGGGAAGCATGGGGGGCTCCACATGTGTGGAGTCTCTCCCCCCCTTAGCACTATAAAAACTATCTCTATGGGGGGGGCTGCAGGGATGAACATAGAGAGGGAGTTGGAATTGATGCCGTGCTGAAGGATGCCGCTTTCCAGCACCGCCCAATCTGCCGTCAAGCTGCCGTTGTAGCCGCTGCCACGGCCATCCTTGCCATCAGCACCATTAATCACTACCTTTTTCCCCCCGTCATCGATCATTTCCCTCCCTCCAATCATTGGGTCTTCCACGTCAGCCCTGCTCAACATCAGAAGCTTCTTAAAAGCTTCTTTAAGAAGCTTCTAAAGGGATAAGGCCCATAAGCCTTGTTCCTACGTGCCTTCCCCGATTTTAAAACTGGGTTCACAAAGCTCTTATTCCTACACGAGGAGAAGGTATCGACCTACATGCAGTCTCGAGAGCGAGAGTAGAGGCTAGAAGGATTCCGCGGAGTTTAAGTCATCAATGATGGCTCCCAAGAAGACACAAGGCGCACCCGCGGGAGGTTCCTCCCCAAACTTACACGTGGACATCACTGCGGATCCACAAGCCCAGGTTTTATGAATTTAATCCCATGTATAAGAAATGCTTTAAACACGCTTAATTCCATAGGGAGAATGTGTTAGATATGATCAATGCCCCACCCTCATTAGGTGCTACCAATGATCCATGGTGCTCAAAGTTGTAAGGCCCCCATTATGAGGAGAAGCCAAATGTGAGCCTCGACATTGGTTGAGTCGTGACTTGTATATCAAATGAGATCTATGTGACCGGATGGCAAAAAGGTGACTGTTGTGGGTCTAATCTTTGGGTTAGACGGAGTGGTTAAGCTGGTAGCACTCGAGGCGCATTGGTAAAGGGAATATTCCCTGGCCAACTAGTGGAGGCTCATATGGTAGGTCGCCGACCTAACGACCTTCGCGGGCTATAAAAGCTAAACCCCTTCACAGCCATCTCTCACTCATCTTTCACCCAATCAGAGTTGTTGTTCCAGCTAGCCTTAAGCTCTTCACCTATCTTCTGTCTAGATCGCCATTTAAGCTTCACACAATGGAAGCGCACTGGTGGACAGAGCCATCTTTGTATCAGTTGTTTGAAGTTAAAGAATTTACTGATTCTCCTCTTATCTGTTGTGTACTCTCTATCTCTTTCTCAGATTCTATTCGCTGTGCCATGTAATATTTTACATGATATCAGAGCCCAGGGGGCTCTAGAGATCGGAGAGCGTGCAAGAGGCAAAGGCTTCAACAGCAAAGAGAAACTATGTCGACTTCCGGAAGCAGTGCAGGAGGTGATGTTGCTGTACCGGCTATTCAAACACTGAGGATTTGTCCACCAACCTTCAGCGAAGGCAAGTTAGATGGTACAAACTACACCTTGTGGAAGTTCAAAATTACAACTATCCTTGATTCTTATGAGCTTCTGGAGACTGTGCTGGGGATTGATGCAGAACCACAGCCTACCCCCAACCCATCAAATCCTAGTGTGATGATTCCTCCGAATGCAGATCTTCTACGAGCTTGGAAATGAAGGAATGTAGATGCATTGTGTGCCTTAGTTACAAGCTGTTCTGATAGTATTTTGACTTTGATTCATCATACAACCAAAGCGTCAAAGGCTTGGAATGTACTAAGGAGTCAGTATGAAACACGAAACCAAACAAGGATTCAAAACTTGGAGAATCAACTAGCAGCGGAGAAGTTTGCTGAAGGAGAGACGGTTGAAGCATTCATCACTCAGATTAAGAATCTGCGCGACCAAATGGCTGGCGCTGGGATACAAAATACTAGCGAAGAGCTAGCTCGAAGGTGTCTTCGGATTTGTCCACAAAAGTTTGATGGACTAGTAACTGCCCTTAATACTCAAGTGAGACCTCAAGCTTTGACTTTTGAAGAGTTTTGTGCATTATTAATGGAGGAGGAGTTGAGGTTGAAAGCCCGAGAAGGAAGCAACAATGGAGATGCTGCATTCTCTGCCAATGCAAAAGGCAAAGGTGTTTCCTCCACCAAAAATGATGGTGACAAAAAGAAGAAGGGCGGCAAGAAGAAGTTTCAAGGAGAGTGCTTCTACTACAAGAAGAAAGGACATGCAATTGCAGATTGTTGTGTCAAGAAGGCAGATGAAAAGAATGGTGCCCTTAAAAGTAAAGGGAAAGAGACAGCCAATACGGCTGAAGCAGAGTTGGAATTATTCATGGCAACCATTGAGGAAGTGTGCTCCTTGCCGCAAGAAGAATCTACCACTGACTCATGGGTGTTGGATAGTGGGGCCTCCCATCACATGACCAACAAGAAAGGTCTATACAGTTCTATGCAGCCTCTACAAGAATCCATCACTGTGACGGTTGGAAATGATGCTAAATGCCCTGTTGCGAGCACAGGTACTATTTCTTTTGTTGCTGCAAATGGTGAAGTCAAAAAGCTTTCAAATGTGTTGTATGTTCCCGAAATCAGGAGAAATCTCTTATCACCACAACCGATCTTGGCCATGAAGTGAGGTTCAAGAAGACAGGTGCAGAAATTATTGATAGTGCTGGCAGAATTGTTGGCAAAGGAGAAAGAAGGAAAAACCTGTATGAGCTAAGTGCTCTTACATCCACCGCTGGACTGGGCACAAGTAAGCTTTGGTATGAAAGGTTTGGACACATCGGATTTGCAGTATTGAAGGAGATGCAAAAGCAAGGTATGGTTGCTCACCTACATACAATAATTAATTGAATTGAAGGAACCATGTGAAGCTTGTATGATGGGCAAGCAACAGAGAAAGGCATTTCCACAAGAAAGCAAGAATAGAGCACAAGCTCCTCTAGAGTTGGTGCATGCTGACTTGTGTGGTAAGATGCCTACACAGGCCTTGGGGGGATCTTCTTATTTTATGTTGATTGTGGACGACTATAGTAGGAAGATGTGGGTGTACTTCCTTTGTGATAAGGCTCAAGCTTTTGGTAAGTTTAAAGAATGGCTAATACTTGTTGAGAATGAACTAGGGAAAATTGTGAAGAAATTTAGAACAGATGGTAATGGTGAGTTCAACTCAAAGGAGTTTGAAGACTTTTGGAAGAGCAAAGGGATCAAGCGTCAATTGACAATGCCTCACACACCTCAGCATAACGGTGTTGTGGAACGCAGGAATCGCACCATTGTGGAGATGGCAAGTTGCATGCTTAAGGGCAAGGGATTGCCTAACCATTTTTGGGCTGAAGCTATTAATACTGCAGTCTACATTCTAAATCGGAGCTATACAAAGTCTCTCAAGGGAAAAACACCTCATGAGGCTTACACTGGTAAGAAACCATCTGTCTCACATTTCAGAATTTTTGGATGTGAATGTTATGCACATGTTCCAGATGAGAAGAGAAACAAATTACAACCAAAAAGCAGAAAATGTATCTTCTTGGGTTATAGTGATAAGCAGAAGGCTTACAAATTATATGACTAAGAGGAAAAGAAGATCATCGCAAGCCGTGATGTGGTGTTCAAGGAGGAGCCGCATACAGTGGAGGAGGAGAAGGCAAGTTCTTCCACTTTATCATCAAGCGAAGAAGTAGTCCACTATGAACCTGTCCTGAGAGCTATCCCTATCCTTAAGGAGGAGGAAGCATCATCTTCAGATGATGAGGAAAAAGTTCACCAACCTGACATCACCCCACCGGAAAAGCCATTGCCGCGCTGGGTGAAGCAGCTCTATGACCACAATAATCCTATGCATGCATCTGTTGAGGAGAAGGCTGACGGACCAAGGAGGTCTCAGAGAATAGAGGAGCAAAGGAGGGCTTCTGCTCACATAGTCAATATGGCCTTGATGGTTGAGATTATGAGAGAAGTAAAGGAGCCAACTGACTTAGAAGAAGCACTTGCAGATCCATCATGGAAGGCTGCTATGCAGGCAGAGTATGACAGCATAATGAAGAATGACACTTGGGAGCTAGTGGATCAACCAGCAAAGCAGAAGGTTATTGGCACCAAGTGGATCTGGAAGGTAAAGTACAAGGCTGATGGTACCTTAGAAAAGTACAAAGCTAGACTGGTTGCCCAAGGATTTTCACAAGTTGAAGGGTTTGATTTTCAAGAGTCATTTGCCCCAACTGCCAGAATGACCACTATTCGCACGGTACTTGTAGTGGCTGCCCACAAGAAGTGGCCAGTGTACCAAATGGATGTTAAGTCATCGTTCTTAAATGGTGACCTCAAGGAGGAGGTGTACGTGGCTCAGCCACCAGGGTTTGAGGCCCCCCATTCTGAGAACAAAGTGTGTAAACTGAAGAAGGCATTGTATGGGCTGAAACAAGCCCCCAGAGCATGGTACCAGTGGATAGATAGGTTCTTTTTAAACCTAAACTTCAAAAGATGTGCCTCATATGCTAACTTGTATGTTTACAGGGATGGTAAAAAGTCTGTAGTGATTGTCCTATATGTGGACAACCTTCTTATTACATGTGACTATGAAGATATGATCAACCAAACTCGAAAGGCTTTGAGTTCTGAGTTTGAAATGACAGACTTGGGCTTGCTGCACTATTGTTTGGGAATTGAAGTCTGGCAAGAGCCAGAAAAGATCTTCATCTCTCAGAAGAAGTATGCATGGGAGATCTTGAAGGCATTTGGCATGATTGAGTGCAAGGAGATAGCTACACCTATGGAGGTGAATGCAAAGTTATCTGTCGAGGATACATCAGCACTAGCAGACATTGGGAGGTATAGGAGCTTATCTACTTGTGTAACACCAGACCAGATATCCGTTTTTCTGTTGGTGTTTTGAGCAGGTTCTCAAACAAACCTCATGAGAGTCATTGGAAGGCTGGGATGCGGGTGCTTAGATACTTGAAGAAAACTCTTGACTATGGTATCACATACAGTTTCAGAACTTCTCTTGTGGGAAACTGTGACTCAGATTGGGCAGGAGACATTGATTCTAGGAAGTCTGTTTCTGGTTATTGTTTCTCTTTGGGTTCAGGAATTTTCTCTTGGATTAGTAAGAAGTAGCCAACAGTGGCATTGTCTTCTACCGAAGTAGAGTACAAGGCAGCTTGTTTTGCCACATGTGAAGCAGTATGGTTGAGAAGGATTCTATGGCATATGGGAGTGCAGGATGAAGAACCAACTGTGCTGAGATGTGACAATCAAAGTTGCATCGCCATTGCCAAAAATCCAGTGTTTCATGCACGCACCAAACATATAGAGATCCAGTATCACTATGTGCGTGATTTGATGGAGGATGGGATAGTGGAATTGGTCTACTGTCCAACAGAGGAGAATGGAGCAGATATCTTCACCAAAGCACTTACAAAGGATCTGCTTCAAGTTCATCTTCAAAGACTCGGGCATTGGGCCGAGGAGATAGTTCACCTATGGGTGGACATTGAGGGGGGGTGTTAGATATGATCAATGCCCCACCCTCATTAGGTGCTACCAATGATCCATGGTGCTCAAAGTTGTAAGGCCCCCATTATGAGAAGAAGCCAAATGTGAGCCCGGACATTGGTTGAGTCCTGACTTGTATATCAGATGAGGTCTATGTGACCGCATGGCAAAAAGGTGACTGTTGTGGATCTAATCTTTGGGTTAGACGGAGTGGTTAAGCTGGTAGCAACTCCAGGCGCATTGGTAAAGGGAATATTCCCTGGTCGACTAGTGGAGGCTCATATGGTAGGTCGGACCTAACGACCTTCGCGGGCTATAAAAGTTAAACCCCTTTGCAGCCATCTCTCACTCATCTTTCACCCAGTCAGAGTTGTTATTCCAGCTAGCCTTAAGCTCTTCACCTATCTTCTGTCTACATCGCCATCTAAGCTTCACATAGTGGAAGCGCACGGGTGGACAGAGCCATCTTTGTATCAATTGTTTGAAGTTAAAGAATTTATTGATTCTCCTCTTATCTGTTGTGTACTCTCTATCTCTTTCTCAGATTCTTTTCGCTGCGTCGTGTAATATTTTACAGAATGCATTTTACGCTTATCGTTAATTCATGTAGTAGTGATAAAAGTACATTTGCGAAAGTATCTTTGTAAACGATGGATAAGGATTGGTTCATATCATGCAACTGGATCGTTTGCATCTCCAAAGTTATGAATGTAAATCACTTACTCGCCCTATGAACTTAGTTGCAAATTGCCTTATTGTGCATTTTCAAAGTGGAAGTCTAAAATGCATATTGCCTAGGGTTAAAGAGGAAATTGTTAGGTGCATTGGCCGTAAAGGAAAAGAGTATCTTGCATTTAGTCAATAACTCCCTTTGTTATGACTCGCATGAGGAAGTTGTTAATTTCCGTTGCACGGCATGAAAATGAAACTATGGACATTGCAAGTTGCATGCAAAGATGTTTGTCGAACGGATTGAAGGTTGCATGTCATATGAACTTCATTAACGATGTTGTGTCTAAGGGTCGCATGTTACATATTCGTCATGCGTAAATTTCATTTCATCAAGTTGCATTTGGAAAAGATTTCATGGCTTATCAAAGCACGAAATTCTAAAGCTTAGACAAAAGGGTGGTAGGCATGATTCTTTGAAGTAAAACCTAGTAGTCCTATGTAAGTTACTCTCCAAATTATCATGCATAATGAATTTAGCAAGAAAATTTAGCGTTATTGCAAATCTTTTTGGTGCGTAGAAGTAATGATTCTCATGTTTACATGTATTGTGACGTCTTGCAAACTAGTTTAGCATCTCTAGGAAAGGATCGTCCTTGTTGCAAGACAAGTAGGTCAATTTACCCAAATCACTTGTGATATTATAACTGATAGGGTTTCGTATAGGCATAACTAATCAATACGATAAACGCCTCAAGTACTAGCTAGGGCTTGGCACATTGGAAGTGCTGCCTAATATTGCACTTGGAACGCCAAGACGGAATCCTCAAGCCCAAAGGTCCTACCCACATTCACAGAATGTTTGGGTCAATTGGACGCTCATGCAAACAACGATCTAGGGTTCCTACCCTAAGGATCGTTTGACCTAATGCTAAAACTCGGATTGAGTTTGGAAACCCTAGGACGTCGGCCTAGTACAATTAGGGTTGGGTAAGAAGACACCCTAAACCCGCATCTTGTCTAAATAAAATTCCTTGACTAGGAAACACCGTTCAATGGGTGAAATGATCCCATGAGATAGATGCGACACTTGTGCAACAAGTTGCAACATTGCACAGCCTTGTGATTTAATCACAAGAGAGATCTGCCATTCCTTGGAATGAGGTTGGTAGGTTCTAGCGCAAGTCTAACTTGCAAGAGGATGAGTAGACATCTTGTTACATCACCTTTCTTGGGCTGTTTTGCTAAGTTAAGGGAAGTTATGTATTGCTGGTAAGCAAAGGATCAATCAAGTTGGAGCGACATGGTCGTCAGGATTCAGTGACTTAACTTAAGAAACCTAAGGTAATGGTTAATTTGGGTTGACAGGATATGACCCTAACCCTAGAATATAAGGGTAAACAAACAAACCCTTGGGGGAACTTGCCAAATCGCAATTGATCCCCGATCGAATGCTGGATGCATTTGGAGATAAGGATTCACTCCTTAGCAGTTGGCCAATTAAACGACCACTGGATTGATTGTGTTTGTAACAGTTTAGGAGCACCGTTTGCATTGTTTGCTCAAGGAACTAAAGATAGAAAGATAATTAATGCTTCAGGTTGAAGGCCTGAAGGGAGAGGCAGCATCAGTTACCCCCGACTGTCTGCCTAACCCTAACCAAGGGGGTTGTTAGCCGCGGCGGGAACGTGGACCGAACCCGCGGCATGAGGTCTCTTAGTTGGGCACTACTTGGAGCAGGAGGACGCTTGGGTGCCAAGGGGGGCTCTGGCCGTAAATCCCTTACCTTTTGGGCCCTGCACAAGAGGCCAATGTGACTCGGGATTAGATCTCGAGGCCCGCATACTAGTCTATGGGCGGAATCTTGGATTAGTAATCCCTGTGGATTGCTGGATAGCCTTCGGGTAGATTATGGATTGCCTTCGGGTGGATTATGGATTAGCCTACGGGTTGGATTATATGGATGTATTCCAAAGATAAATAAGATAACTTGTTGAAAAGGAACTTGTTTGACACTGTTTTTCTATGTCAAGTGCTAAGATTACCTGAAGGAACCAGTGTCTAATCGGCTAATTAAGAAAGTTGTTTTATGCGTGTCCAACTAAATGTGGTAGGTAATTAGAAAACTAAAACAACCCTGAGGAAAGTGCGGTGGATGTGGCCATGGATCCGTCCTATGGATGGGTGGTCCCGGCGGGCCGGGAACTTTTCTCAAATGAAATCGATAGCATGAAACTTTGCTTGAAGGAAATAAACAGCAAGGAACGTTGACCTAGAGTCTAGGTTACTAGGATTTCGATTTATGCTGTTTTAGGGGAACGGAATGGGACTATGCCTTACGGGCAGAGAGGTCGAGCTTTGCATCCCTCTCATTTCCCATTCTCCTTGAACCAAGTGTAGCATGAATCTGCTTCGACCATGACGTTTCTGCGTAAACGCTAGCTGTCGTTTTAGGAATTTGACCATTAGGAAAACCTTAATTCAAGTCGGTCCTAAGTGGGAACGGCCGGAATACTTCCACTACGTGGCAGACTCGGGAAGTCCTAGATCGCAAACCCCGTAACATTCCATGGGAGTGCCGGGCAGAGCTTTCTAGACTCTCTTCCCGATGGGCTACTAAGACGTGTCCTGCAAGCAAACAGGTGGACACGTTACAATTTCATAGTGAAAATAGAAAATATAATGTATTGGTCTAGAAGAAGTAGGTAAAGATGATTAAATGTAGTGGGATTGCTGAGGATATGGATTCAAATATACATGAGGAATTGGATGAGCTAATATGATCTACTTTTATCTTAACACTTTCAAAGCGCATGCATTTTAATGTAAAAGACATGGAAGGTGCATATGGTGTATAGAAAAAAGTTAGTAACCTATAAGAAAAAGAAAGTGTAGCCTCGCAAGTTTATTAGTTGAAAACACTCACTCGGTTTCCACATGGAGGGACATTGATGTCTAATCACCTCAATGTCTTTAACACTAGTTTCAGCCATCTGATATCTTAAAAAATTATCTTTCATGGTTCAATGAAGGCCATGCTATTGTTAGTCACCTTGCTTGAGAGTTGGGATATTTTTAGGATTGCCATTGGTAACTCTACCCTCACAACTGGTCTAATGAGTACTAATATTGAGAGGAATTTACTCATTGAGGTAAACTAAAAGAATAATATAAATTTAAAGAGGTCTAGTGTATTTATGGCAAGAGGAAGGTCAAATGCCAGGGGGAACTCTCATGAGAGAGGTAAATCAAGAAGCAAGTCACGTAGCAAAAAGGATGTAGAATACTATTTCTATAACAAGAAGAGATACATAAAAAATGATTGTTATAAGCAAAAAGGCAAGAAGGCAAATGAAGATGATGGCCAAGAGAAAAGCAAGATAAAGATTGATGAGATTAATGCATGTGATAGTGATGATGGTGATGTGTTATATGTGTCCTCTTTTGATAATGCATTCTTGATTGCTATGAATAATTACATGTCTTGGCATTGGCTTATCAATTCTAGAGCATCTTTTCATGTTACTCCACATAGGGAGTGGGTCTTTACTTATGATGTTGGAAAGAGAGGATAAATGTCTCGGAAATAACTATGTATGTAATGTTGTTAGCATTAGGGTTATACACTTGTCATTGCCAAAATGTTCTTCTTTTATTTCATGCTTTATCCCTATGATTATCCCTCTTCTCTCTCTCTCATCCACCTTCCCACTCTCCCTCTCCCTCTCTCTTCTTCTTCTTCTTCTTCTTCTTCTTCTTCTTCTTCTTCTTCTTCTTCTCTCTCTCTCCCTTCTTCTTCTTCTTCTCTTCTTCTCCTTCTCTCTCTCTCCCTCTTCTTCTTCTTCTCTTCTTCTCCTTCTCTCTCTCCCTCTTCTTCTTCTGCTTCTTCTCCTCTCTCTCCCTCTTCTTCTCCTCCTTTCTCCTCTCTCTCCCTCTTCTTCTCCTTCTTTCTCTCCCTTCCTCTTCTTCTTCTTCTTCTTCTCCTCTTCTCCTTCTCTCTCTCTCTTCTTCTCCTTCTTTCTCCCCCTTCCTCTTCTTCTTCTTCTCCTTCTCTCTCTCTCCTTCTTCTTCTTTTCTTCTCTTCTTCTCCTACTCTCTCTCTCTCTTCTTCTCCTTCTTCTTCTCCTTCTATCTCTCCCTCTTCTTCTTCTTCTTCTTCTTCTTCTTCTTCTTCTTCTTCTTCTTCTTCTCGTGACGATGATGATGGGGGGTTGCACTGAGATCCCAAACTAGGGGGGCTGCGCCTGTTTGATCGCAGGGGGCTGCGGCCTGGCACGGAGGGGGCTACTGCCAATGCCAAAGGAGGGGAGGCTGTCCAGGATGACCAGGGGGGAGGTCATTACAACATATAGATGAGGGCAACAACATGACCCATCATCTTACACACTTACAAAACTTACATGACTAGCTGTTGAATATTGATGAGGCTATTTCGAATATAGAGATGGTGATGAATATCAATCTTAATTCACTTTAAAAGTCTTATCTTAGTTTCCATACCTTGATAAATTTGTCTTTTTGGGGGGAGGGGGGGATGTTAGCAACCCCTTACATTTATGGAGTTAGAAGGCCTCTTGTTACAAGAGGAGTAGACTCCAATAAAATAAAAATAAAAAAAAATCTACGTGTTTGGGTGATGTAGCCATGCTCTCAAAGTACAAAGGCAAGGGTAAAGCAAAGTAGTATATGAAAAATCAACCCAAAGGTGATATGGGAGAGCCATCTAACAAGGCCTACAAGACATAAAAAAGGCAAAGAAAAAGGGGAAATGCCACTACTATGAGAAACCTAGACATTGCATTTATGAATGCATAAAAATGTTGGCCAAAGAGAAGAAAAAATACTCTGATTTGGTTGTCCAAGAGACATCAACCTCAAAATCTAGTGATGATGATGCTACAACCAATTTTGCAAAGGAGGATTATGCATTTTTGGCATGCACTTATGACATTTCCATGGTTGATTCTACATTTTATGTTGCTAAAATGAAACATACCAGGTGTTCTGACAATGGGTCATTTATGCACTTCTCTTCATGGAAGTGTTTGCTGATATCATTGCATCTATCCCCTTGCAGGAAAACGTGTTACATGTGCAAACAATAGCAATTATGATGTCTATGGCATTGGTCTAGTGTTGATTATTGCATGTAGCTAGCTTATATTTTATGCTTCTAAATATCCTCTTTGTGCTTGGTATTACTAAAAATCTCTTGTCCATTTCCACTTTCAATAAGCATGGATTATAGGTCATCTTTGAGGATGACAAGTGTACTATCAAAGATAGAGCTTGATTACACTCTTTGCTTACGAGGCACCATATATAATGGTCTTTTCTTGTTAGATACATATGGCAAAAGCTCTCATAATGCTCTAATAGTTAGCACTCTTACACTTGCTATGTAGAATGCGGAGTTATGGCATGCCCACTTTGGTCATATGAGTTTTGGTAGTCTAATGACTCTTCAGCATTGTCAAAGAGTGGATACCTTACCTCCTATGGAGACCCCACATCCCATGCATGTGAAGGATGTGTCTTGGATAAAATATGTAGGTTTTCTTTCAAAAAGGATGGTTTCATGAGTGGTGTCCAAAAATTGCAGTTGATACACTCTAATGTATGTAGTCCCATGAGGACATGAGCACTTAGGGGTTATCTCTATTTAGTTACTTTTATAGATGACTACTCATAGTATAGTTGGGTGTATGGGTTGAACGCAAAATCTAATGTATTCATACATTTTAACCATTTGGTTGCTAAACTTGAGACTGAGATTGGTTTAAAAGTGCATAGATCTGGTAGGATAGAGGGAGAGATATATATCTTGTGATTTTGAAACATTTTTTAAATGATTCAATTTAGATATGCAATAAAAGGGAGATGGCACAAGTTATGGAGGCTAAATTAACCATCATAATCTTCTTCTTCATTCTTCTCAGCAATAAACACAAGTGATTATCCTCCAAAGTGGATAGATACTTTGAACTTTGCTTTAGAACACTTTACAAACATCCTCTTTTCCACTTTAATACAACCATAGAATATGACTTAGCGTATGTTCTATTTCTCAACACTCCCCCTCAAGCTCAGAATGAGATTGTAGATATAATACCCCAAGTGTAGTTCTAAAGTACTCAAACTTATCTTTATCTAATGCTTTGATAAAGATATCCATGACTTGGTCATTGGTTTTGACGTGTACCAAGTCTATCTCTACATCCATGACTTTCTCTTTTATGAAATGATAGTGCACTTCAATATGTTTTTTTCTTACATGATAGACTGGGTTCTTTGCAAGTATGCTTTGCTGAAATTCCATGCTACATACAAGACTTGATAATCCTCTCACAACAAGCTCTAAGTGCTTGTTTTAATCCAAATAGTGGCTTCCTTAGCTTGCATACATAATGTGGATACTTAGGGTAAACATATCATTTATGTTATTCCATATTTACTTCCTCTTCCAATGTACCATTCAAGAAATCATTCTTGAGTCTACTAGAAAACCCTATGCAAATCCTTGTAGAGTATAAAGACATTCTTTCATGAAGTGATTGGGTCTATTCTAACCCTGTGGGTAAAAACTGCCTCATTCTTTATGTATGAAAGAGGACTTGCACAATCTTGTGAACAAGTCTCAAAAGAAGCTAAGGCTTTTGAATGATGAGATCAAAATAATATTAGTATTTCTTAATTTCTTTGAGAGCTCTATACTTGACCTCCACTTTTGTTCCTTGTGGGGATATTGAGGATGACCCCTTTGAGAGTAGCTTGAGGAAGTTGGGTTAGGTATAGAAGGGGATGGTCCTGTAGCGTGCTTGTCCATGCACGTTTTTAGCAGGCCATCTAAGTGACGATGCTTGGCACTCCCATGGAATGTTACGAGGTTTGTCGCCTAGTGTTTCTCGAGTCTGCCTTTCAACAAAATGTTAGCGGCCGAGCCCAATGGGATCGACCTAAAATTCGAGTCCCCATTGGTCAAGGTCTCTTGACATCATTCTAGCATCGCGTCTTAGACATCCTACTTTACGCAAAGATACCCCAACTAAAGCAGATCCATGCTGCACTTGGTTCAAGAAGAGTGGGAAATGAGAGGGATGCATCGCTCAACCTCTCTACCCGTTGGATATAATTCCATTCTAGTCCCCTAAAACGGCATGAATCGGGGTTCTAACCTAGCAATTCCTAAGAGTCGAATGATGATAAAACCTTGTGAGAAGCCTCCTAGTTCTCTGGGACCACCCTACCATAGGACAGACTCTCCATCAGGACTCGCTTCCCTCAATAGGTGTTCTTTAGTTATCTAATTAGGTCCTATCACATTTATGTGTGACACTTAAAATCGGATTCTCTAATTAAGCCTTTTAGGGAACATGGTTCACTCACATAACTTAAACCATTGACATGAAAACAGAGCAAACAGTTCTTTTAACAAACAAGTTCCTTAACTTATCTTCCAGTTAATCTTTGCCTCCTACCCATACATGAGAAATTATATGTCCCTTCTTCCCTACAGAAGTACCCGGTCCAAATCACATGGCACCACAAATTTCCATTTTTAATCTAGAATAGGATCTTCCAACGTCAAAGACCTTTTCGGGTTGATCCATGGTGCGATCTTGGAGGTGATCCACCCATGCAAAAACCTTTCCTTAATTAAATCATTTAAGA
The DNA here is from genome assembly GCF_053477565.2 of Lygodium microphyllum. NCBI lineage: Eukaryota > Viridiplantae > Streptophyta > Polypodiopsida > Schizaeales > Lygodiaceae > Lygodium > Lygodium microphyllum. The sequence goes on from NC_141138.1 coordinate 105,749,673, forward strand.
ATCGAGCACAAACAAGGCATTCAGCCCTAATATCATCTTTCAGAAAACATTCCTTCATCCCCATGGCAACTTGTCATCACAGACCCCCTGCCATGAATCTACCATAAATCACAAGCACTTGGAATAATCATCCAAATGACAATTCAACAAAATCAGCTGAATGTAAAAGCATGTTTGAGCAACCAACAAAACCAATTGTATTTTTTCAAACAATGCAAGAATAGATGCGATAACATTTTCATCACATTTTCGCTCTCCCCCTTGGGATCTAAGAATGATACCATGCAAAATTTTACTTAACACTTCGGCTAAGGCATAAGTTAGGCTCTCATACAACTACACAAGATGCAAGTTTTGTTGATTGTCAACCCAACATTCTTCCCAACAAGTATAAAAGTATCGTTCTTTTCTTTGACTTAGGGTTTTCTAATCCTTGAGCTCTTCACTTGCCTTTGAGGCTTGGAGTTGTTGTTTGTACCTAGCCTCACCCCGAATTGGATTGATAAGCATAGTAGTTATTTGACGGATCTCAACGCATCTTAGCTTTAATTCTTATGACCATTGTTGTACTAACTATGCACATCATTAAGATCCCAATCTATCGAACATGAGCTATCAGCTCACGATATTAGCAAGAGCTTGGGCAAAGAACTTAGAGTTTTGAGAATGGATTTCCTTTAGGCTAGATTTCCTACCATGCAATCCGTCAAGTGTGCAAGCTACAACATACCTTCAGTGGGGTGAAAAACATTTCTATTATCTACAAGAAAGGGGAGTCAACAATACTTCGAAACCTTATATGTTGTTTATGCTATGCATGAATTTTATTGCATAGCATCTAGTTGCAGTTTTACTTCTCTTGATACAAGCACTTTGCAAACTCCATCTTTTGAATATTTGGGATGAACTTTATCCTTTCAGTTAATCTATTCTCGTGTAGCATAGTACAGGTCTAATGCATCTCATGCGAAAATCAAAGCAAGAAGCTAACAACTTAGAAATGTATTATTTACATCCAATATCGTAGTTGTATTAGCAATGATACCCTCGCCCAAGGCTTCGCTGCGGTTTGTGGGATTGCCACCCGCACTCGACATTCTTCGCTTGGGGGCCATTCCCAATCTTCTTCTCTTTTAGGTGTGATTCCCACAATACTTCAGCATCTCCTTACTCAAATAGCAGGGTCAATTGGGGGGAAATTTGAGCTTGCAGGGTAGAGGACAATCTCGCAAGGAAGGGAAAAAGATAGGTGCATGTGGCCACCCTTAGGAGGGAAGGAAGAACCTTGGAATATTCCTTCTCTCTCTCTCTCTCTCTCTCTCTCTCTCTCTCTCTCTCTCTCTCTCTCTCTCTCTCTCTCTCTCTCTCTCTCTCTCTCTCTCTCTCTCTCTCTCTCTCAAAAAAAAAAAAAAAAAAAACTTTCCAACTAACCATCGCATGCAACTTTTTCCGTGCATAGTAGTCTTGTAGTCTATAAACTATGACATTGGCATTCCCTTCCTTATTGATAGGTACTAAAAGAAACTTCCTCGCCTTGGCTCCTCCAAAGCAAGGTTTCTTTGCTAAATTACTAGATTTTCTTGAACTCTTCTCATCCTTTTTAATCATTACTTGATATTTGTATAGCCTGATCTCTAATTGCACTCGCTTGACATTCTTACATATTGCAATGGCTTCTTTCTCTAGTTGCATTCTATAAGCAAAGAAAATGTATTCATTCACAATTTTCTTCATAATCCTAATAAAAGCATACAATGAGAAAATATGAACATGATGATACAATGGAATATTGAACATAGGCTTCCATGTGGGATGTTTTTATTATGTGATAGGGAAATATTTACACTCTTTGCCAATTTTTCTTCCCATCCTTTTCTTTCATCCCCTTAATTAAGCAGTATAGGCATGGAAATCTTGCATTTGTACCATTAAAGATTTTGCACATGCATTTCAAAGTTTTTAAGCCTTGTGGAAAGGCATCATTCATCCAGATATTCACCATACCCTTCAACTAAGAGCATCTCACTATGGTATTGAAGATCAATGATGTTGTTGGGATAAATAAGCTTGTGCCTTATTGCCCGTGTATTCATTAAATTGACAGTTCTGCACACCTGTACATTGTAGGTGGAGAGCACCCATCACTATCACTTCATTCTTTATTCTTTTATTGACATTTGAATAAGGGAAGGTCCGATCACACATTGTGACTGTTGGAGTTCTCACATCCTATGTCTTGTCAAGAATTACGTGGTGGGGAGACTTGCTTGAGTTGCTATGCCAAACACTACATACAAGAGGAAGCTCACTCAAGAGCACAAGAAGAGGAGTGAAGGCCAAAATGTTTTCTTAATGGTTTCTTCTTCCTCCTCACAAGGAGTACCTTCTCTCTCATAAAGTGGTAATGTACCTCAATGTGTTTTATCCTAGCATGCAACAATGGATTCCTAGCTAACTATATGCTACTCATGTTGTCACAATGAATGACACTTGGACCATCTTGCTGTACATTCAAATCACCCAACAACTTTTATAGCCATACCAACTCACATGTTGCCATAGCAATACCTCTATACTTAGCCTTTATACTCGATGAAGCAACTGTATATTGACTTTCACTGCTCTCCGTAACTACTGCACTACCAAGGTAAAACATGAATCTACTGGTAGATCTTCTATCAAGCATGCTATTAGTGCAATCTATATCTGTGTATCCAAATACCAATATATTCTTACTACCTGCCTCATTAAAAAGTCCATAATACAAAGTGGACTTCACATACCTCAATATGCATCTAAGCGCATCCAAGTGAGGCTTTGTAGGCAATTGCATAAATTGACTTAGCAAGGCCAATAGCATAGCTCAAGTCTAGCCTTGTGATAGTCATGTCAATCAAACTTCTTACTATTCTCTTGAACATAGTAGGATCTTCTATCTCATCCCCAATATTAGCACTCAACTTTACATTTTTTTCCAATGGCATTAAAAGAGGCTTATATACTATCATATCATACTTGGACAACATATCCAAGTCATACTACCTTTAGGATAGCCATATACCGTCATCATATCCGATTACCTCAATACTAAGAAAGTACCTCAGCTCACCCAAATCCTTTATCTCAAACGTCTTCTTCAAAAATTACCTAACTTCAACAATCCCACTATCACACCTGTCATAATCAAGTCATCCACATAGATGACTATGATTACCAAACCTACGTCTCCCTTTCTCATATAAAGTGAGTGATTATCATCAAAAATATAAAAGCCAATGTTAACAATATACTTTTTGATATTGTCAAACCATGCTCTAGGTGTTTTCTTCAGCCCATTGAGCACCTTTTTTAACATGCACACATATGTGGGATGCTCTAAATCCTCATGACCTACTAATTTCTCCATATATACCTCTTATTGCAATTCACCATGCTTGCAAGAAGGCATTCTTGACATCCATTTGCCTTAAACTCCTATATTTGGTTGTTGCCAAAGTAATTACACATCTAACCATTTCCATTCTAGCAACTAGATTGAATGTCTTTTCATAATCTATACCATGTGTTTGAGCATAGCCTTTTGCAACCAACCTAGTCTTATACCTACTAACAAAACTATCTCCATTATTCTTAATCTTGTAAACCTACATACAACCAATAGCTTTCTTGCCCTTAGGCAATGGTACTAGATCCCAAGTTGTATTGTCTTCTAATGCAGTCATCTCCTCATCCTTACTCCATCCCAATGAGCATGACAAATAGAATCCTCAAAACAAGTAAGCATGACAAATAGTATACTCAAAACAAGTGGGCTCAACATCCTCATCCACCTTAATTATATAACATAATGGTGAGCTGCATAACCTTCAAAACCAAATCTTTTAATAGGGTATCTGACCCTACTGAACCTATATACCACTGGATCACTTAGTGGAGCCTTTATATTACCATGTGCTCTCTATACAATTATTGTCCTAACTAAAGAAATGCCAAGCTCATCATCCAAACTCTCCAAACCATTAGAATCTCCATCAAACCCCAAATGACTAGTAGATGCATCATTATCATTCGACACTTTCTTCTTCCCTTTGTATTTATCTACAATACTTGTAGATGCACTTGAAGACATGGGGCTACTCCTTAGTCTCCCAAATCAAGGGCTAATTGTAGATATAGTATCAAATGATGTTCCTAATCCAGTAAGGCTCCATGATTCTTACTTTTCTTTCTATACATGACTAGTATGATCATCATCATCATCATGCAATGCATCACCACTACATACATACCAACTACTTATCTCATAAAAAATAACAACCCCGCTCACTTTGAACTCTCCTATGATAGGATTCTAACAATGATAACCTTTCTACTCTAAAGAGTATCCAATAAAGATACATTTTTCAACATTTAGATCAAGCTTCTTTCATATCTCATCTAGCACATAAACATATGCAATACAACCAAACACTTTCAAGTGTGACACATTGAGGTTTTTCCTTGCAAAGCATTCTTTGGGGGTCATCCCATGAACTGCAACTATGAGAGTTGTGTTCATAATATAGACATCAACATGGATAGCTTTAGACCAAAATTATTTTAGCATATTCTTTTTAGCCATCAATTCCCGTGTAACTTTTGCAATATGTCTATTTTTCCTTTCTACAACCCCATTTTGATGTGGGGTATACCTACAACAAGTAAACTATCTCTTTATTCCATGAGACCTCAAAAATTCACTAAACTCATTAGAGATATACTCTCCCCCTCCATCCGATCTCAAGCATTTAACTTTCAAGCCTATTTTTGTTTCAATAGCAGCCTTGAAAGTTTTAAAAGACTCAAATATAATAGTATTTTCCTTGATGAAATACATCCACAGCTTCCTTGAATAAGCATCAATTAACGTAACAAAATATTTGCTTCCACCAAGAGATATGTTTTTTGTAGGCCCCCAAACATTTGTATGCACAACATCAAGTATATTCTTGCTCACATCTTTGTTATATAAAAGGTTGTCTTGCCTACTTACCAAACCAATATGCTTTACACACTTTATAAAATTTTGCAAGTCTAAAAGCAAGCAACCTTGTAGCCAACCCTTTGGATTGTATTAATTTTAGTCTTTGCACATTTTCATGTCTAATATATTTTTGCTATATTTCAATGTCTTTAAGTATTCATTTGCCTTTAGCATACATGGCAGCATTCATAGCAAAAATTATGGCATCTAAGGTGAAAATGCAACCAACTCTACTTCCTTTTGTGATCAACTTGCACTTATCGTTAAAATCTTCCACATAGCAATCTTTTTGTTTACCGCAGCACAGAGGATCAGAAAATGGAGCAAAGGAGCAAGAAAATGGAAGAATGAGATAACCGAAAGGGCACAGGACAAAGAAAGGAAAAGGCGCCCCGGATGGACGTCAGACCCTAAAAAATTTGAATGACGACCTCTCCAGAAGGCCCCTCAATGTCGCCTCGAGAAAAGAAAAGAGTAAAAGTGCACCATTAATTGTGAAAGTGCTCCCGAATCCTTGTAAAAGAGTGCCATGCTCACTCCTGTGCAAATTGTATGCATTAGTTGGGAATGGGATAAGCTAGAACAGTGGAAAATAGGAAAAGAGGGTCTAGGCTAATGGCCAGCCATGTAAAAAGTGGGGATGATCACCCAAAAAGTAGGGCATGTATATAAAGTTTGAAAGTGAATGAGAAGCTCATTCTTGTGTGTGGCCAAAGCTTCTCCTTCTTCTTCTTCTTTTGTTTCTTGCCTTCTTGCTTGTGCTTGAGTGAGGGATTGAGGGAGTGTGAGGGAGTAAGGGAGTGAGTATGTGAGAGTGAGGGATCATGGAGAAGAAGCCCCCCATCTTCTCTCTTCATCTTCTCTTGTTCTCTTCTCTTCTCTTCTCTTGCGCGGCTATGGAGGATGGAGCTTGATGGAGAAGGCTTGAGGTTTCTTGATGAGCTTGCCACAAGGATCGTGGAACTACCGGAGTGCAAGAGAGAGGAGGGAACTCGATCGAGCATCAAGGTAAGCTCACTACACCCGTAAGGTAGGCATTTCACGTCGACTATGTGAGAGGTAGCCATGGCCACTCGGCTTGAAATGCTTGATCAATAAGTGGTCCGTAGGTCTCGGGGTAGAGCTTCGTAACTCCCCTCCATTTTGGTTCCGTTTCCGAGACCAACGGAATCGAGCCTTGAGCACTACGCGCATCGAATCGAGCATAGAAGTAGGGTTTGCAGCCCGAACCGGTGCTCGAGATAGTTAGGAGATTTATGAGGTTTTAATCCTTGGAGCAAGTAAGTATTTTGATTTGTTGTTGAATATTAGAGTAGGACCATCCATCTCCATCTCTGGTTTTGATTTTTGTTGCATTAGGTTAAGATTAGGATAGGAAAAAGAAGGAAAACAAAAGGGTTCTGCTTCTGCTACTGGAAACATGAAAATAGGGGCACAGATTCAGATTTCTGGCTGGAAGAGTGTGGGGGATTAATTTTTGAGGTTACAGCAAGATGGGATGGGGCAATAAGAGGCCCAAAGAACGAGGAAAGACCACATTTGACATTCTGCCTTGTGAGAAGAGAGTGAGCTTGAGAGCCAAGGAGAGAGAGAGAGAGAGAGAGAGAGAGAGAGCTACGGAGAGAACTTTGAAGTGCCGATTGATTCGAGCGCCACATTGATTCTAGGTATGCCTGGCAGTTCCTTGTATTGTTTTACACCTATTTGGAAGGCATGGGATGATTCCAGGGAGTAGGCGTGGGCCTTGAAGCATTGCACGTAACCCGCAGACCGTCCAACTCCCAGAATAGGACCACGTGATTTCTGGAGTCAGACCGTTCGACTCCAAGAATCGGACCACTGCAATAATCGGACCCAATGCCAAAATCGAACCATTGGTCCTAGAGCCACAATTAGACCACTCGACCTAGTGCAATAGTCGAACCACCCTGTCCGACTAGGGAAATCAGACCAAAGTAAAATTTGACCACCTTGTCCGAGTCTCAAATTGAATCAACTGCAAAAATCGTACCACTTTTCCTATTGTGAAGTTCGGGGTCTGACTCCCAAAATTGGACCAGCTTGTCCAACTCCCAGAATCGGACCAACATGTCTGACTCCCAGAATCGAACTACTTCACCAGAACTTTAAATAGATGGTTTTTAAACTTGCCCTACAGTCCTATCCACCTTGATCACATCTTTGACCCCCCTAGAAACCCAATTTAGCTCCCAGAAGCCAGAGGCTAGACAGGATAACCGAGGATTCACCTCAAACAGCTAGACACTGAGCAAACCAAATTTAGAGTTTGACTTGACTTTCGGTTACCAACCCTGAAGCAAAATAGAGAACGTAGCATGGACTTTCAGTAAGACCTTAGATCAGCCAGAACCTATGCTTAGAGCCATATCAAGCTGCTATAAACGTGAGGGGAAGAGTGAAGTTTGCATTGAGCATTTCTTGCATCCGCACCTTACTTTTGATTTTATCACCAAAGATGCACTACAAAAAAGAAAGAAAAAGCCTGTTTTCGCACTAAGCACTAGAAAGCACGAAGCACAACTTGTGAATAAGATTGACAACTGCTTTCAATAACAAGGAACTCATCAGGAGACATAATAACATCAAGGAACCCACTATTAGGAGAAGATCCCAAAACATAGTTGGCTACCTGAGAGCCCCATCAGTAGGACCCTAAGAGGACATGAAGATCCAGAAGGCGACAACATAGAGGATCGGACACTGCCGGAGCTACTCAAATTGATCGATGACCTTGTGGAGCTGGAAGTGGGAGCAATGTCAGGATCACGAGGCGGACAAGGAGAGGACCGACTAGACTTGGGGAAATTCCCAGTCTTAGTGCAAGAGTTAGTCAATGAGTACGACTTGTTGACTAGGACGGTAGTTTAAGGCATGCCAGTAGAGGAAGTGGTAGCAAACCTAGAAGAGGAAAGAAAGGCAATTAGAAAGGTGCTAGAGAGCATAATTTCCTATAACCACAAGCAAAAGGCTAGAAAACTCCAACAAGATGTAGAAATGTATGAGGCACATGCTAGCCTTGGCTGGTACAGCCAAAGCAGGACCAAATGCAGAGAGAGAGCGAGCAATAGAGGCTGACTTATCGTTGAGTGAACTTGTATCCAAGCGGCTCATGGACAATATGTCCACTCAGCAAAGCGCAACAGCCTTAGCCACAACATTACTCTCGGGATTAGGGGTCACGCAAGGGGAAAAGGGGCAACCTAGGATCCCTATTATAGCAAAGCAGCTAAACAAGTATGAACCTAGCAATGACCCATATAGCTTTGTGGAGGAATTTGAACAAGTTTGCGAAGCAAACGATTTCTTGGACCTTGCACAACGCTCTCAATCTTTCAGTCTGTGCTTAGGTGATAAGGGGAGAATTTAGTACACTAGTCTAGATGCAGCTGAACGCACGAACTTTGCCCGTCTTAAGGACCTCTTTATCAAGAGATTCTCTGAGGCAGGGTACTTTGACAATTTCATCGTCCGATTGATGAATGTCAGTCAGAGGGAAAAGGAAGACGTAAGAGACTATGTCACTCATGTTCATAGCCTATTCAAGAGGATCCCTACCAATGAGCGACCTAACGAGAAGGATGTGTCTACCATGTTTATAAATGGAATTCGAAGCAAGGAGCTCTACAAGGCTTTGGCTAGTAACTCCACTCTACACCGAGACGTGTTAGCTAGAGTCTTTGAAGAGGCAATAAGGGTGGACGATCAGCTTAGAGAGCGAAGCATGAGGAACACCAGTCGGGACAGTACAAGCCAGAGAGCTCCAAAGCGATCAATAGTTTCACGAGAGAGAGAGAGAACTCTAGCATACGGGATAAGGGAAAGAGTGTTGACCAAGGCCAGGAGCTAGTTGAGGTAAGAATGGAGCTTGCGCGATTGCAAGAACAAATGAGGAAGCTTGTGCGGTCGCATGTGCAGTGTATACACTGTGGTGGTAACCACCTCCCAGCCGAGTGCCAAGATCCTAGATCTAGGCCGTGCTTGAACTACGGTAGGTTCGGTCATGATGCATTACATTGCAAATTGCCAAGGAGATTCCCATATGTGCAGCAATACAACCCTCCATACTTAGGCAACAGGCCACCTAACCTCTTTAGCAGGGGAGCCCAATTGGTGCTTCCAGCACCAAATGATGCAAGATCGGCCATTCCTAGGCTAGAGATGAACCCAATAGGCATACCCAGACCATCAAGGCCGTATGTAACCCATTCACCGAGTGACGCTCCTGTTCACTATGTGGAAGAACCTAGTAAAGAGGAGACTTATGTAAACCCATACATATCCTATGATGAGGAAGGCAATCCAATCCTGATGGACTACCAACCAGTACCGGTAATGGCGCTAGGTAGAGGAAGAGGCAACGGCTTTGGAGGACCAAGCCAATATCCAATCTCATACTGGACTTGCGGTCATCCAAGCCATATTTCATCACGCTGCTCGGAAAGGGAACAGGCAAACAAGGACAAAGCTAACCTTCGATGCACCGAGTGTGGAATCACACACCTATTTCATGACTGTCCTAGATGGATGCCATCAACTAGTTCTTCCAACATGCCCTAGTACCCTTTGGGCTGTTCAGTGTGGAGACCTTTGGCAGTGAGGATACGCCCATCCTACTGCATGTCATGACGCGAGCACAGACAAAACAAATAGGCATCTCATTGCCTGGGCCAAGTAACCTGGATGCAGCCTCGTTGGGAAAGAAAAGCCAGAGGAGAAGGAGAAAGAGAACGAACGCAAAGATCACCGTTAAGATTGAGGAAGCTACAATGCTAGTGACGGGAAAGAGAGTCACTAATGCAGAGGCAGAGACCTCAGCTCCTAAGACAGCAGAACCAGGGAGTTCCAAGGTAGGGGAATACCCCCACCCCAGACGGCAACTCGAGGCTATAGCCAAAGTCAAGGAGTGGGTCAAGGACTCCCAAGAACACCTTAAGGATGTAGAGCCCATACTGGAGGACCAAATTGAAGACCTCTCTAGTGTGGGTACACCCATTTCACCATCGCGACCTCCATCAGGGAACGTAACCACACCACGTGAGATGCCACAGAGGCAAGACCAAGAAGAAGCATGTCAACAAGCTAACCAAGACATATGGCCAAAGAATGCTGACCAAGGAGGAAGGCAACCACCCAACAACCTCCTCACCACTCCAGTAACCGTGAGCCTAGGAGATCTGCTTCGGCAGCACCTTTCCTTATGACAAGAATTAAAGTATTGGGTGGAGGGAAAAGAGAAGCATACTGCCGTTGACTTGCAAGAGCAGGACGCAGTCACGCAGATTCCAAGCCTAACACTACACTCAGTTCCAAGGTCACTGCACATCAATGCTTTCTGGGAAGGCACTGAGATGCATGCAGTCTTACCTATCTTAGAACACAAAAAGGAATCGTAGACACAGGCGCCGGTGTCAGTGTCTTGAGCCACGCAATTCTACAAGCTTGGGGAAACCCACCTGTGGAAACGGCTCGATTCAATGTCACATTGGCCAACGGAATGAAGGTCAGACCATCGGGTCCTAAAGAATTGGCCAGTGAAGATCGCAAGGGTGTAGTTTTCCGTGAACTTCATTGTCATGAAGGGAGTAGACTATGACATACTGATAGGCCGACCCTAAATGTGGAATGCGAGAGTTATTGAAGAGTGGGGTAACAATCTCATCTTCTTGGGGAATAGAACAGAAGCGGTAAGGGTTGAGATGGATACCTGGAAGACTACCCCAGTCGACCTTGATGCTATCTTAACCATGCTAAAAGGTGATGCATAGGCAAGCAAACCCTATGGGTCATTGACCAAGTACATCCCTTGCCCTGAGGACGAGCGGGATTGGATGCATATCTTGGCAACCGTTGACCTACCGTTCTCAGATGAGGAAGAGCTATATAGGCAATCTGCTAAATCCCAAGTACGCTAGCAAGGGAGCCCATCGTGCCACTCTGCATGATGGCAGGAAGCTCACGTAACCCAAGGAAACTAGTCTCGTTCCATATCCCCACCAACAAGCTCGAGCTTCAAGGAATCATAGAGTGCCTAACAGATAAACTAAAGGGCAACATGGCTCCCAATCTAAAATCCCTAAGTGATCTTTTGGCTAAGCCTGAGTGGACCACTAGTAAAATAGGGCCAATACATCCAACGTGATTTGTGCCTATGTGGCTATCTAGCCCCCTTTCCTTATTAGTATGGTGCATCTCCTACCTCCCATGTGATATTTAACACTCTCTGTATCACTTGGGTAACCTCTCGAACACTTCTCAGCATTAGCCACTTGAGTTTTGAGGATCTCAACCTCCATTACTCATCAGACTTATTGTAATACATGTCTAAATAGAGTTTTGTTAGTCACTAAAGCTTATTCTTATCTCTAATGATGCCCCTATGCATATGCATTGATGTTGGGATGTTTGGCAAATGTCTTGTTGAGATGCTAGTGGATTGGATTAAAGCTTGCATAAGCTCAATTTTAGCAAAGGTTTCACTACTATTATAATAGGGTAGTAAGCTTTTATCAATGAATAATAAGTGCATATTGCTCTTGGATGTCATTTGGGTGATTCATATAAATGAATTTATTCTTAGCATTGGTCTCTACACACTTGAATATGCTATGGGATCCTCTTGAACCTCGATTTTGATCTTGGTGACATTCATCTTGGTTATGGTTACATTCCTTAGTTGCTTTAATGGCTTACACAATTATGGGCGTGAAGATTCTATTGGATTTTATGCTCCCAACTCTACACTTGATATATCTGGGATCCAGAACAGCTATGTACTTGATGTTTTGAGCTTGCATTGCTCATTTGGCACTCGATTTTATTCTAATGGGAGTTACTAGCACTACTTGGATACTTTACATTTGAGTAGAGCTTTGGGTCTATACAATTGAGCTTACTTTAGTGGGACCATGGAACTCGGTTGAGTTATGTCTATGCTCTCTGGATGCTACTTAGATGCAATTGTTTCCTAGTGGGCTGATTTGATTCATGCTTTGAGTCGGGCCTATCTCTATCATGTTATTGTCAATGATGTATTCATCCTACTTGGCTATGTATTGAGCTTCTTTATACGTGCTTGATTAGTTGTGTATGTGGTAGTACTCTTTTTCTATGTTTGAGACCTATATACATGATAATTATGCCTATTGGATATATCTCTCTCTAATACATTGAGTTTGACCGTTCTAAATATCAGTTGCATGCTCAATGAGAGTGCTACTGGTTTGTATGTATCCCACTTCTTGTAGGATATACCTAGCAATTTACATATTGGATTTTATCAATTTATTACTCACACTTGGCTTTGGGTTTACTACTGTCATTATTTTCAACTTGTTGTAATTGCAAATTTATGAATCATCTATGAGGACAGATGCTTTGACTTGACCATCATTCTTTGGCAATTAGTGGACAGCCCTACTCTTTGCAAATTTTTCTCTATTTGACATTGACTTGTTGTCATTTACAGCACCCTATTTGTCTTGGGTTGTATTTTCATTTATTTCATTATGGATAGTGGATCAAATGGCAGTGCCATCTTCAATATTGAGAAATCGAATGGCACCAACTATAAGTATTGAAAGGCACAAATTTGATAGCTTCTAGTGCAAAAAATGTACATTAAGCCATTGAGACATGAGAGTGTAAAGCCCAAATGCTTTGATGCAAAGGATTGGACTAAACTAGATGAATCTATAAATATATAATCATTTTGTCACTCTCTAAACATATCTACTATAATGTTATCTTTGATGGGCAAACTACTTACCAATTATGAGATAAGATTTGTAATGTCTATGATAAGTAGAGCCCTACCTCTCAAATGTATTGATTGAAGCAACTCATGGACCTTTGTATGAAGAAGGGGGACTTCCATGTATGTCCTCTTAAATGAGTTTCACTCTATTTTTAGACGATGTCTTCATAGGGGATTAAATTTAAGGATAATCTTCCTCCCTTATTCTTATTGGTTACATTGCTCAAGTCATCAAACACATTTCGTACTACTATCTATGTAAATATGCTTGGTGATGGGCTGAAATTGTAAGATGTAGAGGGCACACTCTTGAATGAAGAGGTTAACAAAAAGAATTTAGATGCTTTTTGCACCTCTCATGCTTTAATAATTAGAAGCAGTAATTATAGGAGTGATAATGACTACCATGGAAGAGACTCTTAGAGAAGTCTGATTCTCAGTCGCATGGGAAATCTCGCAATAAGTCCCATTGCCATAAGTCCACATTGACTTTTTACTATTGTGGGAAAGCGGGATGATATTTGTGCACATTGCCATAAAATGCATGATGACAAGCATAAGGAAAAGGGAAAGGGTAAAGTGTAGGAAAAGAACGATGATCGCAGCATTGTCCCCAGCAAGTCCAATATCAAGATTGAAGAGATTAATATCATGCAAACTAATTTTGATAATGACTACATACTTGCAACTTATTATCTTGATGTTTCGTAGTTGATTGATACCTCATCCACCTATGCTCAGTGTTGGCTAGTTGATTTAGGGACTTTATTTCATGTCACCCCTCACACCAACAATGATTCCACTCCTATTGCAGCATGGCAGGATGATGGATTGCATAGTGACTTGGCATAGGATATTGTTGGTATTGGAGATGTCCAGCTGTAGTTTCCTTCAGGCAGTATATGTAGACATGTACCATAGTTCACATAAGAAGTCTAGGATTATACGCATGGGTGAGCCCTTGGCTCTTGTTCATTCTGGTGTTTGTGGACCTATGCCCTACAAGTCATCAAGTGATGCGAAGTATTTTATTACTTTCATTAATGATTGCTCGCATAAGGATCTAGGCATACCCATATAGCAAAAATCTAAAGTCTTGGCTACATTTCAGCATTGGCTTGCTTTTGTTGAGAACCAATCTGGGTATAGGTTAGAATGCCTATGTTTTGGAAATGAGGAAGAGAATGTCCCTTAAGACTTTGAGCAGTTTTATAACAAGAGGGATAGTGAGTGTCAATTGACTACACATACACCCCATCCTAGAGTGATATAGTTGAGCACATGAATAGGACGATTCAGGAGCGAGTCTATAATATGCTTAGCCAAGCAAGGTTACCATAATACTTTTGGGCTCAGGCAATTACTAATGTCATACATTTGATTAAACACTCCCAGGCACTACTCTTGACTATCGCATTGTAAAGGACGTATGGTCTAGAAAACCTCCATCATATGCTCATTTACATGTCTTTGGTTGTGAAGCTTTCCGCCATGTTATCAAGGACAAGCACATGATGTTGAAAGGCCATGTTTTCTGCCTATGGGGTGCACATGTTTGAAAGGCCATCCACATCCACCATGATGTTGTTTTCCATTAGGAGAAAATGCATAAGCAACCTAAGTAGGTCATTGAGGTACACAATGCAATATTTCAAGAGAACCATGATATTAGATAAAAGATACATGTCCCACTCTTTGTTTTCGACAATCTATTAGAGATTAATGTCAACCTAATCGGTTTGCACCCTCTATGGATTATATTATGGTGACAAATGATGGTGATCCTCTTACTTATGATGAGGCCATGCACAGAGGTAATAGCCACTCTTAACAAAAGGCCATGTAGTTAGAGTATGACTCATTGCAAAAAAAATCATACATAGGATTTGGTTCCTTTATGTAGTGAAAAATGTGCTTTGTATACAAGTGGACATAAGTGTTGAAAAGCACCCCTAGACATCCAAGCCAGCTTATAAAACCAAATTGGTTGCTAAGGGTTTTAAGTAGGAGCACGGTGTTGACTTCAATGAAGTCTTCTCTCCTATAATGAAGATGAATACTCTACGCTTGGTATTAGCTTTGGTTGCACAACTAGATCTAGACCTCTATCAAATGGATGTCAAGACGGCTTTCTTACATGGGGACTTGCATGATGAGATTTATACGCAATAGCCTGAGGGCTTTGAGAAAAAGGTAGGGAATATCTAATGTGCAAGTTGAGAAAGAGCCTTTATGGCCTTAAGTAGGCACAGGCTAGGGAATGGTACCACAAGTTCAATGCTTTCATGCACTCACAAGGATACAGCCGCAATGATATGGATCTATTTTTATATAGAAAAAGGCTTGCAATGGTAGCCTTATGATTTTGGTACTCTATGTGGATGATATGTTGATTGTTGGGAGCACTCATGATGCGCTAGATACCTTGAAAGATTAGCTTAAGAAAAGCTTTGAGATAAAGGGCATGGGACATGCCTCATATATTCTTGGGATACACATCATGCACGATCACTCTAAGGGGTTCCTTTACTTATCACACAAGGAGTACATCCAGAATGTCCTTAAGCGATTTCATACACAGGATGTTAAGCCTATTGGCTGCTCTTTATCTTCTCATGATGAGCAAAAGGCCATGATGGCCAAGATCCCTTATGCATCTGCACTAGGCAATTTGATGTACGCCATGATAGCTATTCATCTTGACATAGCACTTGCAGTGGGAGATGTGGCATGCTATATGGCTATACCTAGCAGGCGGCATTGGAATGTTGTGCATATGTTGTGGTGGCCAAGATCAGCTTAAGAAAAGCTTTGAGATAAAGGACATGGGACATGTCTCATGTATTCTTGGGATGCACATCATGCACGATCACTCTAAGGGACTTATTTATTTGTCACAGAAGGAGTACATCTAGAAGGTCCTTTAGTAGTTTCATATGTAGGATGTTAAGCCTATTGGCTACTCTTTATCTTCTCATGATGAGCAGAAGGCCACGACGACCAGGATCCCTTATGCAT
The DNA here is from genome assembly GCF_053477565.2 of Lygodium microphyllum. Lineage (NCBI taxonomy): Eukaryota > Viridiplantae > Streptophyta > Polypodiopsida > Schizaeales > Lygodiaceae > Lygodium > Lygodium microphyllum. Next base: position 105,765,488 of record NC_141138.1, read on the forward strand.
CTGCAGTGGGAAAATTGATGTATGCCATGATAGCCATTTGTCTTGACCTAGCATGGCTATACTTAACAGGCGGCATTGGAATGCCATTCGTATGTTATGGTGGCCAAGATGATACAAGAGTCGTAGGGTATACTAACTATGATTATTAGGACATGCGGACAGTAGGAAGTCCACCTATGGCTATGTCTTCATCTTTGCTGGAGTTCTTTGTTCTTGAATGTCTAGGTTACAGAAATGCATGGCCCTATCCATTACATAGGCAAAGTATGTTGCAACCACCATTGATGCTTGCAAGGAGGCTCTCTGGTTAGACCATCTGATTGCAGACCTTGGTATTACTTATGTGGTCCCTACACTACATTCAAATTCTATGAATGCTATTCAATTGGCAAAGAATTCTTGGTCTTCCATGTAAAAACAAAGCACATTAAGTTGTATTACCACTTTATTAAAGAGGGCATTGAGGATAAGTCCATCAAGCTTGTGATGAAGATCTCAATTGACCCAAAACATGTAGATCTGCTCACTAAAAGTCTCTCGACTAAGCATTTTTCTTCCTTAGGAAGTTGATGGGTATTGGATGAGATGGCATATTTCCTCGTCCTATTGTACTTTATGTACATCTGTATTTTGTCACTTAATTCTTGTTCTCTCCTTACTAGGGGTACATTTGCCTTTAAGTGGGAGGTTGTTGGGGGTAAAGGCACTTATACCTAACTGCCTATGTATTCATTACACTGATAATATCTACACACTTGTACGTTGCAAGTGGTAGGCACCCATCACTATCACTTCATTATTTATTCTTTCCATGGCATTTGAATAAGGGAAGGCCAATCACACATTGTGACTATTGGAGTTCCCACATCCTATATCTCCTGCTCTTGCTCTCTTGCTCCTTCCACCATAGCTCTTGCTTACACTCACGTGCTTCCACTCAAGGCTTCCCCCTTCAAATGTTTAGAATGCTTGTGTATGTGAAGAAGACTTGTAACACCTTAAATGTTTCTTTAGGAGCTTCAAATGCAATAAGCCACAATACATGGCACTTTGATTGAATAAATTATTTTAACGATGTTTTAAGACTATACTTCTTTTGATGATTTGTACACTGTTGGCAATGTGATATACAATATCTTTAAGGAAACTTGGATTGCAAAAGGTATACTAGAGAGTCACAATGAGTATACTCTGTACTTAGAAAAAGTTGCCTCCATGCAAATTGGTGCTCAACTCTACACTTTGTTTGTTGCAATTTTGGTCTTTTGTGAGCATGGTTAGCTTTGGAAAGGTTTTTTGTACCAATGATAGAGGTTCTACACATATTGCAACTAGAGCACATGCATGTCTCTCCTACTATTCTACAATAAGAGGCATCTAGCAAGGCTTTGATACATCTTCAAGTTTTTTATGTCGGCATAGGTGAAGATTGTTTAACTTTGATGGGTTGTCAAAACCTCATCAAGACTTCATACTAATCCCCTTTTACAAGATGAGTATGTATATGATACACTAGAGTAATACATAGTGTTGTCTATGGATATTGTAGATGCAAGCTCTTGTTATATATTATTTTTGGATAGTCCTAGTGGATCTAGAAAAACTTCTCTCCACAAGTGTTTACTTCTACTAGGTGGTCATACAACTCATCCATGGGTTTTACTTACAAGAGTGATTGAGCATTTGGATATCTATGTCAATATATACATCATGCTGTCATTCTTTATTCAGGCCATACATTGTGGATATATGTAGTGTTGCCAAATACATGGGTGATATTGACTAGAAGAAAAAGTTTCAACAATCTTAGACTAATAAGATACCAAGGGGCTAACCCAAGCATGAATTTAAGGACTTAGGTTGTTTTGTGACACTACATGAAGTTCTAATGGTACCTACTAAATGGTTCATGGATGTTAGGCCAAGTACTCTTACTTTGAAATGAAATATCCATTCTTAAGCAATTATACACATGCGCGTACATGCACACGTGCATACACCCGCACGCACACACACACACTTATATGTACATTGTGGCCTTCTTTAATTGTGCATGTGAGAAAAAGAGGAAAGACTATCACATCCCCTGTGGCATCATCGCGACAAACTATAGCATCGAGCCCTACTTCACCTAGCCATGTTATACACTGGGATGAAATTTTTCCCGATGATTCCTAAAGAAGAAAAAGCTCAATTTTTGTTATGTCTCTTGGAGAAATTCACAAAGATTTAGTTGAATAGGCATAGACAAAAAGTAGAATGCATTTTTCTAAATTCATGGTTTGCTAATGGAGGTTAGAATGTCTTATATCTAACTTCATGGTGCATTAGCATTAGAAAGAGGCCAAAGTTTCTAGCATAATGTCCATAACAAACTCTACATCGCAATATCATTCACCTATGTATGTTATAATTGAATGTAGAAATAATTGCTTAGGAAAAAAGAAAGCTCCATTTTGGTTTGGTATCTTGGAAAGAGTCTCAATTTTTGTTGACATCTAAGGTATTTTTATAATAGTTGGATATACTTGGGCTTTATGATGCATTTCATATATCTTTCATTTATGGTCCATTTCAACATAACAATGTGATTTGTAATATATAGCCACTTCTATGTCTCACATGATTTTTTTCAAAAAAATAAAATAAAGAATTTCTTTTAAGAGAGATACCCAACAAGCTCAATTTGGTTAAATCTAGGAATAATTTAGTTAAACATGCAAAAGAGGATCAATAGTAACAAAATAGTTACATTAAATTGGATAATCTCTAATGCACTCTAGAACTTATACTCTTTAAAAAATTGATTGATTTTTTTTTAGATATCACAAAAAATAACTAATGTTTTTCTTTTGAGATAACATTAAACTTATATATTAGATGTCTTTATTTGTTTAATATATTTTAGTATCATTGTATAGAAATTTCCCTAGATATTCTTAACGTCATAGCCTACGCCTTTGCATGATTTTAAGCTAGTCACATTGAAACCTTTCATGCTAGAAAATTATGAAATCAAAGACCATCTATCTATTTTGACCCAAGTTTAGAACATGTTGAAAACCCCAAAAATCTTAGAAGGCTTTTAAAGAAAAGTGATTTACTATGACTTCATATTGGAAAGAGGGGGCTAAACATTCAAAAGCATCCAAAGATAAACCCATCTCCAAGAGATTATCCACCACATTCTATTGTAGACAAGATTAATGATTATGTGTATAGATTGTATAGTCCTCCTCATTGGTAAATTTATAAATCATTCTATATTACTCTACTGAAACTTTTTTTTTAAATGACACCTAAACTCCATTTGTAGAGGTTCCTCCATTGTTAGAAGAGAACACTTGCATAGTAATACCAAAAGTTAAACTTGACCATGACTAGAATGCCACTAAAACTGGTAATTAGTACCGTAAGTATTTGTTAAAATACAAAAATCGTTCTATTGAGGAATCCATGTGGATCTAGAAATAATCACTTATTTTGACATAATCAATTGTCTACCACTCACAGTCTTACAAGCATAGATTCACTGCATAAGGTAGTATTTTGACAATATCCATAGATATCTTATTTTCATAGAATATATCCAATTTCACCGAATAAGGCATTCCATTTATAATTTGATTTCCTCGATGTAGTGCAAATTCAGTGCATGAGGTAGTACTAGCATATGGTTGGCCACCCATGTAGTTTTGTTTATTTTATCAATTGATAACAACTACTTTTTAACCCTCAAATAATGTTATAAAAATTACCATGAAAATAAGATTCTTATTTTTTTATTTATTTCTACAAATTTTCTTTGTCTATCTGTCACATCATAATAACTTGGTATGCATGAGTGTGTGTATAACATTGTATGTGCATGAGTGTGTGTATAACATTGGCTACATACGCTTGATAAATAGATAGCATAATTGCTTTGTGTTATTACGAGGACATTATTAAATAAAGTTATGAAAATTAATTAATTAGAGGAGTGCAATTTAGTGCACATGAATTACCTATTTTTGGGTGCTTCATCAATGCAAAATTATTGTATTTTTGGGTGCTCTCTAACATGGATATATTGTATGTGCACACATGTTATTTATTTATTTGGATGACATAACAATCTTAGGATAGATTTATTTGATAGAAGTTTGATATTATTAGAAAAAAGCATAGCATCATGTTAAAAAAGTAAGAAGCCCAAAAAAATATTTTTTTCAATTATTTTGAGTACAAAAAGCCAATACAAACCTATAAATACATGCCATGGGGAAGGTAATCACCCATGCATAAGGTAGATTGTTCCAATTTTGTGTCATATAGTTCTCTCTCTATTTCATTCTTGTTCAATTTGTGTTTCTTTCCATTTTGGTCAATAATTTGTCATTACAGACCACCAACTCAAAACATCACATATAAAATTACTAAGTTTTATAAGATTTATGGGAGAAATGAGGCTAAATGTAACCCCCCTCCCCAAACAAATTAAAACAATTTTTTTTTCAATCCCCTTGTCGTTGCTGACAGGTGGCGGAAGGGAAAGAAGAGGAGTGAAGATGACATCGAGGAGGAGCAATCAAAGTGGACGAAGAGGAAGATGACAGTGCTATTGAGGGAGAAGAAGAAGTGGCCGATCATGAAGATCGTGATGATGATGGAGAGGACAAGAATGAGGCTACGGGCATACAAAACTCCCCGCCGCCATGCAAAATAGGTGATGGTCACGGCCACCACCACTCCAGCTTCTCCCCATGTTCCCCGCCCCCCCCCCCCCCCCCCCAACAAATCGTGAGGGCCTTGATGCCCATGCACGCTGAAGCAAGAAAAAGAGAGAGAGAGAGAGAGAGAGAAAGAGAGAGAGAGAGGGTGACAAAGAGGGTGAGAGAGAGAGAAAAGAAATAATCCAAGGGGTCTCTTTCTCTTCCCCTCCTTAGAGGGTGGCCACACGCATATTCTCCTTTTCCTTTTCCCCGAGCTCATCCCCTAACCCCCAAGCCGATTCCCCCCAATTGCCCCTCTTCTCAAGCAAGTGGTGTGCTGAAGTCTGGTGCGAGTCGCGACTAAAAGAGGAGAAGATCCTTGACGTCTGTGGCGTTGGAAGATCCTATTCTAGATAATTGATGGAATTTGTGGTGCCATGTGATTTGGACCAGCTACTTCTACAAGGCAAAAGGGATACATAATTTCTCCTGTATGGGCAGGAGAGAAAGATTAACTTGAAGATAAGTGAAGGAACTTGTTTGTCAAAAGGATTGCTTGCTCTCCTTTCGTACCAGTGCTATAAATTACACGAATGAACCCTGTTACCTAAAAGGCTTAATTAAAGAAGCTAATTTTAAATGTTACATATAAATGTGATAGGACCTAATTAAAAAACTAAAGCCATCAAGGGAAGCGGGTAGGCAGAACCCCCGATGGGTCCATCCTACGATAGGGTGGTCCCAAAGAACTGGGAGGCTTCTCACAAGGTTTTGTTGCAACCCTTAGAAAGTGTTAGGTTAGAACTCGATTCATGTCATTTTAGGGGACCGGAGTGGGACTATACCCTACGGGCAAAGAGGTTAAATGATGCATCCATCTCATTTCCCATTCTCTTTGAATCAAGTGCAGCATGGGTCTGCTTTGGCTTGGGTATCTCTGCGTAAAGTAGGATGTCCAAGACGCCACGCTAGAATATTGTCAAGAGACATTGACCACTAGGGACCCAAGTTTCAGGTCGATCCTAATGGGTTCGGTCACAAACGTTCCGTTGCGAGGCAAGCTCAAGAAACCCCAAGTGACAAACCTCGTAACATTCCATGGGAATGCTGAGCGACATCACTTAGATTTGTCTCTCGATCGACCACTAAAAACGTGCCTGGACAATCAATAGAGGAGCACGTTATACGAAAACGTAAAAATACATGTTAATTTAATTCAACGATGTATTATTATGTATTGTTGCTCTCTCATATATTTTGATCTCATATTACATTGTCTTTTAAAAAACATTGAAATATTATTAGGAATACCAAATTGTAAGTTTTAAGATACACTAGGCGCTCCACGCCTAGCCTCAGCTCGACACTTCGCGCCGAAATGTAAAGCACAAATGTTTTAATTTGTTCACACATTCTTCCACTTAGTAACGAATCAAATAGTCTTGCAATCTTTAAACATCATTATAAAATCTAACAATTCAATACAATAACATTGATTATCTCAACTATAATAATTAAAAAAGATAAATGAAGCAAAAGTGATTTTTAAATATCACTGAAAGAATTCCAACTATAACAATAGGTAAATGGAAAAGAAAGTATATAATGTTTTCAAAAAGATAGTCGTACTGTCGAAAATCAACTATCGAAGAAAGCTTTCTCTTCTTAGATGAATTATCAACAATGGATCTAGCATGGGGAACATGTGTGGGCGAAGCTGTGACACGCCACGTCCCAGATTGTGCTGCAACATCTAAAAACGAAAAAAAAAAAGACTTTAAAAATAACAATATTAAATTTATAAAGCAAAACATTAATGAAAATAGTGAGTTTGAATTACCTGGGGACGTGATATGATTGGCTCTAACATTAGCAGTTGACGAAATTTGGATGAAACTGATGCAAAGTTACAAAATATGATAAATCTTGAAACTCCCATTTACTCCAGTCATTCGATATGTGTCTAGTGTGGGACCGAGATATGAAGTACTCAACATTTGTTTATCCAACATAGCAGCATTGGATCCATCCAAAATATAAAATTTCTACATATAAAAGAGTGTTTACATTAGTTAATCCATCATTGGGTAATCTTTCAATTACCCTAGCCAAAGTTCTATGGATAATATCATCCGTAGCAATAGTTTGCAATGCTTCTTGAAGTCTCATTTGATAAGGAGAGGCACGATAATATTTGAACACTGTTTGGGTCATCTATTAATAAAATTTAAAAAACATAAAAATTAATAATATTGATCAAATTTTAAAAAACGAAAAAATAAGTTTACAATATTGAAATTAGAAGAGAAAAAGAGTTTGTAATGCATATTGTATAAATATTGTATAAAAGAACTTTATACATGATAATTTTTAAAAACTTACTTTTGTATAAATGCAAACAAAATTTCATAGAAAATAAGTCAAACATGGTTTTATTCAAGGAATATAATATTTCAAAAGAGCATGAGAGATTAAAACATTTCATTTTTTGTTAAATAAAAAAAGTTGAACTTACTTTTCTTTGAAGATCTTAATACTTAAAAAGAACATGAAACAATAAAATAGTTCATTTTCTGATAATATATGATTAAAAATAAATAAATAAACTTTGATGATATTATACCAAAAATATTATGCAAATATAATATGAGAAAAAAAAACATTACAATTATGATAAAAAGTTCAAATAACTTTTTATGGTAGAAATAATTTAAACACTATATTCTCATATAGTTAAACAAACATACATTTAACTCTACATAAAATCTTGAATATCTATCCATACATTAGAGATATGATTAAAAAATTAAAGTATTAAATCAGAGAAAATAAGTCAAACTTGCTTTTCATCGACGAAGAACTCACTGCTGAAAAAGAGCATAAGAAAGTACAACACTACATTTTATAGATATGTGAACAAAGAAGAAAAAAAGGCTTTGATTGTATTGAAATAAAAATATTATGCAAATATAATATGGAAGAACAAAGATTACACTTTTGAAAAAATAGAGGTTACAATACTTTCTGTAAAACTTCTTTATATACAATATTGATGGTACCATTTACCATGTCCTCTTTCTCATCAATCAAGACTTTCAATCTGTCCGGAGACTTTACTCTTGAGAAAGCAACATAGAGTTGACCATGAGTAAAGACTGGGGTTTTTTTATTATATCCCCAAACATGATAACATTTGGCCTTGAGATTTGTTGATTGTCATTGCAAACGCTAAACGGACTGGGAATTGCAAGCGTTTCATTGAGAAAGGAAGTTCCAGTGTAGTTGGGATGAAAGTTATCCTCGGGATAAAAACTCTATCACCAATATTGGTCCCTGTAATTATCTCTGTATCAATGATCTTGTTATTGAAAGCCTTGCATACCAGCCTAGTACCATTGCATAAACCTTTAGAAGGATTTAAGTTCCTGAGCAATATTATTGGAGCATTTACTTTGAGCAGCAATATATGAGGAGGAATACCTCCAACGAGGTCAAGGGAATTTAGATATTCCATAGAATAGAGGAATGAGTTCTCCTCAGTTCTATCCACAAAATCAACACTGTAGTATTGTTTAACCTCTCCCGGCATCAGTTGCAATGCATGATTGTTTATCATTTCCACATCATTGTTTCGAGGTGCAAGAATGGCATGTCCACTAAAGAACGTTTTGTAATCAATTACACAATTCATTTCACAATAGACAAAATTGATCAAGTCTTGCATAGATCATCCCTTTAACAACAATGCAGGTGGAATTTGCAATATATTATTAGTATGTGTCGAATCTTTTCCATCTCCAATGTCTTGCAACCGTGCAACAAATTGATCCTGATCTGATGCGACCCGCATTTTCTGTGTAAGTTTCAAAACATTGAAATATTGCCACAATTTGGAACATATAGCAGCACCGACAATATCCTCATGGGTATCCTTTGGTACAACATGTAATATTTGCCTCAAATCTCCACCTAGTAGAATAACTTTACCACCAAATGGCATGTCACATTGCATTATATCCTTTAAAGTTCTGTCCAGTCCCTCAAAGGTATTACGATGCAACATAGGAGCTTCATCCCATAAAATAAGACTTGCCTCTTTTAACAGTGCTGCAAGGTGACTTTGAACAGGTATATTGCATGTAGAATTATTATCTGCTTGCAATAGAATTTTGAACTTTGAATGGGCGATACGACTATGTGACAAAAGCAATGCAGCAATACCAAAGGATGTTGTAGCGATGGCAATGCGACCTTGACTGCGAAGCTTTGCAAGCAAACATTTGTATAGGAATGTTTTTCCAAAACCACCTGGGCCATCTAAGAAAAATGGTTTACCCAAACCACTATCAATAGCATTTATTATTGCCATAAAATAATTTCTTTTTCCATCATTCAACATAGCTTGCATTATTAAGAAGGTATTATCTTGTTCTACCTTATCATATAGCTGTTCATCAAGGATCAAAGGATTTGTGTACTCTTGCATTGTCACCTCAGGCAATCCATAATACTCTGCCATATTGCGTCCATGTTGATCTAAAAGTTTTTGAATATGCATCAACGTATGATTATTGGACTCATCTTGCATATCAACATTTCACCTATTTTGCAAGGAGAGTCGATGTTTTATATCCTCTGTCAATCAGCGGAACTAAGAACTCTTCCCATAGAGCCCCAGGTCAGGCAGGCGAACAAAATACCAAGATGGATGCAAACAAATTTCTTAATTGAGCATCGGTTTACATCAATGCAGCTTCACGCAAACACATTTGCCATTCATCATCTGTTTCCAACATTCCTTTTGCAATGCAAGCCTCCTTAAAAGTTGAATATACCACATTATCAACCGTACGCAATGCCTCAAAGGATGTGCACCCCTTGCATACAGCGAGTAGTAGGCACAAATAGTATTTTTCTCCACACGTAGGTGAAACAAAGTATATTCAACCACATGTGTTTCCTTGATTTCTCTTTGTCCACATTTTTTTGTGTGCATTCCAAACCCAAAACATTGGAAATTCTTGATAGAGAACTGTGTTAGCGTCAGGGTGCAAACGATTGCATGTAAACCATTCTGTGAGAGTTGTCTTTTGAGCATTTTCATTTTGCACCACATCAAAAATGTTATCAAAGTCACGAAAGGAAACAGTATTCTCTCCAGGTAAATGTATTTGCAATCGTTGAATATCGGGTTTCTCATCATGAAGTTTGAATTCAAATATTCGCCAACATGCTTCAGAAGCTAAAATATATTGTGCATCTAAGTACCTCTCAATCTCATCAATATTTTGTGCATCAATATTTTCTGTGTCAATATCATTGGATCCGGAACCACATGTACTCGTAAACCGAATGGTTGCTCGATCGTGGCCCTTATATACATATTTATACAAATATTTGATAGTTGCAATTGTCGAGCAAACCTCAACATTTATGTGAGCACTATACTTGGAACTCAAATAAGGATTGTAAGGCACTATCCATCGGTTATCCAAGAGGTTACCATTAGCATTATGAGTCCTTCCATCCTCTCAACCTCTGTATAAAGGATAACCATTTTTATCAACTGTAGTTGTATGTATAAACTTTTTTGGATAACCCTTTATACACTTTCCGTCCACATGCAAGCACTTTTTGGATTGAACTCACCACACGGACCATGTATGTTACATTTAGTAATAATTCGATACAAATCCAAAAACCTTTCCTTATCAGATAGCTCAGCGCACACCAATGTATCATAATGACGTGCTTCTAGTGGCTTAAAGCATGGTTCTAATATCAAGAGCGTATGTGAATGAGGCAAGCCTCTCTTTTGGAATTCTATGACGAACACATATCCAACAACTTTACCAAACAACTCCTTTTTCACTATCGACTGCATCATGTCCTTATGTTTCAAATGAAAAACTCTAGCAATTAAATCTGGTCGATCATGTGCAATTTGACCAGGCAACAAAGCATCTGTAATTTCAGACCACTTAGGATTGCATGTCATGATGATAAACAAATCAGGTTTGCCTTTGCTACGCACAATTGCTATAGCATCTTGATATAATTGGTACATGAATCTTGGTCCATCTGTAAAGCTAGATGGCAATACTATTCTCCTGCCCGCACCAATCCGAACGATATTAGTATCAACTGCATCTGAATCATTGACCATATCAGCCAATCCCCTATACATTTCAACTCGCAATGTTGCTTGATTACGACGACACCAAGCCAATCTACATTGTTCAATGCTACAATAAGCATTGACAATGTATTGTTGTAGCAAGCGACCACCACGCAAAAGACATGCATTAGTATCATCTCGAATCTGAAGTCGAAAAGCGTAATACTGCATTTGAGTGTGTCAAGATTGTGGGAGAGAAGGAAGGAGTCTCACTTGAAGCTTTCTTGCTTGCACAATGGGGGAATACACACAAGGGTGGAGGCTGAAAACAGTTTTCCTCTTCTTAGTTATGTAAGCCAAAAGAACTCTAGTACAAAGAAATAGAAGAACCCTATATATGGGTCTCAAACCAAACTCAACTAACTAAGGTGGCATACTAACTGAGCCACGAACTAGAGTAGATAAGGATAGCTATCATGTAGCTATTATTCATGGGCGGTGTACCAACCGCGTCTGCAACTGACAAGTCGGTGACATAAATACACAACGGTCACCCTAGCGTATCACGAGTGGAGCTCGATATCTCAACACTCCCTCTCGAGCTCAATCCCAATTCCTACACACCAAGCAGGTCTCTAAACTTGCGCAGCTTCTCTGCGCCCAATGCCTTCATGAATATGTCAGCTACCTGATCCTCTGTGCTGACATAAACTAGATCAATAAGACCTAGTAAAACCCTCTCTCGCACATAGTGATAATGCACCTCAATGTGCTTTGTTCTAGCATGATAGACTGGGTTATTTGCCAAGTGTATACTACTCATGTTGTCACAATAAATGACAACTGGCCCATCTGTAGATTGCTGCATATCATAAAGTAGCTTATGCAACCAAGCTACCTCACATGCAGCCATTGCTGCACCCCTGTACTCAGCCTCTGTGCTCGACAAGGCAACTGTAGGCTGTTTCTTGCTGCTCCAAGTGACTGCAGCACTCCCAAAAGAGAACACATATCCACTGGTAGATCGTCCATCATAGATACTACCAGCCCAATCAGCATCAGTGTATCCATGCAACTGTATCTGAACCCCAGTCTCATAAAATAGTCCATACTGCAATGTGGACTTCACATACCTGAGTATGCGTCTAGCCGCATCCAAATGTGGTTTCCTTGGAGCCTGCATAAACTGACTTACCAATCCAACAGCATAGCTCAAATCTGGCCTGGTAATAGTCATATAAATCAAACTTCCTACTATGCATCTGTACATAGTAGGGTCTTCTAGAAGCTCACCTGCATCTGTGCTCAGCTTCACATTCTGCTCCAAAGGAACTGAAATAGGCTTACAGCCTGTCATCCCATATTTGGACAGCATGTCCAATCCATACTGCCTCTGCAAGAGCTGTATCCCACTTGGTGATCTGATCACCTCAATGCCCAAGAAATAATGTAGCTCTCCCAAATCCTTCATCTCAAACTTCTGCTTCAATAGCATTTTCACATGAAGAATATCTTCATCACTGTCACCTGTCATAATCAAATCATCAACATAAATGACAAGTAGCATAATACCTTTCTCTGTTTTTCTCACGTAAAGTGAGAAATCTGCCTTGAAAATTTGAAAGCCAATAGTGACAAGATACTGTCCTATCTTGTCAGACCATGCTCTAGGTGTTTGCTTCAAGCCATACAAGGCTTTCTTCAACCTACAAACAAACTCAGGATTAACAGCATGCACATAACCTGGTGGCTGCTCCATATAGACCTCTTCTTGCAAATCACCATGCAAGAAGGCATTCTTTACATCCATCTGATGTAAAGACCATCCCTTTGATGCAGCCATAGCAATGACTGCTCTTACGGTTGCCATCCTTACAACCGGACTGAATGTTTCTTCATAGTCAATGCCATATGTTTGTGCATACCCCTTGACTACTAATCTTGCCTTGTATCTGTTCATAGAACCATCTACATTGTGCTTCACCTTATAAACCCACTTACAGCCAATTGCATTTTTACCTTTAGGCAAAGGTACCAATTCCCATGTAGCATTTGCTTCCAAGGCATCCATTTCTTCATCCATGGCTTTCTCCCATTTTTCTTTTCCCATGGCTTGCTCAAAAGAAGTGGGTTCTGGTTCCTGTATCACTTTGACCATATATGCATAGTGAATGGTTGTAAATCCATCATATTTCAGCCTATCCACAGGATACCTAGCTCTCGTAGACCTGCGCAAAGTAGGTTCACTCCCAGGTACTCTCAAAACATCCCTAGTCTTCCTTACTCCAGGTGTAACAATAGAAGGAATACCCAACTCATCATCAATGCTCTGTTCTGAGCCACTGGATTCACCATCCACATAAGAGTGACCTGTATTCACATCAAACATGGGCTGATCAACCTTCTCTTTTCCTTTTCGTGATACATGCATACCACTATCTGCATTACTTTGAGAAGATTCTCCTAATCTCAATCTGCCTGTCCATGGCGAAGAATGTGAGTCACTGCTAGAGGACGCTCCAGGTCCACTAATATTTTGTGACTGCTGCTGTGAATTCTGTGCAGCATTACCATTTTGTGCATCTACATCATCAATCACATTTACTGGTTTATACTAGCTACTCATCTCATTAAAAACATCTCTGCTCACTGTAAACTTACGAGTAGAAGGATTATAGCATCTATACCCTTTTTGCTGCAGAGAGTAACCAATAAAGATGCACTTCTCAGCTTTTGGATCCAACTTGGATCTCAACTCATCTGGCACATGTACATAGGCAATGCAACCAAAAATTTTCAAATGAGAAATATCTGGTTTCCTACCAGTATACCTCTCCTCTGGAGTCATTCCATGTATTGCTGCAGTGGGAGTCCTGTTCATTATGTAGAATGCTGTAGCAACTGCTTCAGTCCAATAAAAATCTGGCAAGTCTTTTTCATTGAGCATGGCACGAGATACCTCTCCAATATGCCTATTTTTCCTTTCTGCAATTCCATTTTGTTGTGGGGTATGACTGCATGAATATTACTGCTTTATGCCATGCTCCTGTAAGAACCTTGCAAACTCATTTGAGAGGTACTCTTCCCCTCCATCTGACCTTAGGCATTTTATCTGCAGGCCTGTTTCTTTTTCAACCATCGCTTTAAGAGTTTTGAAATGCCCAAAAACTTCACTTTTCTTTTTCATAAAATACACCCAAACTTTTCTGCTATAGTCATCAATAAAACTGACAAAATAATGACAGCCTCCAAGAGATGCAGCTTTAGTTGTCCACACATCAGAGTGGATTAATTCCAATGGCTTCTTACTCTCTTGAACATGTCTAGGAAATGGTTTCCTTGCATGTTTTCCAAACTGACAGGCTTCACATACCTTATGCATTTCTGCAACCTTGAATTTTGGCAAACCTGCAACAATATTTTGGGCCTGCATTGATTTAAGTCGCTGTACATTAACATGACCAATGCGTTTATGCCAGATATCAATATCTGCAACTACACCGGTCCCATGTGCAAACATTGCTGCACTCAATTCAGACATGTCTGCATCCAATGTAAACATTCTGCCCTTCTTCTTTCCTTTTGCTATCAAGCGACCTTTATTTTTCATATCCTCAACAAAGCATCCATGAGGATTAAATCTGACCTACAAGCCCTGCTCAACCATTTGACCAACAAAAACTAGATTCTTGGTGATATTCGGGACATGAAATACATCGGACAGGTATTTCTTTTTCCCATCCTGCATAGACAAGGGAATTTTTCCAATCTGCACAATAGGATGTGCAGTATCATCACCAGTCTCCACAAATCCTGGTTTTTCCATTTTTCTTGCATCCTCCATCCATTCTGCATGACCTGTCATGTGGTTTGATGCACCTGAGTCAACATACCATACATCATTGCTTTCTTCTACCCTTGTCACAGAATTGTTCATGTGCTGCACCATAAACAAGTGCTCATTTCTGTCATCACCCTATCTACTAGAAGATGCATAATTCCCTTGTTGCAGTTTTCCATTCATGATGTCATTCTTCTTTTTATAGCAGTCTTTAGCCATATGACCCATTTTACCACAGTAGTAGCATTCAATATTATTGTTTGCATTTTGGCCTCTTTGCCATCCACCACGACCTCTTTGGCTCCCCCTGCCTCTAGAGTTACCACGTCCTCCTCCATAGGACTGGTTTTCTTGAGTTTGCTGCATATTCTGATTTCTGCCACGGCCTCCAAATCGGCCTCCTCTACCTCTGCCTCTACCTCTTCCAGCATTTGAGTAGAAGACAGCTTCTTTTGAAGTTCCTCCTGAAGAAGATGCACCACCATTTCTCTGCTCCTCAAAAATTAGAAGAGCAATCAACTCCTCAAAATCAGGAAATCTTTCACGGACGGAAATGGATGTTCGGAACTGTGCATAATCCTTTCCTAGACCATTCAAGGTCACGGAAACTAAATCATCATCTTCCACTAGCGACCCAATGGAAGCAAGTGCATCTGCAATCTTCTTCACCTTCATGTGGTAGTCGTTGATGCTCATACTTTCTCTTTGCACATTATGCAACTCTTGCTTGAGCTGCATTTTCCTGGCTTGCGTATTTGTGCTATACATTTTTAACAAAGTATCCCATGCCTCCTTTGGCGTACTTGCATCCTGAATATGCACAATCATAGAGTCTGAAATACTGATAGACAGCCAATACATAACTTTCCTGGCTCTCTCATGCCATGTTTTGAATGCCTGCATTTGCTGTTGATTGGGAACATCAGGAAGAACTGGTTCTTCTTCATTTCTTGCAACAAATTTCCAATATCCTTTTCCCATAAGAAAATTTGTCATTCTAAACTTCCATGCTTGGAAGTTGTTCTTGTCAAGCTTTTCAGTGACAATCTGTGAAAGAGAATCAGACGCCATTACAGAACACTGCAAAAAATTATGTCACTGCAAAGAACACAGCTTCAGCCTCACAAGGGCAAATCTGCAAAACTGACGAAAGTCGTATTTGACCACACAGTCACTTCTTAGTGACGATTTTGCATCAACAGGCAACAGGGATGATTCTGTAACTCCCAATGTCTCTGCGCACAGGCATACAATGCAATTTCTACAGTAACTTTTTATCGACCTGCAGAACAGTGGTCGCACAGCATAAAACTGGGCCTTTTCCTGAGTGCGTGCAGAAAACTTCCGCCTCCAAAACAAGCCCCAAAATGGCCTCAAATCAAAAAAACAAGGTCGCCATGGGCTAAAGCCCTCTCCCGTAGCATATACTGCCCTCTTGCTTCACCGCGAAGGGCGTCTCAACCTGAGACAATGCACTCCTGCACTTTCCGGCTGTGCTACTTGCAAAGATCTGCTCCCAAAACAGAAAATGAAAGCAACACTGCTCCTCTTACCAGAACACCGCGAGCTTGGCTTGCTTTCTTGAGCTCCTTACCACGAACAAGGCTCTGATACCATGTCAAGATTGTGGGAGAGAAGGAAGGAGTCTCACTTGAAGCTTTCTTGCTTGCACAATGGGGGAATACACACAAGGGTAGAGGCTGAAAACAGTTTTCCTCTTATTAGTTGTATAAGCCAAAAGAACTCTAGTACAAAGAAATAGAAGAACCCTATATATGGGTCTCAAACCAAACTCAACTAACTAAGGTGGCATACTAACTGAGCCACGAACTAGAGTAGATAAGGATAGCTATCATGTAGCTATTATTCATGGGCGGTGTACCAACCGCGTCTGCAACTGACAAGTCGATGACATAAATACACAACGGTCACCCTGGCGTATCACGAGTGGAGCTCGATATCTCAACAGAGTGACACAATCTTTATTTGCAAGATTATTGGCATTAATATTAGCATCCATAAATGCATATGGAACTTTAGTATACCATCCATCCTCTCCATTTGGAAAAAGAAGAACATATAACAGTGGCATATATGCCTTGTGTAAGTTAGAAATATAAATCAAATGGCCTTGTCGTGTGCGAACTTGAATGCTACGATGATCAAGTGTATCATCATCACCTTGTCCAGGCATGATCGCAGCAGCCTCACTTGCAGTGGGAACTGAATATCGTCTAGAGGTGGATCGATGTTGAAAAATGGACATTCTTATTTCTACTAATGGATTGCGTTGCAAGCTTGCACCAACTGCTATAAAGGCATGTGCGTAAGCATTGTGATCATGCATCATTTGTTGAAGCTCTTGTAGTAAGTCTGGCAAAAGCCCAGGTAAAACCCCCATGCGATTCAATAACTCATGATTAGTGTCATAAATATAAATTTGTGCAAACTTTGGTATTTGTTGTCCATCCTCACTTGGCAATAGGGAACCCATCCGGTGATATATTGATCCATGAACTCGAAAAGTATAACCATTTCCATTTTGAGGCAAAAGCTCATCAATTTTTGCACCCATTGAAACAAAAGCCAATGCACTATTATAAGCACGTATATTTTTTTTAAACTCTCTACTTTGTGGATGTGTGCCATCAAGCAAATTACATAGAGGTTGTGGTGGATGATGTAGAGGTGGTAAAATTACTTTCCCTTCTCTACAGCATTGCTTTCCAATCGAAGTTATACGCATTATTTTAGTTTCATCGTGCCACAACTTAGCCATGCAATGGTGACAAACCTTGCAAAGGGTAACAATTACATGCAAATTTGATTTTTGGAAGAGCAAAATTGTTACTGATGGATGAATATCCAAATTAGGTGGCATGTCATGGAGAATTGAACAAAATCCACCATTTTGAGGTAGAAATATAGGAGCTTGAATACTGTACTGGTCATGTACCATCTCAGTACTTGCACTTGCATTATGGATAGCTTCATTCTCTTCTTGAATAATGTGAGGCAATTGAACATCTAAGGACAGTAATGGTGCACCAGGCATTTGAGCACTTATGTCAATTGTATTTGTTGTAGTGCGATGCAATTGTTGTAATTGCGTTCCTGCTCTTGCCCTATGTCTACATTTATCTCTAGTAGCATCAAGTATTTGTCTACAATTTCTTAATCCACCATTTGGATTATTTGTATTTCCATTTCTTTGTCAACTTATGCTACGTACCCCCACTCCAAAGGGTAGCAATTCATGGTTATCCAACATCTCAACATCCATATTGTAGATAGTTGCATTGTCTCCTTGACGAATAGGAGGTGGTTGAACTTCCAACGGCAACAATGGTGCAACTGGCATTTGGACACTTGTAGCTTAGATGCCATTGTATGTATCTCTATCTATGGTAGCATGATGCAGTTGTTGTAATTCTGTTCTAACTATTGCCATGTACATACGTTCAGCTCTCGTAACATTAAGCATTTGCCTATGCACACTCAAGCCATCATTAGGATTGTGTTGTTGAGTTGTGGTAGACATCTGAACCTGAAAGGATACCAAATCATGAGCAACAGAGCAATATGCAGCGCGAAATTGATTGGTTTGATATAGCTGATTTGGGATTTGAACATCCATATAGTTTCCATTTGCATGATGTTGTTCATACATATCTCTTGCATGGTCACGAACATGTAATTCAGTCCTAACTCTTGCAACGTGCCTACATTTATGTCTAGTAATTTTGAGCATTTCCCTACGTGCACGTATTACATGATCTCTAGGCACAAAATGTGTTGGAAGTACCATTGTCGAGAAAAACCTGAGATAAAAAGAAAAAGATACTTTGATATTAGTATTTACAAATGCAAAGTTTTTTGAAACGTTATTATATTCTATACTATGATAAAGATTATAATTTCACATAGGAAATAATGTGATCTCACATAGGCAAGAATATAAATTGAAATAGCATATTACGTCATTGTCGTGAGGGATACATAAGTCCAAATCACATGAAATTTCTCAAACCCAGCAATAGAATGACATATCTATTGGAGGATTTGTCCAAAAAGTCTTGAAGGAATTAGATATGTTAAGAGAACTATGCATTGGACGATGAACTCGTATGACGATTCATACCAAAGTTCTGGCAGAAGGAGATTGAAGCTCTTTGAAGTTTGATTAAACTCTTCATTTGCTTCTTAACTGTATCCAACCGATGCATGAGCTTTAGGGATACAACACAATTGTTGTGTCATTTGACATGTTTGAGGACACATCAAACTAACTTCGTCCTTGCCATGCCTTAGATTTTATGGACATTCATCCGTGCGTTGAGAACGCACAAAACGATGTCTGGTACAGTAACATTGCTTCTTGCATCAGATGTTTCAGCACACTCCATATGGTCATCATTATACAACGTATTTTTAGAGAGAGAGAGAGAGAGAGAGAGAGAACATTTTTTAAAAGTAATTGCATACTTTTATGACCTAGGCATACTAAAATTTCTTCCTATCTCTTAGGGAAAACTTTAGCAAAGATATATCTCAAGATAAATTTGTTCTAAACACTATTTCAATATAAAATTTGAAGATTATAACATCACATAAGCAACAATATAATCTTACATGTTCAAGAATATAAATTGAAAGAGCATATTATGTCATTATCATAGGGGGATACAAAAGTCCAAATCACATGAAAATTCTCAAACCCAACAATAGAATGACATATCTATCAGAGGATCCGACAAAAGTTATTGAAATCCTTAGATATGTTAAGAGAACTATGCTTTGGATGATGAACTCATGCGATGATTCAATAGGTTCAACATTACAGAGATCCTATTGAGGCAAACTTTTAGAGATGTGACATGCACATCGAGGCAAATGCTCTCAAGTGCAAGCACTCTTGCATTCTTTTGAGCCAGTAATTCACACACTTCATCCTCTATACGATTATTGCTCTTAGCAAGGTCTCGCAACTTTTATGCATGGTCTTCCAAAGCACACCCTGGCCAGTGCTTGCGAACCAACTCATAGATTTCTCCTATATAGCCCTTTATTTCATCTATCTCGTCTTGCAAAATTATCCCATCAGCCAAGCCTCCTTCATATTTTTCTGCCACGATTCTTTCGATCCTTTGAAGGCGATCACCAAAGTTTTGACAGAAGGAGTTCGAAGCTCTTTGATGTTTGTTTAAACTCTTGATTTGCTTCTCAATTGCATCCAAGCGATGCAGGAGCTTTAGGGATACAATGGAAGTGTTGTGTCCTTTGACATGTTTGAGGGCACACCGTACTGACTTCCTCCTAGCCATGTCTTTAGCTTTACGCACATTCATTCGTGCATTGGGAGTACACAAAACAATGTCTGGTACATGGACATTGTTTCTTGCATCAGATGTTTCAGCATGCTCCATACTGCCATGGTTACACAAAGTATTAAGAGATCAGAGAGAGAGAGAGAGAGAGAGAGAGAGAGAGAGAGAGAGAGAGAGAGAGAGAGAGAGAGAGAGAGAGAGAGAGAGAGAGAGAGAGAGAGAAGAAGAGAGAGAGAGGGAGAGAGAGAGAACATTTTTAAAAAGTAATTAAATGCTTTCATGACCTAGGTGCACCAAAGTATTACAATATTTATGCATACATGAGAGAGACACAATGAGACTATGTCGAGAAAATATTTGACACATCTTTTTCTCCACATCAAAGCATGAATATCCATACACACATGAGAGACATCATTAAATCATTAAACTATTAAAGTATTCAAGCATTAATTAAAAATTAAATGAACAAAATATTATTTTTTAAGTTTTAATAAACAATCTAATTACATTATTCATCAACATTAACACATCTTTAACTTTATATTAAACCATAAATATCCACATGTATTTGAGAAAGACAAAGTGTGTATTGATAAAGAAAAATATTTTACATGCAATAAATTACAATATTTAAATTTCAACTTTGTAACTTTTAGACAACACATAATACACATTAATTAATAACACACATACACATATCAATACATAACATTAACATAAACATAACAATATTATCACACATCCTCTCCATAACACACTTAACACACATTCATTTTTAAATGCATAATACACATTAATTATTAGCACATATATACATATGAATATATACTATTAACACAAACATAATAATTTTATCACACATTTATACTAAAACACATACACACATTAATTAATCAAATGCTTAAAACACGTAATACACCTTAACAATGTAATGACACATAACACATTAATTAATAACACGCATAAACACATTAAGAAATAATATTAACAAACTTTCATATCAAAAGACATGACATGCATACATTAATAACACGCATAATACACATTATTTAATAACACATTCATTTTTAAATGCATAATACACATTAATTATTAGCACATATATACATATGAATACATACTATTAACACAAACATAATAACGTTATCACACATTTATACTAAAACACATACACACATTAATTAATCAAACACTTAAAACATATAATACACCTTAACAATGTAATGACACACATAACACATTAATTAATAACATGCATAAACACATTAAGAAATAATATTAACACACTTTCATATCAAAAGACATGACATGCATACATTAATAACACGCATAATACACATTATTTAATAACACACATTCATTTGTAAATGCATAATACACATTAATTATCAATACATATATACATATGAATACATACTATTAACACAAATATAATAAATTATCACACATTTATACTAAAATACACACGCATTAATTAATCAAACACTTAAAACACGTAATACACCTTAACAATGTAATGACACATATAACACATTAATTAATAACATGCATAAACACATTAAGAAATAATATTAACACACTTTCATATTAAAAGACATGACATGCATACATGAATAACACGCATAATACACATTATTTAATAACACATTCATTTTTAAATGCATAATACACATTAATTATTAGCACATATATACATATGAATACATACTATTAACACAAACTTAATAACGTTATCATACATTTATACTAAAACACATAACACACATTAATTAATAACACACTTAAAACACGTAATACACATTAACAATGTAATGACACACATAACACATTAAGAAATAATATTAACACACTTTCATATCAAAAGACATGACATGCATACATTAATAACATGCATAATACACATTATTTAATAACACGCATTTATTTTTAAATACATAATACACATTAATTATTAGCACATATATACATATGAATACATACTAATAACACAAACATAATAATGTTATCACACATTTATACTAAAACACATACACATTTATTAATAACACACTTAAAACACGTAATACACCTTAACAATGTAATGACACACATAACACATTAATTAATAACACGCATAAACACATTAGAAATAATATTAACACACTTTCATATCAAAAGACATGACATGCATACATTAACACACATAATACACATTATTTAATAACACATTCATTTTCAAATGCATAATATACATTAATTATTAGCACATATATACATATGAATACATACTATTAACACAAATATAATAACGTTATCACACATTTATACTAAAACACATAACACGCATTAATTAATAACACGCATAAACACATTAAGAAATAATATTAACACACTTTCATATCAAAAGACATGACGTGCATACATTAATAACACGCATAATACACATTATTTAATAACACACATTCATTTTTAAATGCATAATACACATTAATTATTAGCACATTTATACATATGAATACATATTATTAACACAAATATAATAACATTATCACACATTTATACTAAAATACATCACACATTAATTAATAACACAAAACACATAATACACCTTAACAATGTAATGAGACACATAACACATTAATGAATAACACGCATAAACACATTAAGAAATAATATTAACACACTTTCATATCAAAAGACATGACATGTATACATTAAAAAATTAAACATGCAATAAATTAAAATATTTAAATTTTAACTTTGAGAGAGCGAGAGAGATGCCTATATGAATACTTAAATGAGACACATGATAACTTTGTGTGTGTGTGTGTGTGTGTATGTGTGTGTGTGTGTGTGTGTGTGTGTGTGTGAAGGGTGCACCTGAGGAGAAGTATTGACAATGACGAAAGAATAGAGTTGATGACGCAAGCAAAAGTACAAAAACTGCATGGAAAAATAAAAATGATGTTAGAGAATAACGTCAAGTATATTTAAGTGCATTATAAACATTGGCAATGTAATAATGCACATTAATTATTAACATGCCTACACACAAACATTGGCAATGTAATAATGCACATTAATTATTAACATGCCTACACACATCCCCCTCTCATTCTTCACAAACATTGGCAATGTAATAATGCACATTAATTATTAGCATGCCTACACACATCCCCCTCTCATTCTTCACAATAGCATGCACACCACACACACGCGCACTTGCACTCACACACACGTGCACATACACACACACACACACACACACACACTCACACTCACACTCACATGATATCCTTACATTAATAACTCCCGTGCTATAGACTATAGAACCACCGTTTCATATACCCCGTACATTAATAACTCCCATGCTATAACTCCCATACATTAATAATTGATGCAATAACTCCCATGCTATAACTCCCGTACATTAATAACTGAAACGGTGTGCATGTACAAGAGTTATAGCATTAGTTGAAGAAAATTTTATATGCTAATGCTATATCATTAGAAGAAGAAAATTTTGATACTCTCCTTAGATGCTAATCCTTGCCCTTAAGAAACTCAAACCAAGGTCTAAGGCTACTCTCCCAAGATGCTAACCCTTGCCCTTAAATAAACTTTACTTTTCTCACTTCTTTCCCATGCATTATAGTTTTCTTTTCCCTTTTCTCTCTCTCTCTCTCTCTCTCTCTCTCTCTCTCTCTCTCTCTCTCTCTCTCTCATGTTCCCTTGCGTTTATTATTTCCATGAGAATCAAACAATATAACTCTACGCACAATGAGGGCTTCATAAGAAATCTCGTCAACATCTACTAAGGTGGCTTGATCTATTCCATTAAGTCATTTAGAAAGGCTTACGAAGAAAAAAATATATCGTTAGAGCAAACTTGACTCATCACCTTAAGCAAGAAGCAATGTGATTGGTTTGGAACGAAAGGCGTATAAGGTTGATGCAACATGCTCTCCGTTAGGCAGCATGCTCTCCGTCAAGTGTATAAGGTTGATGCAACATGCTCTTCGTCGTGCAGTAAGGACGGACCTCCTCATGTGCCCAGGCTGCTCCTTATATAGAAGAGGAGGGTCGAGGAGGGTAGAGGCTCAAGGAGGAGGGTCAAGGAGGGCAACGGGGGCAGGTCGAGGCTTTCCAGGTAGATGATCCGAGGCGGGAGCAAGTCGAGGGGCAGGTCGAGGAGGCACAGGTCGAGGCGGGTAGGTCCTATCGTGGCACTCGCGCCTGCCATTGTTCATGGGAAGGCTAGGGACTGCCACATGGCATCCACCCCCACCTCCCCCTTAACTAATAGTAAGGATGTAAGGGTTAGTGCTTTATTAATGGAGAAGATCCCCATCTTGTTTTCTATCATCACTAAAGAAGCTAAGAAAGAAAACTATGGTATAATTGAGGATGAAAACTGTAACACAATTACCAATGACTTGCCTCAATCAATTATTGTTAGCAATCCATTTGAATGTCAAGATATTTACTTTTCTAAGATGAATGCTTCTTAGCAAAGTTATGAGGCCACATAAGCATTGATATTTGCTCTCTTGGACAACCCTTCACCATTGACAAGTTACTCATATAGTTGTCAAAATGATGAAGGGTTTGACATTTTCTCGATGTTGTTGAGCTGCATTAGTTGTCAAAATGATGACATGTCAAGCTTTTGGACTAGATGGATTTTTAATCAAACAAATAGCTTAAGTTAGTTCACATGAATCAATTCATTATTCATGGGAGGAATATACATGATGCAATCTTGGATATAATGTTTGGGAGGGGTTACTCTGGCTAACAAGTACATCCTTCTCAATATGGATTTTGAAAGGGCATATGAGATAGTCTATTAGGAATTTACTACTATGCTTTAAAAGGTATGATTTGGTTTTGATGTTCTACGAAATTGGAGGCAGCCCTTCACCAATTCCTCTACGACAATCTCAATGAATGAGTATATGCCTCTCAAAAAAAACATAAGACAAGGGTGTTGTATACACCATTACTTTTTGCCTCTATCATGCAATATTTGATCAAATTTTCCACAAGGTGCATTTTTCATCTCCTTGAAGAAGATTGTTTCAAGAAGCCTATTGAAGAAGTGTAGTGGCTATATTGGGTTTCTAGAGGAAAGAACTAATAATCGTCATGGAAATTGGAAGCCTTTTCAACTTCAAGTGTGCCCTACTTTTTGAGGTTGGTGGCCAATAAGAAGTAATGGATTTGCAAATTGAAAAGCGTCTTTTCTTTATGTTTTCTTTGCACATAAACAAAAGTTTTAGGCATATCCTTTGGACCGCACAACCTGTCCCTTATTGGGAGCTTCCAATTTAGGAATCGCGACAAGAAGAGGCTGAAGCTGCTTGACGACTCCCAGCAGCTCTGACAAACTTTATAAACTGTTTGTTTGCCGCGACACTTCCCATCGTCCGTATGGCCACCTCCAATTTCCTGTTTGAGCCTGTAATTGTAGATCAAGACTTTTTTAAAAGCGTTAGCTTCACTGTCCCATGTGGTCTTCCCACAGTCTCAAAACTTTTTACTGTCCTCGGATTTCGACAGATGCGGTTCGTCCATTACTGGCAGGAACGGATCAAATTAGCACAATCCCCTTATGTGAATTCAGGTCTAGTTTTCCAAATCCATCGCACAATCCTTAAATTTTGCCGCTCTTGCATACAGTCACAAATTGTTCAAAAACGACGATAGCTATTCCGACGATATCGAACGAAAACCAGGTTGCGACGTATGTCGAGCCTACTTGCTAAACGACAAATTCTTGCAACGACACCAAAAAGAAACCAAGCTGCGTAATTACACGTCGAGAGACTAAGTTGTGAACATCGCATAAAGTAAAATCTTGTGACGATGGCAAATGTAAATCAAACTGCAATATGTTTTGACAAACTGCATAATAGAGTTAAAAGCACGAAGCAGTATATTGCAGAAAGTCTACAAGAAAAGCAATCTTTATATGCAAACAATATACATTACGCAGAAACATGTACACTGCAAAAACCGTATATTATGCAGACCGTATGTTTTGCAGAAAATATATACATCAGATGTTCACAGCGGCGGCATATATTATGTAAAAACACACAAAAAGGACCTGTTAATCACTCAGTCGAAGTCTGATGATGCACAGCAGAAAAAGGGATCAGCCAAAAAAGGAGCCTATTGGTGCGTTGCCTTTTCCACAGTTGCGACTTGATTATTTATGAACACAGTGGAGGGGAAGTGTAAGAAGTCCACTCTAATCCTCGTCAATGCGATCCATGATGATGATAAGCGCAACAACGAAGGCCTGATCCACGTTAGGGCAAGTACACACCACAAATGTATGCTTGTCTAGCAGCACATTTCCCACTGTAAACTTCCGTTTCACCTGCGTACAAGCAACATATCAGATACAGAAATCGCCCATCGCCAATAAAAACGGTGCAGTCAGTAAACAACACCAATTTACTGGTAGCCTAACAGTCTACCAAGCATACAAACGAGTCTTGTGTGTGTTCGTTACCTCTGCAATGACTGCATCCCCATAGAAGATCTGAACCTCGCGGTTCTTGAAGTTCCCTTTCACTTCGAAGTCGGGTTTGTCGTCGTCCTTTTTACCGGGCAGATACACCTCCAGATGCGTCTTCAGTTGCACTACAGACGCCTTCTTTACCGTGAAAAGCTGATTGGCTTCTTCAAAATGCTCGCCCCGTACAACCTCCCATCTCTCATGCATGCTCGCGAGCTGCGACAGTTGTCACATTTAAGCGCCATTCAAATGTTACAAATGGACAGAACATTTCAAAGTTGCATCGTCCCAAAAGACATACAATTGCAGTTGCAGGGAAAATTAAGCCCCAATATGGTACAACGCCCACTAGTTACTATGCTTTAGTAACCGAAGCTTCAAAATCAAAAAAGAAAGTTTAACAAAATCGAGCAATCGGAAAATGGACAGCAGAGAGGACGTTTGGGAATGAGCAATCGAAACCCTAAACAAGAAGTCAAACCATGCCAAGTCGGCGAATGAAGAGTAAAACGAAGAACGTCTACGCTCACAAGAGCTTAACCTTTACAAATGACCAAGCGCACGAGAAAGATGCAAGTCGAGCAGTCAAACTAATTAGAGGACTCGGCAAAATTGGAATGACTGTAGACCTTGCCAACACGGCGAAATGGAGTGATGCAAGTCGAGCAGCAAAACTGAAATGACTCAGACCTTGGCAACACGGCGAAATGGAGGTGAAAGACAACCACCGAGACCTTAACCCCTACGAATTATGACCAAGCGCACAGACATATTCAAGACATATAAAGGACAATTGGACCATGAGAGGCAACAAATTCAACGGCCTCGGTGATGCACATGCAGCCTGCAAGTATTGAATACGAATATTTAATGAAAGAAGACGTTGCAGGAGATGCACATTCAGCCTGCAAATAGTGCACAAAAATGTCTAATAAACAAGTATATTTCAGCCAAAACAGTGCAAGGCGTTCCGCATGCAAAGTAGAAAACAAAACCGAAGTCTGTCAACTTAATTCTTAAGCATGTTACGGGAGCATGTAGTAAGTACTAAGGCCCGATCACCTACCTTCTTGCGAGCACTCAGGATGGGGCGGCCCTCGGGATCCTGCAGCACGCAACGATCCCGCACGCTAAGAAAATGGCCGTCCATCTTGAAGACGACGCGGCCCTCAGGGTCGGTGATGGTGAAGCCCTCCCCGCTGAGGCTCGCAGTGTTCTTGGTCACCGTGAGCTCCACGGGGTGGGGGTGGCGGTACTCCGCACTCACAACATGGAAATGCATAATGTCTGAGATCTTTAACAACAGTTGCAACCGACGAACGAACGAAAGAACCTTGAACCGAAGAAGCAGACAAACCAAGCAGCGAAATGACAAATTAAAACTAAACGAAACACGAGAGAAGGTGTCGATGAGCCGGGAGAGGGAAGGTCGGGTGTTTATATAGATGTCGATGAATATGTGTGTGGTGAATGTATGTATGTGGTTCTCTCTGTGCCTAACGAGTAACAGTGCCTGTGTGCGCCTGCGTTATTATTCAATTGTCTTAGATAACCGACAATATCTGCACAATGTTAAGCGGAAGCGGAGTCGTGTCCGCATGCCACTGGATGGCTGGAGCTTTACGATTTGATCTAATGGCGAGATATTCATGGCTTCCTCGATAGATCATTGCATCAGACCATTTGGCACAAGACACGAAAAGGTGGAGTCAAAAAATCGTCGGTGCGGATCATCAGGAGAATGATGCCATAGCTATCCACTCGCACAGTCTCACTCGGCACGTCGCGCTCTCGAGATCAGCACCTGTCGATGCTACAATCAAAGCATTCCACGCGTCACCATGGCAGGCTCGAAGGGCCAGGTCCGATTTCATCCGCACAATCCCGCAGGTTTTTCTTCAGAAACTTCTTCTAAACAGGCCGAATCGCCGATGTGAAAATGGAGATGGTATTTTATACATAAATTGTTAATATTATACCGATATTTTGAGATATTTGAAAGGGGCTTATTTATTGAAAATGACTTAACGAGCCCGTCATTTTCTGAACCTTTTATTTTACTACTTGCTATTTTGCAAGTAGGTACTCCCTAATGCAACTTGCTATTTTCCAAATAGGTACTCCCTAATGCAACTTGCTATTTTGCAAAAAGGTCTCGTTTTTCAAAACGCTTTGCAAGTAGTATTCCTTTTACCAGCTAACGTGACTGCACCCAGGTACTTGCAAAACATAGTAGTTTTCCTTTTTACTAGTCAATGGGCCTGCGCCTACTTATTCCTTTCTTTTAGCAGCGAATGCAATGATGTATCATGTAACTAGTTATCATTCAAGTGGCGTGGATTCGGTTCAAGTCTTCAAGACCTAGGGCCAAGCTTCATGTAAGTACAGGTCATTGCATAATAGTACCTTTCAGCCAAGTATTGGCTAAAGAGAAGGAAATGAAGAGATGAAAGTGTCTTGAAAGTACGAACTACTCTTATAAGATTCGAGATACACACACGATCTTCTTATATACTTAAAAGATATATAGTGAATGTTATGCTAGTGTAGAGAATGAAAAGAAAGATATAGAGAGATAGAGAGATTGACAACACACTAGGGACTGGAAGATGGGCCAATCCCCCTCTCTCAAAGTTATATTATTGACTAGAAGCAAGCTCCTCCATTACACATAAACTAGTTCTTAACTTATAGATCTTGGGAACAATATCATGGTTCCTTGCACAGTATACAACCGGCTAACACTCACACAACTTGGAAGTTGACACCTTTTTTATTTTTATTGAGTCTCTTCTTCTCTCCTACACAATATGTATAAGAATCTCCTCTTGGAGCTTGATTTCAACAGAGCTTCCACAACACTTACACATTCTCTCTTCCTCTTGCATGCAAGCAAAGTGATGCTTCATTCACCTTTTCCACACCCAAGGAAAGCCTCCCTTTTATAGGCTCCAAGAGCTTCTCTTCTTGGAGAGAGACTTGAGAGCCAAGATTGGAAAGGTTGATCTTCATGTAAGATGTGGCTATTCGAGGACCTACTCTACAGCACCAGTTTTGGAATATCTCTCTGTGTGTTGCTTGGATGGAAAAACGTCCAACACAAAAGTTGTAGATCTCACCGTTTTTGATAAGTCACATGGCCCATTTTTAGAGATCGAATTTCCATTGTGATATATTTTAAAAATGGATTCACCATATCTATTTTAAGAAAATCAACTTTTTAAATTCTATTCTTAACTTATGGTCCATGCAACCACCTTGAGCCATAGATAAGGAGAGTTCATTAGATTGCTTTGGGTTTCAACCTTAAAATTGACTTCCACACAAAAGCTTGTGTCATCTTAGACCTTAGAAAGAGAAAATCACTTCTCTTTTCACTTCCAAACGATCATGTCTCTAGTCTTTCTTAGTGAGAGAATTACCTCTCTCGTCTTTCTTAGTGAAAGAATTACACGTCTCCTTAATTCATTAAGAGAGAAAAGACCTTAAACTTTGACTTGTAAGGGAGAAGATGACCCCAAATGAATGCAATGCTCATTACACACAAGTAAACGTTCCCAGGCATCCCCGGATGCACACATAAATACATATACATAATGCTAATGTACTTCCTCTTCTTAAAACTCAATCCATCTTTATTTATGTGTAACTCCTTGGTTCTTTTGTATACTCTTACACTTGGCAAACACTTTCTTTCCCTTTCATAACTTGTTCTATCTATACCAGATATCTCCATCACAGTGCTCTGATCATGGTCTCATGGCCATGCTAGATCATCATCAACACTTAAAGAAAAGTGAGTCATTAATTTATTGACATAAATTTACTAAATAGAGAATATGTAATAAGCAATCAATTTAGTAACATCCCTCTGGCTTCTAAATAGTTAACCTCAGCTGTAGAGGGGATACATAGTCCTTAAGAAGATCCGAAAAGTTTTGTAGTTCTCTCTCAGTTATAAACTAAGCATACAATGGAGGATAATCGTTAAACTTAACTAGATACTTTTGTAATACCTTACCTAACCTTAGAGTATTGTCCTGATGGTGTAAAATTCTTTTAGGCACAAGGAACTCTTATGTTTCTTCTATGTCAAGTAAATATTTCTTAAATGGTTCCATTGGAGGTTCTCCAATATAGGGATGTGCCAAACTTATATGAAAAGCATTATGAATGTTCCAATGACTTGGTAGATCCAAACAAAAATTCATATTGTTTATCTTATATGTAATCTTGAAAGAGCCATAATAGCGATTAGAAAGCTTAACCACTTTACCATTTTGACATTTCTACTTCTTTAAGCGAGCCTTCTCAAACTTAAGAAGAACATACTGTCCCAACTTGAGATCTAACTTATGACTATGCTTATCAGCTTTGCGTTTTTGCTTCGCTCGTGTCCTTTGGATAGCAGCTTTTACTTGAGTGAAAGCTGACTCTATGTCTCTAACAAGCTCATCTACTGCAAAGATCTTATCCTTCGTAAGAAGAATGGGTGGTAAATGAGGCTTACCATAGATGATCTCAAAGGGTGCCTTACTAGTACTAGAGTGCACTGTGTTATTGTATGCAAAGTCTACTAAAGACAAATACTTTTTCCATTCTCTTTGATTATCAGAGACATAGGATTTTAAAAGGTCTAGAACAATAGAATTAGCACTTTCACTTTGCCCATCCGTTTAAGGATGATAAGAGGATGAAAACTTTAACCAAGTCCCCGAGGTTCTCAAAAAGAGCTTGCCAAAAGAGGCTAGTCATGCGAGGATCTCAATCACTTATAATAGATTTAGGCATGCCATGGTGCTTGAAAATATGAGCAATGAATAGCTTAGTCATATGATCAACTTTGACTATCTTTCCCACAGGTATAAAGTGTGCTTCATTACTGAATCTATCAATGATAGTCCAGATTGCATTGTTGCCTGCTTGTGTGCGAGGAAGCTCCATGATAAAGTCCATGGCTATACTTTCCCAAGGCTCATTGGGAATAGGTAATGGCTTCAGTAGACCAGGTCATTTATGCATGTCATACTTTACTTTTTGGCATATCTTGCACTCGTAGACATATCTTTCAATGTCAGCTCTAAGAGTGGGTCAAAAGAAATATATTTCCAATGCTTGAGTAGTGGGTAGAATGCCCCATATGTCCAACATATGGAGATGCATGTGCTTCATCCAATACCTTGTGTTGCAATGGTAATGCTATACAAATTGCTTGATGATGATACAAATAACCATCTCGAATCGAGTAAGGTGTAATCAATTGACCTGAGTTAAGTTGATCCCATATGGTTGAGAAGTTAGAATCAGTTACATACATTTGGGTAAATCCATAAACTCGTTATGGTAAACATTTGTGATTTTATTTACTCAAGGTCGTCGCGATAGAGCATCTGTCACCACATTCTTAGTTTCAGATGTGTGAAGGATTTGAAAGTGAAAAATAGATAAGAAATTTACCCAATGCATCTATTTCTCTAAGAGCTTCTTCTGAGCGAGGAAGTATCTTAGACTATGGCGATCTATTTTAATAACAAAATCTGTACCAAGTAAATAGTGATTGCATACTTGAAGAGCATGTACCACCACCATAAGCTCTTTCTCATATACTAGAGCATGTAGCTCATGATCCTTGAGGTGTCGGCTCTCAAATGCTATTGCATAATGCTCTTGTTTAAGCACAGCTCCAAATGCAATCCCCAAAAGCATTGCAGTGAACTTCAAAAGGTTTTTGAAGATCCGAAACTATAAGAACTAGTTCTTAAGTCACAAGAAACTTAATTCTTTCAAAGGCTTGTAGTTGCCTTAATCCCCAATGAAAAGGCATTTGCTTCCTAGTAAGGTCATATAAAGGAGATGCAACATATACAAAACCTTGTATGAACCTCCTATAGTATGAACATAGGCCCAATAAACTTCTAACTTCATGTACAGAAGTAGATGTAGGCCATTCAACAATGGCTTGAATCTTCTCAGGATCCATTCTCACTAAATTGTGAGAAACAATATGGCCCAAGTAATGAATTTCTGAAAGGAAAAAATCACTCTTCTTCGCATTGACCTGTAGTTTATACTTGCGAAGCTCTTGAAAAACAATAGATAGATGTTTTCTATGCTCTTCTTCAAATTGTGAAAATATTAGAATATCATCAAAGAAGACACCTATGAACTTTGAGTGAGGTCTGAAAATTCTCTCCATCATTAGATTGAATGTGGTGAGTGCATTAGTCAAACCAAATGGCATGACTGAGAACTCATATAGTCTAAACGTTGTACAAAAGTTGTCTTATGAACATCTTCAAGTACTATCTATATCTGGTGATAACCGCTCTTGAGATCAATGCGACTAAAGATACTAGCCCCTTGCAATTTATCCAAGATATCATCTATCCTTGGGATAGGAAAATGATTCTTGATTGTGATCTTGTTCAAAGATCTGTAGTCTATGCATATACATAAAGAATCGTCTTTCTTTTGAACAAGTAAGACTAGAGAGTAGTATGGAGAAGAGCTAGGTTGAACTAACCCTTTTTCCAACAATTCGTTTACTTGTTTTAGGATCTCTTATTGTTGACTTGCACTTACTCAGTAAGGTGGTTGGTTGGGTGGTGAATTACCTAGGATAAGATCAATTGTGTGATCTTTCGAGCGCTTAGGAGGTAACTCTCCTGGGAGTGAATCACCAAAACAATCTTCATATTATTTAACAAAATCATGTCTGACTTGATCAATTAAAGAGAGGGGTTCTTTTAAAGTATGAGACTTAGAAGCATCAGTTGATATTGTGTGTTCATTAGAGGGATCAAGTAGCCTTGAATCATTAGCTTCTTTTGACTCTCTCACAAAAATCATATACACAAATATAGCTTTCTTCATTTCTTTAGAAATGCTAACATGAATAACCATTGGCACAGGCCAATCTCTAGCATCAGCAATGCATACTATATTCCGACCCTTGAATTGAAATGCAAGGGTCTTCTTAACAAAATCGAAAAGATATCTAATCTTGTAATGCCAATGCATACCTAAGATAGCATCATTGTTACCAATGGGTGCAAGTAGAAAATATTCTCGGTCGTGCTAATCCCCAATTCTAAGATTCAACTTCC
This sequence comes from Lygodium microphyllum, assembly GCF_053477565.2. Taxonomy (NCBI): domain Eukaryota; kingdom Viridiplantae; phylum Streptophyta; class Polypodiopsida; order Schizaeales; family Lygodiaceae; genus Lygodium; species Lygodium microphyllum. Next base: position 105,799,085 of record NC_141138.1, read on the forward strand.
CTTGGATAGGAGTAGAATTGGTTGTAAATCCTTCAAATGTCAAACTTGATCCAATTGGTATTCCCAATCGATCCGGTGGAATTTGTAGCCTTTTAGCAATATCTACTGATACAAAATTATATGTGGACCCTGGATCAAAGAGTATCAAAACTCTTTGATTGTTGAGTGTCCCCCAACCCTTTAAGAGTTGTCTCTTCTTCTCATTTGAATGAGCGTTAGCTTGCACATTCGGAATAGAATTTGAGGATGGCGGAGGAGAATCTTTAATCACATTTGCTTCCTTCCTTTTGTGAGGACAATCAGGCTTCATATGCCCTAACTCACCACAAAGAAAGCACATTCCTTCCTCTTTACACTTTTGTATCTCAAAGAGTGAGAGACACTTGCACTTCTTCTTGTTACCCTTTGGCTTTGAATATTGGTTGTGGGTAGAGTTAGGTCTTCTTCGATTAGTCATGTCTCTTGGTTGATCATAGAGCTACTCTTGTCTAGCTCTATAAGAACTCATCTCCATCTTTCGAGATGTACCAGGTGTATGCAAATTTTCAACTATGATGGCAAACTCCATCATGCGAGATAAGGTTTCTTGTGAATACACCTTCATGGTCCTGTGTAAATGAGAGAGTAGGCTAGCTTTAAACTTCCTTTTCTTCTCTTCATCGCTGATCTCCATGAAAGGAGTAACCTTGAGAAGAGTAGACCAAAACTTGTCCACATAACTAGTGATCTTCTCATGTTCTTTCTAGTCTAGCCAATCCCACTTCTTCTTGACATTATTCTCAAAATCAAGAGGCAAGAATTGAGCATAAAACTTCTTCTTGAACTTTTTCCAAGTTGTAGGTTTTCTTCCCTCAAAAATGAGAGTCAATCACCAATTGCTAGCGGTGTCTCTCAAGTGCATGCCTACATGCCTGAGCTTGGACTTTTCTAAGAAATTACCATTAAAAAAAGCAACTTCAAATAGCCTAACAAAGGCTAACGCCTTAGCAAGATCTCTCTTACCAAAGTAAGAGTCAAACTTTATGTCATTATCCCCAGACTTGAAAGTCTTAGTCTTCTTAAGCTTACTCCTCTTATGGTTCCTCTTTGTTTGTTTGCGGATTGCACGAGACTGAGAACCAAGAGAATAGGAACTAGAAGATGAGGAGGAGGAGGAGGAACTTGAGTAATTAGGGGTGTAGCTAATTCTCGAGGGAGATGACTTCCTCTTTTTCTGCCTCACTTGAGGTGAGGTCTTTTACTCTTCTTAACCCGAAAGTCCTTCCTTTTAGGAAGCTTCTTAGCAATTGAATGCTTTACACCTTTACCATCAATTGGTGCAATGGTGTTTCCTCCAGTATCACCATCTTTTGGAGGATCTGATCCTTCATAAGTAGCTTCTTCCCTTGCCCTTAAGTTATCAATCAATTGATGTACTTCGGAAATCTCCAACAAGCTACGGTACTTTGTCAATTGAGCCTATAATTGCTCACTTGTAGGCACTTCATCAATTGCCATCTTTACCTTCTTCTTGCAAGGATTGCCTTTACTTTGAGAAAAACAAAGAGACCCACTCTGATACCATTGTTATAAGATTCGAGATACACGCTCGACATTCTTATATACTTAAAAGATATATAATGAATGTTATGCTGGTGCAGAGAGAGAGCAGATGAGAGAAAAGAAAGATGTAGAGAGAAAGAGAGAGAGAGAGAGAGAGATTAACAATATACTAGGGACTGGAGGATGGGCCAGCCCCCCTCCTGTGGAGTTATATTATTGACAAGGAGCAAGCTCCTCCGTTACACATAAGCCAATTCTTAACTTGTAGATATTGGGAACAAGATCACGATTCCTTGCATGGTATACAACCGGCTAACACTTGCATAACTTGAAAGTTGGCACCTTTTGATCCTTCTTGAGTCTCTCCTTCTCTCCTACACAATATATGTAGGAATGTCCTCTTGGAGCTTGATTTCAGTAGAGCTTACGCAGTGCTTGCACCTTCTCTCTTCCTCTTGCATGCAAGCAAAGTGATGCTTCCTTCATCTTTTCCACACCCAAGGAGAGCCTCCCTTTTATAGGCTCCAAGAGCTTCTCTTCTTGGAGAGAGACTTGAGAGCCAATATCAAAAAGGTTGATCTTCATGTAAGATGCAGATGTTCTAGGACCTACTCTATAGAAACAATTTTAGAATATCTCTTAGTGAATTGCTTGGATGGAAAAACGTCCAACATAAAATTTGTAGATCTTGTCATTTTGATAACCCTTGGGGGCTGTTTTTAGAGATCGGCTTTCTATTGTGAGATATTTTAAAAATGGATTCACCATGTCTATTTTAAGAAAAGCAGCTTTTTAAACTCTATTCTTAACTTATGGTCCATGCAACCTCCTTGAGCCATAGATAAGGAGAGTTCATTAAATTACTTTGGGTTTCAACCTTAAGATTGACTTCCACATAAAAGCTTGTGTCATCTTAGACCTTAGAAAGAGAAAATCACTTTTCTTCTCACTTCTAAAGGATCACATCTCTAGTCTTTCTTAGTGAGAGAATCATCTCTCTTGTCTTTCTTAGTGAAAGAATTACTTCTCTCCTTAATTAATTAAGAGAGAAAAGACCTTGAACCTTGACTTGTAAGGGAGAGGATGACCCCAAATGAATGCGATGCTCATTACACACAAGTAAACGTTCTCAGAGACATCCCTGGATGCACACATAAATACATATACACAATGCTAATGCACTTCCTCTTCTTAGAACTCAATCCATCTTCATTTATGTGTAACTCCTTGGTTCTTATGTACACTCCTACACTTGGTAGACACTTCCTTTTCCCTTCATAACTTGTACTGTATGTATCAGATATCCCTGTCACAATGCTTTGATAACCCCATTAAGTGATGCACTAGGAATACTGGTCTCTAAATGGTCTCATAGTCATGCTAGATCATCATCAACACTTAAAGAAAAGTGAGTCATTAATTTATTGACATAAATTTACTAAATAGAGAATGTGTAATAAGAAAATAATTTACACGCATAGGTGAGCCATTGGCTCTTGTGCATTCTGATGTTTGTGGACCCATGCCCTGTCACTATGGGATGGAAAGTACTTTCTTACATTTATTAATGACTTTTCACGTAAGGTTTGGGTTTATTCCATAAAGAAGAAGTCTGATGTCTTGGTAGTATTTCAGTGTTGACTTGCTTTAGATGAGAACCAGTTTGGACATAGGCTGAAATGCCTAAGGATAGATAATGGGGGTGAGTATGTCTCACGTGCTTTTGAGTAGTTTTGTGATGAGTGGGATATTAAGCGTTAGTTGACCATTCCTTACACCCCTCCCCAAATTGGTATGGCTAAGCATATGAATAGGACTATCCATAAGAGGGTTCACAGTATGCTTAGCCAAGTAGGCTTACCATAGCATTTTTAGGCTGAGAAAATCTCTACTATCATGCATCTCATTAACATGTCACCTTTGCAGTGGTATTGAATTCCAGGTTGCAGAGGAGGTATGGACAGGAAAGCCTCCCTCATATACCCATTTGCATGTCTTTGAATGTGAGGCATTTTGCTATGTGCCCAAGGATAAATGCAATAAGCTGAATCCTAAAAGTGTGAAATACATTTTCCTTGGCTATGGAGATGCAGGTGAGATGGGATATCGTCTTTGGGATTTGCAAGTGCGAAAAGTTATCCACAGCCATGATATTGTGTTCCATGAGGACAAAATGCATATGCAGCCTAAGAAAGTTATTGAGAGATGCATGGTTATCTTTCAAGAGAAGCCCCCTACTCCTGCACAGCTAGCTAGATAGTCTATATACTAGCTGATCCTCATAGCTAATATATTAGACATGATGTTAGATAGAATGTTACACAAGATGTTAGACAAGATATTGGACATAGGCAGCACAACCTGCATTGAGGCATTCTACTAGAGATAGATGACCTCTTGACTGCTATGAGCCCTCCATAAATTATGTCTTGGTTATAGATGCAAGAGAGTGTCTCACCTTTGATGAGACTCTGCACAGGGACGACAGTCACTCCTAGGAGAGGGCTGTACATTTTGAAATTGACTCGTTGCATAAGAATCATAATGTGGGATTTGGTTTCCTTGCCTAGTGGCAAGTGGGTGTACAAGTTGAAAAGTACCCCTAGACACCCCAAGCTCGCATACAAGGCCAGATTGGTAGTAAAGGGCATGGTGTTGACTTTGATGAGGTCAAGAGCATGGTGTTGACTTTTAAGCAAGAGCATGGTGTTGACTTTGATGAGGTCTTCTCTCTCATAGTTAAGATGACCACCCTATGCTTAGTCTTGGCTTTGGCTGCACAGCTTGACTTGGATATGTATCAGTTGGATGTCAAGACGGCTTTCTTATATGGGGACTTGCATGATGAGATTTACATAGAGCAGTCTAAGGGCTTTGCAAAGCCTGGCAAGGAACACCTAGTGTGCAGATTGAGGAAAAGTCTTTATGGCTTAAAGCAGGCACCTAGGCAATGGTATCATAAGTTCGATGCAGTTATGCAGTCACAGGGCTACAGTTGTAGTGCTATGGATCCGTGCTTGTACACGAAGAAAGCCCGTGATGGATCCTTATTGATTTTCGTACTCTATGTGGATGACATGCTTTTGGCAGGGAAAGCTCAAGATGAGCTAGATGCTCTTAAATCTCAGCTCAAGAAGAGCTTTGAGATGACAGATTTGGGACATGCCTCTCATATTCTTAGTATGTGCACTACGCGTGATAGTCATCAAAGACTACTCTATCTATCATAGAGAGAGTACATTCATAAAGTCCTTGAGCTCTTTCGTATGTAAGATGTAAAGCCTATTGGCTATCCATTGCTTTGTCATATGAAGGTATCACATGCCAATTGTTTGCCAACATAGATGAGCAGAGGGCCAAGATGGCCAAGTTTCCCTATGCATCCGCAGAGTGGGCAGTCTTATGTATGCCATGATAGCCACTCGTTTAGATATTGCTTTTTCAATTGGTGTTATAACACGTTATATAGCTACATTTGGCAAGAGACATTGGAATGCTATGAAGGGTATCACGAGGTACCTGAAGGGCACTGCGTGCTGATATGTGCATATGTTATGGCAGCTAGGATATAGGAGTCGTGGGATACACTGACTCTGACTATGCAGGACCTGCAGATAGTAGGAATGTCTACTCCTGCCAACCACACAAACATAAGCTCCATTGATAGCTACAAATAAAATGTATAGATGCGTTGGGGGATATTTATACTGTGAATGATGCAATCATTAGCAATGTAGAATGAAATGTTGAAATATCTATGTTTCTATTGTATTATGCAAATGTGAGAGGATTGCATATGTTGCTTACTATTCGAATACATTGATGCTTGAATTTCTCTAATGACATGATAGTAATAAACTAGAACTGCAAATAGAATGTGTAGCCTACAACATGAGGTCAATACCTCTGGCTATGTGTTCACTTTTGTTAGAGATGCTCTTTTATGGATGTCCAAGGTGCAGAAATGCACGGCTCTTTCTACTATAGAGGCCGAGTATATTGCAGCCCACTGAGGCTTGCAAGGAGGCCATTTGGTTGGGTCATTTGGTTGCTGACCTTGGTATTGCAGATGCTATCCCTACACTGCATTCAGATTCTATGAGTGCTATCTAGTTAGCCAAAAATCCCATCTTCCATGCGAAGACAAAACACATTGAGGTGAGGTATCACTTCATTTGTGGGGTCATTGAGGACAAGTCTGTTGACCTTGTCAAGATCTCAACTGACCAAAATCCTGTAGACTTGCTCACGAAAAGCCTCTCTATAGAGTGCTTTGCCTTTCTAAGGAAGTTGATGGGCATTGGATGAGATGATGTCTTTCCTCATCCTCTTATATCTATGTACATGTTGTATTGTCTTTTTTTTTTTTCTTATCGCTCCTCACTAGGATAGATTCGCCTTTAAGTGGGAGGTTGTTGGGGGTAAAGGCGTATCCACCTAGCTGCCTGTGTATTACTACACTGACAGTACCCGCACCTGCACTTTGCATACGGTGAGTACCCATCATTGTCACTTCATTATTTATTCTTTCAGTGACATTTGAATAAAGGGAAGGCAAGTCACACATTGTGACTATTGGAGTTCCCACATTGTGTGTATATATCTCTCTCTTGCTCTTGCTCCTTCCACCATAGCTCTTGCTTCTGCTCATGCTTCCACTTTAGGGCTCACCTCCCTTCATGAGAAGTATAGGTTGCATCTACATTTTGATTTTTAACATCCTAACGTGCTTCTTTTGGACCAGTACCTACCATATCTATGTTTTCTAGTAGGTGAAATTAGTACCATCAAGCTTTTCGATATTGAAAACACCACTATCATTCAAAGAACTAGCCATAATGATAGTATACCAATGTAAAATCCAGGAGAATGGATTGTTAAATGATTCTCCCCCTCCATTGGCACTTGGAAAGGCTTCATTTCGGGCATATGAACATGCTTTGATGCTTGGTTTTGGTGGTTGATGTGCTGGCATAGCATTTGGATTGATTTAACACTATTTTGGGATTGTTATAACAGTCCACAGCCAGTTTATGACAGTGTTACACTGACATTTGATGCTACAGCTTGTTTGGCATTGTCATTTGATGTCCGGTTGGTCCCGTTTGATGCCCGGATGTTAGGGGAATGTATGCCTATTGTTTGGCAACCATTTGGAGCTGATTTTGATGCTGAAATTCTCAGTTTTGAATAGTAAATCACTGCTATACACAATTGAGCTGAAGTCATTTTACTCATGTATGCTTATGCCTATGCTTTTCGGGCTATGTTTCGGGCATATATGGTGATGTATTGACACTTGGGGCTCGATATAGAGCTTGGTTTTGATTCGGGATCGTTGGTTGAGCTTGAGCTCACTTTGCAAAGCATTTGGATGCTCCATCTTGGATGTACTTATGGCATGCATGTCGCTTATGTCTAACTGGTCTTGACATTCTTAGCCTATGCCATTACTACATGCTAGTTACATTGTTTGGAGCTTATTGCTACTGGAGCTCGATCTTGGCTTGACCTTGGATTCCCAGAGCTTACTTGAGCTATTTATTGGCTTGCCAGAGTTGTATCTTGGGATGTACTTGATGTCTTACATGCTTATGGATGCTACATACGGATGCTCTACCGCCTACATATCCGGGATGTATCATTGAAGCTTGATCTTGGATACTTGTCACTGGTGCTTGTACATGCTTTGTTCGAGCTTTGTTACTTGATATTTACGGCTTTTGTGCTAGTGGCAGCGTCTTTGGATCCTTGACAGCCATTAAGCAAGCGGTCTATGCTCTTTGAGCTTTTGAGACTATTTGGGATCTTTTACCCTTCAGGATGATGCATGGTTCATATGTCTTGGTTCCTTTGATGCTTATGAGCTGACTCTTTCCTTTGGGTCCCTCTCTTTATGAGCTGACACCTACTTGTGTCAAGTCTTGGTAGTGGTAGGAACACTTTGCCCCATTGACTGGGGGGTGTGCCTACTCACTGGCAGATGTTTGTATGACATGTTTGGGTGTTGGATTCATGCTTATCGACTGTCATATGCCTATGTTATGCCCGTATGATGCCGGCTTTGGTCTTGGCAGTATCTGATTGACTTGGGATCCGATTTTAGCACTGTTAGCTCTCATTTACTAAAATCTGTAATTTATTACAGCAAGCATATATGTATGGACTGACATGGATTTTTCATGCTGAAATATTCTGAAATGATGTACTTTCACTAGTACTTGGTGGGGAGCAGCTTTGATTACACTTTTCTCACCATTTTCTCTCGATTTTGGTGATTTTTTGGTCATTTTCTACTGTAAACAGCAAGCAGTTTTGAACTATCTACAGTCTTCCATCATGCATTATGGTAAGTTCTTCCACTGATCGTGCTATTTTCAACATCACTAAGCTTGATGGTACAAATTACTCTTATTGGAAGAGCTAAATTTGGCAGGTGTTGGTGCAGAAATCGCAGATCAAACCTTTAAGGTTAAGCGGGCATCCGCCTGCAACTATGCCAGATGAGGAATGGCTTGAGCTTGATGAGTTATGCAAGTCCACTATTGTATTATCTCTCACAAAACAGGTTCATTATAATGTATTTAAGGAAGAACAGAGTGCATGGTAGTTGTGAGATAAAATCAATAATCTCCATGACAAGAAAAGTCCAGTGAGTCAGATGTATTGGCTGAAGCAACTTATGGATCTACGCATGAAGGAGAATGTGACTATGTCTGCTCACTTGAGCCAGTTCCATACTATACTCAAGAACTTGACTTCGCAAGACATCACTTTTGCAGAGGATGTCACTCCTCTTTTCTTGCTTGGTACTCTTAATGAGTCATGGGATGTATTCTGCACTGCATTATGTGCCTCTACTGCTACCTTGGAATTATCTGATGTTGAGAGCGCTCTTCTATAGGAAGAGGTTAACCGTAAGATTTTGGATACCTCTCGTGTGTCGCATGCTATGATAGTTAGAGGTAGGAATGATGGATATGGAAAGCATGGTGGTGGCAGTGGCTGTGGCTGTGGCTATGGACGGGTTTCTCAGAAATATCGGTCCAAGTCTCGTGGGAAGTCACGTAGCAAATCCCGTGGCAGGAATGCAAATGTTACTTGTCACCATTGTGGGAAAAATGGCCATATTAGGCCACAATGTCATGAACTGCGCAATGAAAGACGCAAAGATAAGGGGAAAGACAAAGTGCAGGATAAGTCTTCTGATCGCAATAGAGTGTCTGCAAAGTCCAATGTTAAAATTGAAGAGATCAATGTTATGCAGCATGAGGATGTTGATGATAATTATATCCTTGCAGCTTCTTCTAGTGCTTCCCAGATGACAGATATACACTCTATGTATGCATAGTGTTGGCTCTTGGACTTAGGTGCGTCCTTTCATGTGACACCTTGCCGAGAGTGGTTTCATTCATACCGTACTGTTTCGGGTTCTGTGCACTTGGGTGATGACACCTCTCTTGATATTGTGGGCATTGGTGATGTTAGGCTGCAATTTCCTTTTGGTAGCAGTTTTGTTATACAGGATGTACGTCATGTACCTGCTTTGACACAAAGTCTCATGTCACCTGGACAGCTTGATGACACAGGTTATCATGTATCTTTTGGAGACTCTACATGGAAGATCACTCGTGGGGCAGACTTGTGATTGCGAGAGGTGCCAAGGCTGGCAGCCTCTATCCCTTGATTGTATCCGCTTCTTCCCTTGATCATGTTTTGCCTGTGGGTTCTATCCCACATGTATCTCTTTTGCATGCCCATTTAGGCCATATGTCTTTGAAGGGAATGAAAATGCTTTCTGGTTTGCAGTACTTACTACCCCTTGATTATGCATGTTTTGATACATATAAGCATTGTCTTTATGGCTGGCAGACTAGGTCTACGCATAAGAAGTCTGGTAGGCCACGCATGAGTGAGCCCTTGGCATTGGTACATTCAGATGTCTGTGGGCCCATGCCTTATCAGTCTATGGGTGGTGCCAAGTATTTTATTACTTTCATCGATGATTTTTCACGAAAAGTTTAGGTTTATCCCATTAAGCTGAAATCCGATGTCTCTTGGCTGTGTTTTAGAGATGGCTTGCATTGATTGAGAACCAGTCTGGATATAGGCTAAAATTTCTAAGGACAGATAAGGAGGGTAATTATGTCTCACGTGATTTTGAGCAATTATGTGATGAGAGGGGTATTAAGCGTCAATTGACCGCCCCCTATACCCCCCCCAAGAATGGTTTGACTGAGCGGATGAATAGAACCATCCAGGAGCGTGTACGTAGTATGCTTAGCTACGCAGGCCTACCACAGAGCTTTTGGGCTAAGGCAGTTAGTACAGCTGACGGTCTACTAGAGACAGACGTCCACCTGATAGATTTCAGCCCTCGATGCATTATATCTTGGTTAGAGATGCAGGAGAGTCTTTCACTTATGATGAGACTATGTGCAGAGGTGACAGTCACTCATGGGAGAGGGCTATGCAGTCTAAGATAGACTCCTTGCATAAGAATGACACTTGGGATTTGGTTTCCTTGCCTATGGGCAAGAAGGCTTTGCCATGCAAGTGGGTGTACAAGCTGAAAAGTACCCTTGGACACCCCAAGCCGGCATACAAGGCTAGATTGGTAGCAAAGTGTTTTAAGGAAGGGCATGGTGTGGACTTTGATGAGGCCTTTTCTCCTGTGGTTAAGATGACCACCCTGTGCTTAGTCTTGGCTTTGGTTGCTCAGCTTGACTTGGATTTATACCAGATGGATGTCAAGACAGCTTTCTTACATGGAGACTTGCATGATGAGATTTATATGGAGCAGCCTAAGGGCTTTGCAGAACCTGGCATGAAGCACCTAGTGTGCAAATTGAAGAAAATTCTTTATGGCTTGAAACAGGCACCTAGGGAGTGGTATCATAAGTTTGATGCCTTTATGCAGTCACAGGGCTACAGCAGGAGTGCCATGGATCCGTGTCTTTACAGAAAGAAAGCCCGTGATGGTTCTTTATTGATTTTGGTCCTCTATGTGGATGATATGCTGATAGCAGGGAAAGCTTATGATGAGCTAGATACTCTTAAGGCTCAACTCAAGAAGAGCTTTGAGATGAAAGATCTGGGACAGGCCGCTCACATACTTGGTATACGCATTAGACGCGACAGGCATCAGGGACTCCTCTACTTGTCACAAAGGGAGTACATTCATAAAGTCCTTGAGCGCTTTCGCATGTAGGACGTAAAGCCTATTGGCTGTCCATTGTCTTCTTATGTGAAGGTATCACAAGCTAATTGTCCGCAGATAGATGAGCAGAGGGCCGAGATAGCCAAGATTTTCTATGCATCTGCAGTGGGTAGTCTTATGTATGCCATGATAGCCATTCGTCCAGATATTGCCTTTACAGTTGGTGTTGTGGTACGTTATATGGCTACACCTGGCAAGAAGCATTGAGATGCGGTGAAGGGTATCATGAGGTACCTGAAGGGCACTGCAGATATGTGCATGTGCTATGGCAACCAGGATACATGAGTCGTGGGGTACACTGACTCAGATTATGCATGACATGCAGATAGTAAGAAGTTCACTTTCGGCTATGTATTCACATATGATGGAGGTGCTGTTTCTTGAATGTCCAAGGTGCAGAAATGCACGGCCCTTTCTACTACAGGGGCCGAGTATGTTCCAGCCACCATTGAGGCTTGCAAGGAGGCCATTTGGTTGGGTCGTTTGGTTACTGACCTTGGTATTGATGCTATCCCTACACTACATTCGGATTCTATGAGTACTATTGAGTTAGCCAAGAATCCGGTCTTCCATGTGAAGACGAAACACATTGAGGTGAGGTATCACTTCATACGTAGGGTTGTTGAGGAAAAGTTTGTTGATCTTGTCAAGATCTCAACTGACCAGAATCCTGTAGATCTGCTCACGAAAAGCCTCTCTACAAAGCATTTTGCCTTCCTCAGGAGGTTGATAGGCGTGGGATGAGATGACGTCTTTCCTCATCCTGTTGTACATGTGTACATATTGTACTATCTTTTTTCTTTTCTTTTCACTCCTCGCTAGGGCAGATTCGCCTTTAAGTGGGAGGTTGTGGGAGGTAAAGGCGCCTCCGCCTAGCCGCATGTGTATTACTACACTGACAGTCACCGCCACTGCACATTGCAGGTGGCGGGTGCCCATCATCGTCACTTTATTCTTTATTCTTTTAGTGACAATTTGAATAAAGGCAGGCCCGATCACACATTGTGACTGTTGGAGTTCCCATTTCTTTTCTCTCTCTTTCTTGCTCTTGCTCTCTTGCCATAGCTCTCGCGTGCAAGCTTCAATCCTTCTCACCTTTCATTAGTAAACCATACATCCCATAATCATATACATAACTGATAAGCTATTGACAAAGGTAAGTGTCACTATCCAAAGCATACAATTAGAAATGCAAAATGAGTAACCAATGCTCAAGAGATATACATCAAAGCATCCAAGAAGCCCAAGTGCATCAGAAATACATCCGAGAGCATAAGTATCTAATGAAGCTTCAATACCTATAAATAAGTAAGCAACAAAAGCTCAAAGCAACTGAGCAAAGCCCAAGTACATCAAATGTAGCTCAAATTCAAGTACCAAAGCATGTCGTAACTATATTTGGGTTCATACATCAATGCTAGACATTATCGTAGAGATGTAGCATATCTAAAATACCATGTAGGTATAATAGGCAATTAAAGCGTAAAGCTCACCATTGTGTGCTTGATGTCTAGATTTCTTCGACAACAATAAACCTCTCTAGTATTAAGCTGATCAAGCTCTAAATAATCCAAATAGCATCCCAAAGTATAACCATATTATTCGAGCACCAAAATAGTATCCCCGAAGCATCAAATATGCATTATAAATATACTATTTTCTATCCAAACCAAAATTGTTTTTTGTGTGTAAAACATAGAACTAAAAATTACATAGAATCAACTCTATGAGTACCTAGATCTATAGATCTCATTACGCTCTTCATTTTTAGCTATAGAATACCTAAATCTGATCTCATATGCAAAAGTTATGGTCAAGATACAAAAGTGCTATCAAGTTGCTATAGTTGTCCATGACTTCTAAAGCATGCTCTATATCCATTCAACATGGATAGAATGGCTACTTCTCAGCTCAATAAGTACTCAGCAAAACCAGGTTAAGCCCTAGAAAGCTTCTTGACAAGTTGTGAGCAAGCTAGAATAAGTCGAGAGAAGGAAAGACTCAATGCATACCTCAAGAGGAAGAAACAATGAATGCCATGAAACCTTGAGCTTAAGCCTTGAATCGAGACTAAACCAAAGGACAAAGAAGCTCCTCGAATGCTTGGCTCTGAAGGGAGAAACCCAAGTGGAAGCAAGAGAGACATGAGTTATGGAGGAGAGAGAGAGAGAGAGAGAGAGAGAGAGAGAGAGAGAGAGAGAGAGAGAGAGAGAATTTGGGAACTCCAACTATCACAATGTGTGGCCATCCTTCCCTTAGTCAATAGTCACTAGAAGAACAAAGAATAAAGTGAGAGTGATGGATGCCCATCACATGTAGTGTACAAGTATGCAGTCATGGTCTATGTGAAGTAAATACAAGGTGATTAGGCACAAGTGCCTTTACCCCCAACATTAGAAACACTTTCTTCCCCCCTGCATAAACTTCCAACAACAAAGAAACTAAAGTCCATGGTCATGGATGCAATGTAATCTACACACACTGCTCTTGATTATTATCCCTTTTAAAGTCAAATTTGTAGTTGCCTAACATCTAAAAGGTAAAATTGAACTAAATTAGTTCAAATTATCAAAGAAGTATGATCATATAGGGCAATGTGTCCAATTGTTACATCCATTCATGCTAAAGTATGATTGTGGAAAAATAGATCTATGTATGTGTTTTGTACTTAATCATTTGTATCCTTGTCTTTTAAATGGCTTTCTTTATGGTTGCTGAGATTCCATAACAATTCATGTATCCTCTATAGCAAAATCTCATTTTGAAAATTTAGCAACAAGTCTATTAAGATGTCGAATCAACTTGAGTTTTGTATGATGCATGTATCAATTTGGATACCCAACTTTGAGGAGATTTGAGGATAATAACTTAAATTATTTTGAAATGAATATTAAACTAAGCAATGAAATTTTATATCAAATATCAAGCCAATGGGTTACTATACATATATTTTTGGCGTGCATTGCCAAATCAAAGAATATTGAGAAATCGTGGCACACTTAATTGATCTCTCTTCTATTTTTCTTCTATTAGTATACTCTCCCTCCCCCTTCTACATTACATATAATATATCAAACCAAAACTTACAAACATATGGGCCTAACAAAAATTAATGAAGATAATTATTTTAAAGACATGTATATTAAGAATATGTTTTGGAAAAAATAACAATATGATACACTTGTTTTAACATTGTAGATATCTTGCTTGAATACATATGACCTCGAGTCTAGTGTAGCATAGAGGGCCTCATAGAGGTTGCACATGGCTAGGAGCAAGTTAGCCATGAGCTGTGTGCTCCCTCCTCCACAAAAGGTATTTGGCATTGAGATCTACAAAATGAAACCCAACCAAAGCTATTGCAAACAACAATTATTGATGATGACATCAGCCCTTCGTGATGTTGCATATCTTCAAAACATCTCATAATATGGTGATATCAACAACTGAAGGTAGTAAGAGAGATGGATGTACAAAACACAGTAAATGAAAGGGGGCAAGCTACTTATGCAAGGAGGTAGATTGCTAAGGATGATGACACACAATACTTGAAGCTCCTCGTGATGAAAACATAGCCCTATTGGTGCAAATGCATCCTATTATTGATGCCACCATAACAATGGACAACAAGTTGGAAGACAATGTTTCACTTTGACCATGTTGGCCTACACCCAAGCTACCATATAGGTTGAGTTGGTGCTTAGGGGTGGTGCCACCTCGTCATTGCAGATACCTACCAGGATGGAGGTTCCACTATTGGCCAATGCCCTCAGGAGGACTCATGTGTCAAGGTTGTAGATTCATGACTTTGTCACACCAATATTTTCTAGCACCTAGCCTTGCTATACAATTGTTTAAATCCACCTTAATAGTCAATTATAGCTTTAAAGCCTACCATAAATAGCCCTTCAGCTCACGAGGTCATTGACATTTTCTTTAATCAAATGTTGTTGTCCCTATTATTTTCTAGTGCTTATTCTATATGCACTGGCATCCCCCATTAAAAACTTGACTTCCTCCTTCTATACAATCCTCCTTCTACACAATCGTTGACTTCCTTCTAGCCCCTCTAAAGTCTATGTCAATTTTTGTAGCTCCAAAGTCCAGTAGTTAACTTCTCTCATACATAGTGTCAACAAGCTCCTTGTTGTGTGATCAAATTATTCCAACTCTCTTTTAAATTATAGTCGTCTTCTCTACTCTTCTAAGTGTGTTTCCTTACTCTTGCTAAAAATCAATTTCATTGTTCTTTTTGGTTTTCCTATGCATCCAAAATGGTGCCTACTCTCTCTTCCAGACGAAGATGCTATTTGGGCACACTTCATAAGCTATTGATTGTCATGCTTCAAGATCATGTGATTGGTGTAGAAGATGACATCACCTCTCTCTGTCATAACATGATTGGACTATCAACTTCCTAGTCCAACTTTAGGCTAGTAACACACCAAATGGTAGATGCCCACTTTGCAACTATTAACCAATCAAAGTACTTCTTTAGGGTTCCTTTACATATCAAAAAGCACATGACTTGTTGTTCAACTGCTAAAGAGGTGAACTCCTCACCCACTTCTGGATGGGGAATCTTCCTTGCCCATTTGTAAGTGACAAACAAGGGTGCACTTTTGCATTTGCAAAAAACCAATCAAAAATTTATAAATATATTATTTTTCACTTTTTTGCAAAATGTGTCCTTTCAATGTGTAAAGTCTTTGTGCCCATGTTTGCATCAAATTTTAAAAATTACATGCCCACACTATGGGCAAGGGTTGGGTGTCCATCATTTGGTATGTAACTAGCCTTAGCACTGGCTCTCTTTCTCCTTGTATCAATATGCATTCCATCATTTTGAGCAATGACTTGGAAGAATCCCACATAAAAGGATTCCCCAACTTTAATGTGGTGCATAAGGGGAACGGAGGATAAAGCACATTAGATGGCCTTGAATGTAGACTTCATGTGTGTGTGTGTGTGTGTGTGTGTGTGTGTGTGTGTGTGTGTGTGTGTGTGTGTGTGTGTGTGTGTGTGTGTGTGTGTGTGTGTGTGTGTGTGTGTGTGTGTGTGTGTAGAGAGAGAGAGAGAGAGCTTTGAATGTAATCCAACTCCACTTTGAAGAGTGAGTCTTATATCTTATAGTAGTATAATTTGATAAAAAGAAACAAAGGTCTAGGAACATTGTATACTTGCCACATAGGATTGATGTTAGTTTCAGTGATTTGTGCTTTGTAATATAGTATAGACTCCATGTATTAATACAATACAAATGATTAAGCAATAAGCCTTATAACAAAATGGAATAGATATCAATGTGTTCCTATGGAGGTATCGATTCATGACTTTGAAGAAAATCCTAAACGAGGAGCAAAGTTATATCTCATGTAAAAAGAAAGTCAATATGCAAAAATAAAATCAACCTTTTGCAGCTAATTAACTATAGCTAGAGTGAAAAAATATGTTCCAATCAACATGATACATGGCATTCTACTATCGACTATCATTATTTTACCTTCCATACATCATATTATATGTCAGACTCTACTTGTGCTAATATGAGACCTACTACAATGCTCAAGTGTAATAGTTTATTATGGGTGATGAAGTTTAAATACAATATTGAGCCAAACATCACATGAGATGCATGTTATTGGAAGGAATTGAGCTGATCAAAGGAGGTAAGTGCTCATAATGTTGCTATCCATGCATTTGTTGGGATAGATGGTGAAGTCCTTCACAATTGGCATTTAAAGAAGGCTCATGTGGCACCTTTAATGTAAGCATGCAAGTTTTGACATCAAGGGCAGTCATCTAGGATGCATATGCAATACCAATATCCGTAACCTAGCTAAAGGTGGCCTTATAATTTGCTAGCATTGTCATTAATGAAACAACAAATCGCTACATAATTGCTAAATGGGAGATATGGATGGATGTGATATGCAACTTGATGATTATGAAAATTTTAGCAATATAGCTCATCTTTTCATTCATTCATTCATTCTTCTTCTTCCTCCTCCTCTTTGAGCTATAACACATCATACACCACATCGATCATGTACACCATTATGTGAACAACAAAACAATGATGACCCCATTAATTTGACATATGGCATTGATGTGATTGTGATATTCACCAAGTTCTTTATCCCAAGCTTGTTAGTGGTCATGCAAGAGAGGTGGGAAGACTGGGAGACATGGGCCAACCACTTGCTAGAATTGAAACGATTATCTAAAACCTGATTATGGCAACACGTGCTCTTATGTATGAGAAAGCACAATAGAAGGCCTAGTTTGACAAACATGTAAAACAATGAGATTACGAGAATTTCAACCTCATATTTCATTGTCGCATCAAAGGGCATAAGCAAAAGATTAAATTCAAAGGCCTAGGTCATTTGCAAGTGCATGCAATTAGTAGAATCATCAATGTTGATCTTGAGACTTTGGACGGTGAAGGCATAGGCTTTTTCAATGGTGGCCAAATCAAAAAACATGATTCATTAGTACATTAGTTGTACAAACCCCCAATGACAATATCTTATACTACAAGCTACTTTATGGCTATCCCCTTCCTTTATCTTGTTTGATAATACCTTGATCTTAAGTCAATCGTGTAGAATACATAGCTCTATCTAGTAATTTGTCTATCTGAGGAATTGGATACTTACTTTTCATAGTGACATGGTTTAGGCCTTTGTATCCTATGCAAAGTCTAAAAGATCCATCCTTCTTCTTTTGGAAAAGAATCTAAGCACCCCAAGGCAATTTCTAGGGCAAATAAAGCATTAATTCAATAACTATCAATTATTCTTTTAGTATTATGGCCTATAGTATAGATATTTTGCAAGATCTCTTTGCTACAATTTAGCTCTTGGCTAGCTTCTTCTTGTGATCCACATCACAACCAAGAGGTAATTTTGTCAACTCTTCTAGGAACATAACTGTATATTCCTTGAACCAAGTCAACTTGATGGCTTTCTTCAATCGATATAGTTTATTGAGCTTGATTAAGTAGAGAAACTGACCCTTTCTCTATTCTTTATGATGTGGTTAACCTTAACTAGTTGGTTTTAGGTTAGCTCAATTTATCCCACACTAGTATTAACTCTCCTAAAAGTTTTTTGAAGGTCATAAGGCTACTCATACGATGACTATTAGCCTTATTAGAAACTAACCAATCCATATCAAGAAGACAATCATAAACTAACCCCTCAACATGAAGCCCCTCAACACAATTTGAAGAGTTAGTAAGGAAGTACTTCCACAATCTATCAAAATTGAAAGTGTTTAGCTTCATAAAAATAGCGATTACCTAAATCCTCCCTAAATCATAGACTATTGACATTCCATTTTTGCTTTCGAAAAAGGGTCAATGTCTTCACTTCAGAGAGCATAGGTACATGCTCTTCTTGTATAGTCTCATCCATGATCAAAGTTATCATAGCCTCCTATCTTTGAGGGTTTGTTTCCTACTCCTTGTGAGTTTTGAGGGGCATTTTTATGATTTGGTCATTGGGCCTTAATTGACCTAACTTGTCATAGAGAAAGCATCACCATTTAGTATTGTCATTGTTCCTATTATTGCTATTCTTGGTATTTTCAAGAGGTATCCTATGGGCCTTTTCTTGATCTCCCTACTAATGGTGGTTTTAAGGTCTCTTTGGGTAGCAATTTTCCCTTTTTCCTTGGTTTGATGGGTTAGATTTGAAGTGTTTATTTCCCATGCTCACCTCCTTGACTACGAGCTTAGGTCTAGGCATCAGCATTCAAGACTTGGAAGAATTGGGCTATTTCATTAAGGGATTGTTTCCACAAGTTCATATTTCTTGAGGGTGACAAAATGGAAATAATAGTATCCAAAGATAGGACAACAAAGTATCTCTATCCAATGAATTTATTATTTTGATGAACTCAAAGGAAGGTAGGAGATACCTTCATCACACTAGTCTTTTAATTTGTTCCTAGGTTTAGGAACTTTTAATGATCATGTTGTTGCAACACCACTACTTTGACCATATTGCACTTCACATGCTAATCAAAATCATGTAATCATCGATTGTTTTGTAGCATAGTACCTACTACCAAAAAAATTCCCTCCACAAATTGAACCTTTAACTTAGTGTTGAACTTTGCCTTGAAGCATTTGCCATTAACATTGGTAGCTTCATTTGCTTTAGGAGAATTTACTTCTATTAAAGATCAATAGTGCTCATGTTCATTGGGAAAACATACTTTGGAATCATGATCCAAATATACTTATGGTATCACTTGAAATTAAATTGCGAAGTATCGTAACATATTTTAATTCAAGGGTAATGAGAATCAATACCACTTTAGGATACAATCCCAATCCCTTTCTTTGTCCCATGATTATATTCTTTGCTCTTGAGCTATTTTCTTTTTATAGGTTTATGTGCTAAGTTGGAAAACTATTATTACCATGGAACTCCTCAATATTGAACATTGTATAAGTAAGGATTCACAAAAAATCTTGAAGATCCTATATTGAGTTGGCAAGGTTGGGAATCCTCACATTTGCATCTTTCAAGAATGGCTAATCTATTTAGAGAGTTCACTTGGGTTATCCTAACATAAATATAGGAGCTCTATGAAATCACTTGATCATCAACGATTAGGTTTGAGTTCACCCTAGCTTCTTGGAATATCAACAAGCACGCTAGCTTTAAATCTTCCATCTAATTATGTGCTTCAAGTTATTGTCCAAGTAGGCTAGCTTAATGGCATTTATGAAACAATATACACTAGCTTGATCCCAATTCCTTCCAATGAAGAGGAAAGACGTTATTCTCGTGAAGGAATCTTGTCAATTACAATCCTATGACTAGAAAGTTGACATAAACATTACTTGAAGAGCTAGGAATTACTACCAAGGATATTCATTAACTTGGGCATGCTTTCCCATTATGATTTAGTCTTCCAAAGTTTTAGGATCACTTTTATTTTTTCAACAAGTCAATAGATTAGTATTATTATTTTCATTCCTATATAACATTTACAAGGTTAGTCCCCATATTTAAGTACATGGCAGTAGAGCTAATAATAAAATTTCAAGGCTAAACTCTAACCTCTCTAGTGTTATTTTTTTCAAGGGTTCTTCATCATGTAATTAAGAAAGGATTACGTCAAAATAAGTAGGAGGTTACGACATGATTTCCAAATCAAAATACAAGTTCAAAGAGAGAGAGAGAGAGAGAGAGAGAGAGAGAGAGAGAGAGAGAGAGAGGTTCAAAACATGTGAGAGAGAAATGTAACACTCCTTTTTTCTTCCTCTCTTTCCCTCTCACACATCGAGTAAGCAGAGAGCTCTCTTTATCTCTACACACAAGGAGCACTCTCTCTTTCTTTCTCTCCTACACATAGGGGGAACTTTGGCATTTGCACATTGATGATCCATCTTCTATTTTGTCAAAGGCTTTTAGAACTCCCCCAATGATGAGGGCCTTGACAACAATGTACAAGCCACGTGAATGCATGTATCCTAAGCGATAGATTTGGACATATGATAAATTTTCCCTTTCATTCCAATTTTTTTTGTTTTGGTTTTTTTTACATGTGTAGCTAATAATCAAATATTCATCTTTTATGAATTATTTTCAATTCTAAGATTTGTGAGGGATATGAAATCATGACCAAAAAGTGATTCATTCAAGTCCTTCATTCTAATTGGATAGTCATAGCTGACACACTCCTAATGAAATGCCTTGTATAAACTTCAAAACTAAATAACTTCTTCTTACACTCTCACTCCTCCCTATTGGAGCTTGCAGGAGATGGAGCCCAACATACCCCTAGAGGGTTTTATGGTACAACTTGCAAGAGCACTTCACACCTCAAATGCCATGTATTTCCCCAGATGTGCACCCATACCATGTATTTCCCCAAACATGCACCCATAGCACCCTCCCAAGAAATAATGTCCCAAAGAATAGCTAGTATGATGAAGAGTGCAAGGAAACCTATCTTTATCTCTAGCAGGGCAAAGCATAAGGCACCTATACACACAACTAAACATGCTCGATTTTTTGTTGCCTAGTGCAGTGAAAGAAGAGGGCATTTCTATCTAGATTGGAGCACAAGTTTTACTAGCTATTCTTGGGACATGATAGCCATGAGGCATGGAAGGCATTCTAGGAGCCCTAAGCCCATACACCCATCACCTCCCCAGACATGTGGCATGCATATGTTGCCTCATTATATCAGGTACATGGGCAGCCCCCATTGCCTTGACCACCAGAGAATAGACCCATGCCATCTACCTTCTTCGACATAATGAGGGTTCACAATGCATCAATGAACTCCTAAATGGACAAGCCCATGACCATGATGGAGTAGTAGCAAATCACCTATCACATGCTAGAGATATCCTAGCACCCCTTCTAGCCCACGTATTCAACATGGCCTTATGTGAAGTCTTGCTTGCTAGTTGGTCAACTAATACTATAGTGCCAACCATGAAAGCTAGAGACCCCATGGTTCCTATAAAACTATAGGATGGTCATGGTTTGGTAGCCAAGCTTTATGGATTGATACTAGAGCATGAGGTAAGTAAATGGGCAAAGAGCCACCAACATCAAGCACATGGATAGGTAGGGTTTAGGAGGGGCTACTCCACTCTTGATGATATCTTCACGCTCTAAGGCATCATTGAGGAGAGCAAAGCATAGGGGAGGCATGTATATGGCCAATTTGTGGATTTTCATAAGGTCTTTGACACAGTACCATGTGTTGGGCTCCTGCAAAGATTACAAGAGCTAGAGGTCCTAATGGAGATAAGATTAGGTATACTAGCATTATATGCATGTGTTACAAGACAAGTACAAGCACTGGGAGGCCTATTAGAAGACATCACCAACACCATTGAAGTGAAATAGGGATGCCTATTCTCACCTACTCTATTTGGTCCTTATATTGATGAGATATTAGACTACATTGATGGACTTGCACAAGAGGGAGCTAGCATGGGGGGAAAAAATTAATACCATATTATTGTATGCTAATGCCATGGTCTTCATCTCTAGCACACTAGAGGGATTGTAATGCCACCTACATACATGATAGGCCTTCTCTTAGGATAGGGATCTCATCACCCTTGAGAGTAGCCCAAATCCCACTCTGAATAGGCAATGGAAGTACCCTCAAATCTCATAGTACAATGGGCATATGCATAAGTAGTGATGTTGTGTCTTTGGCTCAAGTGGATAGAGTTGGAAAATCTTGTCCTCTGAGGGGAGGGAGTCTTTGTTGTGTCTACCTAAAGCTGGTGTGAGAATGTACGAAGTTGTCTAATGGTACATTGTACACCATGAGATGGGTATAGATCCATATATCTCAGGTGGAAAATAAAGCCATCAGGGTTATGTGTAGAAGATGCTTCTAGTAGAAAGCCATCTTTGTTCCTAGATCCTCAACTGTTGTCACCCATGTCCTAGCTATGTATATCTTAATAATGTCAATCTTGATGATGCAATTTAGCTCCTATTGACCAAGCTCCAAGTGAGGGAAATCAAAGAAATATTGTAGTGGTGGAAAGTGATCCATGTGTAATCCATGTAGATGTAACCATGCTTCTATCTAAGCATATGAGCACTCAATATCCCCTTGCAATGCTAGTTATCTAGATGACTAGTGCAAGCTGGGAGTATCTATGTCTTGATAAGGTCTAGAGCCTATACCTTGCCTATTTAAGAAGGTTACTATTTGGAAGAGAGCCTTTGCCATTATGGGTGGTGCTCCCATCTCTACTTTGATAATCACATAGGATACAGAGGGCTTGCTTTGAATCATCCATGAAATCATCAATACTAGATGTCTCTTCATATGCTTCCACCCCTCATATATCTCCTCCCCCGTGGGTAGTGCCTGATCATGTGTGGCTCTCCTTGTGTGGTATAGGCTCAATCCCCATATGGGACCCCATACAAATGTGTTGGTATGACCAAAGTGTCAAAGAGCTAGAGCTTTGTTTGAGGCTCCTGAAATTATATGCGCATACACAAGCTCTTCACCGACCCTAGCGCTGCATAGCATCGTGCCAATTTATCCTTTGCTGCTCTCATCAAAGTGAATCTTGCCCTTAAAAATGTAATCCTCAAGTAAACATATCTCTAGACCACCTCCACTATCTCCTCTTCATATGGTGAAACGGGGTATCAATCATTAAATCCATTGGGAGGAAGTGTTAAAAACCATGACCTTGTTTTTTCCAAGGTTCATTGATTTCCTGGATTAAAGATGCCTTGGGATCTTCTTACTTGGGTTATGTCACCATAGAAAGGACCTCTTACGAACCTAGTAGTAGTTACAATAGTAGTAGATACAAAGCCACATACTAGTCCATACTCACAGAGCTCTATAGAGCATTGACTACTCCCTCCATTATAAAGTTCAATTGCATAGCCCCACTAGGAGGGATCACCCTAGACATAGTAGTTTCCCAAACCAAGGATTATAGATCTACTACCAAATGATGTATCTGGTCCACTAAGAATCTATTATTTCTACTTTTCTATCTACACATAACTATCATAATGATCAGCATCGTCCAATGCATCTCCACCAGATGCATATCAACTACTTATCTCATAAAAAATAACATCTCCGATTCCAAAAAAATTTTCTGCACATGACTATCATGATCATCAACATCATCCAATTATATCCACTAGATGGATACCAACTGCTCATCTCATAAAACTTAACACTTTTTCTCACCCGAAACTCATCACTAATAGGATTATAACAACAACATCCTTTTTGGTAAGTAGAGTATCTAATGAAAATACATTTTTCAAATTTTGGGTCTAATTTCTTCAACAACTCATCAGGCACATGAATATATGCAATACAATCAAACACTTTCATGTGTGATACATTAGGTTTCTTGCCTATAAAGCATACTTCAAGTGTTATACCATGAACTACAACTATGGGATACATGTTCATAATGTCGACAGTTGTATGAACAGTTAGACCAAAAATACTTGCATATATTCTTTTCAGATGCCTGTGCAACTTTTGAATATGTATGGTTTTTCTTTTTGCAACCCCATTTTGTTGTGGGGTATATTTGTATGTAAATTGATGCTTTATCCCATGAGACCTCAAAAAATCACTAAACTCAACAAATATGTATTTTTTCCCTCCATTTGATCTCAAGCACTCAACTTTCAAGCCTATTTATGTTTCAACAATAGCCTTGAAAGTTCTAAAGTGCTCAAATACTTTACTCTTTTTCTTCATAATACATACCCAGAGTCTCCTAGAGCAATCATCAATGAAAGTAACAAAATACTTACTATCACCAAGGGTTACATTTTGGATAGATTCTCAAAAATCTGTATGCACCACATCAAGTATATTCTTGCTCATATCTTAGTCACACAAAAGCAATTGCATTGCTTACTTCCCAAACTCATATGCTTTATAGACTTTATGTAACTCTTTAACTTTGAATGTGGACAACCAACCCTTTCAATTACATTAATTTTAGTCTTTGCACATTTGCATGTCTAATACATTTATTACACATTTCAATGTCTGCAACCACACCTTCGTTGTTAGTATACATAGTAGCATTCATTGTAGGAATTCTAGCGTCCAAAGTAAACATGTAATCAACTTTGCTTCCTTTTGCAACTAACTTGCACTAACCAGCACATGTAAAGCATCTAACAATCACTTTGTCTATCCATCATGCAAGGATAAATAAACTTTTCCAATACGTGAAATGGCATGACATGAATAGTCTCTCATCTCTACATAACTTGGACTTTGTAAATCTTCATCTCTTTAAATTATTCAGCATGACTGGCCATATGATTAGATACACATGAATCAACATATCATATATCATCACATGTCCCCTTTCTTGTAATAATATCATCATATGTTGCATGATAAATAAATGCTCATTTTTTTCATTCAAATAAACTACTTAATCTCTATAAAGATAAAGACTTCCATCTCCCCCTTCCCCTATAGCATGTGCATACATTTGCACCTACTTCTCTCTTTCATTGCCAATCCACACCTTCATCTCCAAAATTGTCTCCAACTTGCTACGACTTGTATTCTACAAAAAAACAAGACCACTCCCATCTCTCTTTTTTCCTGGGCCTCTTATTATTATTATTATTATTCTTATTCTTATTCTTATTCTTATTCTTATTCTTCTTCTTCTCTCTCTCTCTCTCTCTCTCTCTCTCTCTCTCTCTCTCTCTCTCTCTCTCTCTCTCTCTCTCTCTCTCTCTCTCTCTCTCTCTCTCTCTCTCTCATGGCTACATACCTACAAATATTCAGATGAGATTTTAGAACAATCATAGCAGTCAATTTACCTCAATCCATCAAACGCAAATGTACCACATTTACACACACTCTCTCTCCATCCCTATTGCAACATATGGATCATGAGGATGAAATTCATTGTCTAAACTTAATGCTACAACTACTACTAGAGGTAGAAAAAGTGCATCCTTGAGAGCAATATTTTCATGGTTTTTTATATACTTCCTTCTCCTTTCATGTGTTGTGCAAGCCACAACTGGTGTAAGGAATTACTTCCAAGATTGGTGGGTGTTCTCTAAGCAACATATATTCTAGTTTAAGCCAAAACAAAATATATGTATCTAGAATATTAATGCTTGCAATGAGCTTTTTTTAAAGCACTTTAGAATGTCATGTCCTACATTCCAACATCTTCTTAGCTTGGTTCTATCGTGTTGGCTAGTGGAAGGCAATGCTGACAAGGTCTAACCACTAGTCAAATCGAAAAGAGCACTAAGTTGCACATTGCTTTGATTGGCTCACAATGATTTTACCTACCATATAGCCAACACCTTTGGCATTGGTGAGTCGACAATTAGGTAATACTGTCACATCATTATGGAGATCTTAGTTACCAATATTAGATTAAGCTTCATCTCCATTCCATGGGGTGAGCATCTCAAAAAGATTATTGCTGACTTTCATGCACTCACTCTTTGTCCCAATGTATGTAATGCAATTGATGGCAGCTACATTAAGCTTGCCAAAAAGCCTAATATCGATGAGAATCCCACCCAATACTAGTGTAGGCACCATTTCCATTCTATACTCCTCCAAGCTATATGTGATGCACACAAACAGATTTGGGATGTTTGTGTGGTGGCTCCAAGTGGTGCAAATGATGTTGGCCATTGGAAAGCTTCCTCCATCTATAGGCAATCAAGGACTAACAAGTGCTTCAAGAACATGTCCTTCATGTTCAGGGTGTTCGAATCACCCCATATTTGCTTGTAGACTTTGGCTATGGGGTTTGCAGGCATATTATCCCCCCTTCAAGGAGTCCGACCCTTCAACTACTAGTGGTGACTAAAAGCTTTTCGATAAACACCTGTGCAAATGTCATGTGTGCATTGAAAATGGTTTTGTCATGCTAAATAACCATTGGTGCATTCTCAAAGACAGGTGTCAATCTGCATTGAGTGTCCATATACATTGTGGCCTACTATGTTTTGCATTATTCCCTCTCAGATAACGCAAATGATGAGTACCAAGAGAGAGATGACTTCGATGCTCACCTTGACATTGTGGCCTACTATGTTTTGCATAATTTCCTCTCAAACAACACAAATGATGAGTACCAAGAGATGACTTCGATGCTCACCTTGATAACATTAAAGTTGTTTGAAATGTAACAAGATCAAAGCGCATAGAGGGTCAAGCCCTACATCACGCAGTGTTCCAAGATTGGTGTGATCATATTAATCTATAATGCAATTCGACTATATACTCCATGTAGACAACTTGTGTCTCATTTATGCAATGTTTTTTTATCACTAATTCATTGTACACATTCTTTTGTTAGCATGATCTTTCAATTTTTATACACGTCGTGAAATTTATATTTTTTGTATGAATTGCATAATTCTACTCAATAAAATGAAGTTGTTAAATGTGTGGACTGCATATCGTGTGACTAAAATATATAAAAGCACCACAAAATTTTGAAGAAGTATTTCTAGGACAAGGATCCATTTTTATTCCATGAAATAGCATGACGTAAATGGTATTGAATGTGATAAAAAAACAAGAGGACAATATGAAACTCATTCCATAGGGTTTGTTTCCTATCTGTTGCTCTGTGCATCTGGTGTGTTCTTCCTTAGGGCCATGAGCTAGGCGATTTGAAGCTATATCTCCATGCACTTCAATTCCACCCTTTTGAATGCCATAGCAAATGTCCCCACTCCACACTCTAGAGAAGCACCCAAACCCTCCAAGGCACTGGTGAACTTGCATTTCTCACTTCTTTGTCCTCAAACATTTGTTGTCACCGACTCTCAATGGAGTGAAATCCGGCATTGGATCATCAATGTTGTTGTCTCCTACCCTGGACGGAGTGGAATCCGGCCTCAATCCGGCATTGCAAAGCTCCTAATCACTTCAACCTCCTCTTCCGGTTTAGAATCAGTGGCTACTAGTGCTAGTGCATCGTCCTTAGCCACGACCATTTCCTTGCCCTTAGCCAGGGATACTACTTCTAGGGCCAGAAAACCCACCCTAGAAAACCCCTTGTTCAAGTCACTTACCTTTAGAGTGTTGTTAAGGACATCAAACACTCTCCCAAAGTACTCCAAGTGCAACGGTTTTGCCCCTATGCTTGCCTTCTTTTTTCTTTCCTTCTTCATAAAAGTCTTCTTCATATTATTCCATTTGTTCTTGCATTGTGTTTCAGTGAAGCTGGTGTTGCATCTTGCATTGACATCCCATGCAACATCAGCTCAATGTTTGCCTTTAAAGTTGCCTCTATTTAAGGAGATCCACTTGTCCCTATAGATGTTTAACAAAATGAAAACCTTTAGTGGGGACTAAATTTCTGACGACTTTCTTTTGCATTCTTGTTGCACTTCTAGCCGCATCAATGGCAAGAACACCCTTGAGGCAAGCGCATTAACCTGCAAATGGCCCGTGCACCTTGCTACGATCAAGAATACCAAGAATAACAACATTTTCATCATCCACAACAAGCAATCACAACCTGCAACCTGCAAAGCATGCAGAACGCCAGGCGAAGTCCGACAAGGGCAAGAAACACAAAGAGCCGTCCACAACATCGATTGCAATTCATAGGGCAAGACAACAAATATACACTTGTACTGAAGAGAATGACTATGAGTCCTCTTGTGAATGCAGAAAAGCGGCAAGAAAGAGCACGAATGACAGGGCCTCCATGGCCATATTACCTGATGAGGGCCAATTTCTGATGCTGCTTGCTAATGGTGGATCAATGGCAAGAACACCCTCAAGGCAAGCGCAACCTACAAATGCCCCATGCACGAGGGTCACCGATAATACCAAGGAAAACAACAACGGAAACAACAAGCACATCTTCCACAACAGGCAATCGCAAGATTCTGCAAATCAAAACGTTAGGAGAAGTCCAACAATGGCAACATTAACACGTAAACGATTCTATTGAAGAGAGTGATTATGAGTCCTCTTATGAAGACAGAAAAGCAGAAAGAAAGAGGACGAAGGGCGTAATGTGCAGATCTCCCTACTATGAGCTACATGTTCGTAACAACAGCGTAGGACGAAAAATCTTCTACAGCAATCACTCCGTCCGTGTTCGCAGCACGCACAGCAACCATGGCGGATGCGATCATCATCCTGGCAGAATCCACATCCTAAAACCACTGTGACAGAGAGGCAATGGAGGGGCTGCATGCCTTGCAATGCGTGGCAAGACCTGCCAGTGAAACCATGAGGAGGAACCACGAACAAAGTTGTATGAGTGAGCTAGTAGGAAGATAGATGCAAGGACTATGGCGGCCAAGGACTTGCATGTAGATGGCCACTAGGGCGACGTCGCATGAGTGTCTCGTTTGGGAAGAAGGCAATTTAGGGATGTAATTTCAAGGGGGATAAAGGGCTAATACTTAAAATTAGGATAGGTGTGCATGTGTGTCTTTGTACACATGCATGCATGCATGTATTTATCGTCCTTATGAGTGATAGGGTATCATTTATTACTATTGGATGTGAGCCATGTTTTCCTGGAAGAATGATGCAAGACTAAGGGGTTTGGGATGACACATAAGTTAGGCTTTTGGACGTAGGGATAAGGCTTTGAGGATAGAATAGATGGATTAAGGTAAAATAAGGAGATCATCCTCATTTTTAACTTGTTTGGGTTTACTTGTTGGGCTAGGTTTACTTTTTTATAAAGTAATAATCATGATTGCTTCAGTATGTTGGGTGCAATTTGGGCAATATATCCCAACTCTCTAGGTCTTTAAGACCCTATGCAAGATAGTGTTGAGAGGGGGAGAGGGTAGAGACAACTTTTTGTCACATGAGGGGGAGAAAGAGAGAAGAAGAATGAGAAGAAGAAGAAGAAATATAGGCATGGAAACATATATATGATGGGATTGTGAGACTTTTCATTGTAAACACCTTAAGATTAGCACTTTTAAGTCCTTGAACATTGAGATCATGAAATACTTAAAAGTGGAATCGATTCATTGCTTTCATCGACTTACCAAACATCATTGTTAGTTGTTTTTTGATATAATGGTTGTTGGTCTACTTGTTATTGATATAATTTCTTTAAAACTCATCATTTTTAACTTGTTTATAGTATATAGAGCAATGGTGGAAATCTTGCCTCATATCTAAGATGTTATGGGTTCAAACCCTTTAAACTTTTCTCTCTTTGTTATTTTTTCAAGTTTTTTATTTTTTCATAGTCTTTGTTAACAAGAAATAAGGTATCGTATTAAAAATTGTCAACTTTTTGGAAGAAGTTTAAGCTTTGAAAGCTTAGAGTGGGGATTCAAGGCAAGAATGTAAATTTGTAAAAGGTAAAGTTTAAATATTAAAAAATCCAAGGAGAAATAAAAAACCTTTAAAATAACAAAGATAAAAGTTTAAAGAGAGAAATGTTTAAAGGATTTGAGCTATTTAACCTCTCAAATATGAGGCAAACTTTCCACCATTACTCTATATACTACGCATGAGTCAAAAATTATGGGTTTTAAGCTATTTTGTATCCATTTATTTTTGGCATTCATTTCTCAACAACAATTTCATGATAATCACCTTTCGGCAAGCAAAAAATAACAATCACGATCGCTTGTATGTGTTGGTGCAATTTGGGCCATAGATCTTACCTATCCAAGGTCTTTAAGACCTCGTGGGAGATAGTGTTGAGGGGGAGCCTCAACACTATAGTAAGAGAAAAGCAATAGTCACAATTGCTTGTTAGTGTCAGGTGCGATTTGGGCCATAGATCTCAACTCTTCAATGTCTTTAAGACCATGTGAGAGATATGCAATATTTGCGGAAACATAACACTTCGTGTGTATAGCATGCACAAGTGAGTGCTTACATGGGTATAATGGAGTGGAGTGGCCATAAGCATACCATGGGGTAGGCAGAGTGGACTAGAGCATCTCTCTCTCTCTCTCTCTCTCTCTCTCTCTCTCTCTCTCTCTCTCTCTCTCTCTCTCTCTCTCTCTCTCTCTCTCTCTCTCTCTCTCTCTCTCTCTCTCTCTCTCTCTCTCTCTCTCTCTCTCTCTCTCTCTCTCTCTCTCTCTCTCTCTCTCTCTCTCTCTCTCTCTCTCTCTCTCTCTCTCACACACACACACACAACACAACAATGAAACTATGGTCTTGGTGCCCTTTACCCCACACCAAAACCTTGACTCCTAATGCATGCCCTTCCCATGGAAATAAGAGATTATATATGATTGATGATGCTACAATTGGAACTAGATAGGGATATTATCAACATTGCTACTATGAGTTAGAGAAGAGGATGTTGTCATTGATTATAGTCCTAGAAGTGGAAGGAGGTATTTGAAGTGTCATTGGGAGAGAGAATTGGTCTAGTACTAAGAAAAGATTTAGTCTCCCATCTATTTTCTTTATTTTCCAAAAGCATGTTGGCATTGGAGTTGCAATCACAATCATTATTGTGTCCTTCAAATGTTCAGTTTAGCTTGATTATCAATGGATTTTGATTACTTGAAAGGATGCAATATTTAATTCTTTTGGATAGGTCAATACAATGGGTATAATAGGAGCCCAGCGTATGTGAGAGGAAAACACATCTTTCATGTTGAGGATTCTCTATTTTCTATAAGTTTACAACACCATCAAGTATGCTTTAGTTGGCTCCAAAGCACAAATTTTTTGGTACTTAAATGCTTGGTGTTTGATGCTTAAGCCATGTTTTTCAAAATTGTCCTTCAAATTGAAGGACGTTAAGATATGGGTATTCAAAATATCCATGTGATCTTAGAGTCTATCATGGTGGAGTAATGCATTTGGAATAGCCAATTGTCATTGATATAGAAAATCACTGTTTTGGTTTACCCTCATTTGTTGACATAAAAACAACCAACATCTTAGTGAAACATCACTTCATCATATCATTATGTAGGTTTTGGAGATGATAACTAATAAGTGGTGAAGGAGTAATTATGTATGTAATTGTTTATAAGGCCTACAAGGTAACATAAGCATTTGAGGAATGTGATGTATATTAAGGATTTAAAGCAAGTGTGTTTGAGTGGTTAAGCTAGCAATAATTGGAGTAAGAGGTGTAGATGCTCATAAGTATGGCCAAGATCATGGCATGTGGTAAGCCATCAAAGAGGATTATAGTTTGTGGTAAGCTTGTAAACTAAGTTGGCATAGAAGATGGGAGAAAAATGGTGGACAATTAGATATGAGAGGAGCTCAACATAACTTAAAACCAAATTATGATACAAGAAAACATAGATTAGAGGACATAATGATAAGAAAGTGAAAATACTAAGGTGGTTCTTAAAATGAAGTCTAATTGTTAGGTTTTGTAGATCATTGTACAAATATCACATCTATAGACTTCTTCCTTTATATTTCATTATGAATCCTAGGAATATGAGCTTTTATTTATTGATAACAAACTATTATAAAAATTCTAGCAAACTCACGTCCAAGATAGCTATTCTGTGTATCCACTCCAAAATATATGTTTGTCTCATCTTGTCCATGATGACATAGACCATCTATTATTCCTCTGTTCCTTAGTTTGAGGCCATATAGTAGCACTATGCCATCACTCTCTAAAGAAATATTCTATCTTTCAATGGAAATATCAAAGCCAAATTTTTGCCAAAGTAGTCCAAGAATATCTTATTGTTGAAATTACTTTCCTAGCTCTGAGTGCATTTCCTTCCTTGTTGTTTCTAGTGTTGGGGTCCATCCAATGCTTAAATAAAGAGAACTTGACCTTGATAAGGTGGATCCTCCTTCTACCTAGTATTGCTACTAGTGGGGCATCAAAGTGCTTCAACCAGAAGACTTTCTCTTCCATACATATGCATTTAGGCATTGGTTTGCTTTTGTCTTTGCTTTGGATTAATGCCTGATCTTCTAGATGGAAATTCAAAAGCATTGACGCTTTCACTTTGTTGACTACGTGTGATTGAAGGACTTCTAGCCATGAGAGCACCCAACTTCTAATTGGAGATGAAAGTATATCAACAAGCATGCATGCCCATGAAGTCTCCCACATCCAACACCTTTTTAGGAACTTTGCTCTTAAGGCAGTGATCTCTTCAACAAGATTGAGTAAATTCAAACCTCTAGAACATGTGGGGAGCATGAGTGCCTTGGTTGCGATTCATGCAAGATTAAATAATTTCAAACCTCTAGAACATGTAGGGAGCATGAGTGCCTTGGTTGCGATTCGTGCAAGATACTTCTTATTGCCTATCTTGCCCCATAAGAAGTCCCCAATAATGGAAGCCCAGAGCTTTCGTTCTTTCACTCTTCACTTGATTAGAGGTAGCTAGAATGAAAGCATAGGGAATAAGAAGAGATTCAAGATCTTCATTTTCACATGCAATGGCCAATCGGTGAGTTTCTAACTAAGTTTGGCTCTAATTTTATCTAAGAATCATGTTGATCTAAGAGATTCCATAACATCTGCACCAATGGGCATGCTCAAATATCTGAAGTTGACACCTCTATTTACCATGCTACCTTTCCATCCAAGATTTACCAAATGCTCTTCCATGATGCTTATGAGAGAAGATTTTTTGAGATTGATACTAAAGCCAGTTGCTTGACTATAAACTTCTAATAGCCTTAGTGCATGCTCCATGTTCTCTTTCTTTGCATGTAGTGACATGAGGAGGTCATCAACAAATCTCTACCCAATTAGTTGCCTTCCTCTATATTGGACCCTAATTAATTCTCCCTTCTTTATTAGTTTCTTCATGAGGCAAAAGAGGGGATGAGTGGCCACATCAAAGAGAAGAGGGCTAAGGGGGGCACCCCTATCTCACCCTTTGGTAACATTAAAATAATCCAATAGAACCCCGATAGGACACTATTTAGTGAGATTTGAGCATGTCCTTGTTTGGCCAATAGGAACAAAATATTAGCAAGCTTGTGATGAAATCCTATTTTGGTAAGCACCTTTTGGATATAACTCCAACAAACTTTGTCACATGCTTTTTTTATGTCCAATTGATGAAGACTACCTCTTGCTTGGTAGCTTTTTCCCACACCAACTATCAAGATTGTATTTAGAACATTATCAGTCAAAACCTACCCTTTATAAAACCATATTGGTGTTGGTTGATGTGTTTATGGAATAAGGGCATGAGTCTATTGGACATGGCTTTAGCTAGGAGTTTGTACACAACGGTTAGCAAAGAGATAGGTCTCCAATGAGACAAAGGTGAGAACATTGCTTGTGCTTCAAGATGAGGATGATGATACTCTTTTGCCAAGATAGAGGAAGCTTGTTCTCAAGCCAATACTTGTGATCAAGCATTTAATTCTTTCCTTGATGACACATCAACTATGTTTGGCACATCAACTATGTTTGACAAAATCAACAATCACCCTATCATGACTAGGGGATTTATTGGCTCCAAAACCCTTAGGAGTAGCTTCCAACTCTTCCATGGTGAATGGTCTTCCTCTATTATGATAGGAGGAACTAACTCAAGTGGCAAGTTTGTGGGTTGGTCACTTGTTACATGAAACTTGCCATTGTAAAGGTTAGAATAAAATTCAATACATTGTGTCCCAATTGCAACTTGAACCTACCATCCCCAGATTGAATGACAATGAGACTATCCCTCAATCTTTTCCTATGTAGCCCTTTTATAAATTTAGGAGATATGCAAATGATGTTTGAAAATAGTCTTTTGCTAAAAATGGAAATAATTTTTTTTTAACTGATGAGTTAGAGCAACACTCCTAATTGCTTGACACTTGGACAAGAGCACTAGCTCCTCGCTTCTCAGAGGCTTGATGTTTGCATTAAGAGTGGGATTTGCCAAGGCTTCACATGTCTAGTTTATGCCATTCATCTCAACTATGTAGAGCCATGATCCTTGTAAAGTGACCATGTGTTGTAATGCTAAGGGTCACTATCATGGTGTTGGTGAAGTAATGCTAAGGGTCACTATCATGGCTTTCCACATCATTTGCTAGCTTTCGGGTTAGGTAGTGAAAGGGGCTTGATCAAGTGCCTTGTATTAATAGCCAACCTTTGTTCTCCCTCTTGCAATTCTTCATACTAATTGACTTCAACTCAAGTATGACTAGGAGACGATATGAGATGAGGAGTCTACTGTCTACTTCTAGGGAGAGAATTGCTGGCAACTAGTTTCTGTGGTCCAAAGAATACCATCTATCTAGACTAGCCTAGTAGCCCTTGTAACTCAATGAGTTAAGAGTCAAAGAAGGATTAGATAATCCTAGAAATTTGAGCACATCCACCAAGTGATGTTGGTTAGAAGCTTGAGACCATGTAATTTGCTATTCACCAAATATGATAGCCGAGATTGAGGAAGCTTCTTGAGGGGATAGAACCATATTAAAGTCTCCACCCCATGAGGTGTTGTCCATCAGGGACTTGAGGTAGGCATGCCCATTACTTAATCCTAATTCTTTTATCAATAGAGCCATATAAGTCAATTAGGAAGATCATGTCATCATTCCAACATGTACATGTGGTGATTATTCAGTCTTCCTCAAAATGAAAAAGGCATTGCGGGTTGAACAAGTTTTTAATGATTGTCATGTAACTTGAGTACAAACCAAGTGTGCCCCCCCAAAAAGCAACAATAATCCTTCTAGTAAAATTGAGTGCCACTCCATTTATGGAGCTTGTATTGCTACACAAAAACCACATCTAAACAATTTTTGTACACACGTGACCACGAGAGATGTTTCTTAGCATCATCATTAAGGCATTTAACATTCAATGAGGCTAGCTTGATTTGACACTTTGTTCTCTCCATTAGGTTTTTGTTTGGGAGGATGGTTTTATTCAAAGCCCTTAACTTCATATTGCTTGGTAGATTGATCTTTGAGGCAACTGAGCTTAGCATTGTCACACCTTGCATGCAAGTTAGGACTAAGTTGCACCATAAAGTAGCCTTGATTATTACCAAGCATATGATTATCATAGCTTTTCCTTGAAATCGATTGAATCTTGACATGAAATCTAGGGTACTCTTTGTTTAGCCAATCCAAGGGAATCTAATTGACTTGTGTAAATGAGCTAGCATTGCTTCAACTATCACAAGGTAATGAGGCTTTATTCTAGAAGTCCCTAATAAGAGGTGGATTAGCAACAATGTTGTTGGGTAGCACATCCAATGGAATCCAATTGAGTTGTGTAAATGAGCTAGCATTACTTTAGCTATTACAAGGTAATGAGGCTTTATTCTAGAAGTCCCTAGTTAGAGGTGGATAAAAAATAGTGATGTTGGGTACCACATGGCTTTGCTTGGTAGCTGCTCATTTGTCTTTGCAACTTTTGATAGTCTGTGATCCTTTGTTGTCCACTTCTTTTGCTTTGGACTAACTTTTACCATTCTCCTTGTTGCTATGTTGTGCAGACTTTGTCACATCCATTCAAAAGGCTTTTTGATCATGCTTATTGCCTTCTTCCTTTCTCCTCCAAACTAGGGCACTATTTATAGTAATGGCCACATAGGCTACACTACAGGAGCCCACAAACTTGCTCCATGAAGGGAGTGAGACCTAAAGTGGAAGCACGGAGTGGAAGCAAGAGCTATGGTGGAAGGAGCAAGAGCAAGAGAGAGAGACACAAGATGTGGGAATTTTAATAGTCACAATGTCTGACCAGTCTTCCCTTTATTCGAATGTCATTGAAAGAATAAAGAATCAAGTAACAGTGATGGGCGTCTACCACCTGTAGTGTACAAGTGTGCGGGTATTTGGGTCATATCACTGTAACTAATACACATGCCACTAGGTCCGTGTGCCTTTATGGGGTATTTATCCCCAACAACCTTTCATTTAAAGGCAAATGTGCCCTTAGTGAGGAGAGAATAAGAAAGAAAAGTATGTGGGAGCTTCTTGCTTGACTGCCGAGGACCCATGGACCGCGTATAGCTTCAAGCATTTCAAGCCAAGTCCAATGGCTACCTCTCACATAGCCATGCACATTCTCACACCTATGAGTGTATTGAGCTTACCTTCATACCCAATTGAGTTGCCTCCTCCCACAAGCTCTCCAATAGCTCTATGATTCAAGGTGTAAGCTCAAGCAAGCTCGATCCTCAAGCTCCAAGCTCCAAGCTCCATTGCCATGTGCCAAACAAGAGAAGAGAAGAAGAAGAGAGGAGAAGATGGAGAGCTTCTCCTCCACGGTCCCTCACCCTTACACACTCACTCTCTCACTCCCTCTCTCAAGCTCAAGCACAAGCACAAGGAAAAACAAGAAGAAGGAGAAGAAGAGGAGAACTAGTTTTTGCCGTACACAAGAATGAGCTTCTTCATTTACTTTTTGCCTTTTTATACATGCCCTACTCCTCTTGGGCGCTCATCCATTTTTTACATGACCAGCCATCTTAGCCTAGGTCCTATTTCTCTATTCCCTTCCTATTTACATTGTTCATTCACCTATGACCATCTACATTTACAAATTGCACATGAGGGAGCCTGGCGCTCTTTTACAAGGATTTAGGGTGCACCTTTATATTTTAAATGTGCCTTTCTCCTTTTGCACTTGCTTTGGACTTTTGAGTTTGCTTCTTGTGCTTTTGGCTCTTTTTCTTCTTTTTTTTGTTGGGCCACCTTTTTTTGCTCTGTCCTACGCCTTTTTAATATTCTTTGCTTTCTTTACAACTTTTTTTTGTATTGGGATTAACATTACTTTCTTTGCGCTTTCTTTGCACCGAGGTTAATATTACCCCTTCCTAGCCGATGAGTACTAGTCCCATGGCACGTGTTGGTGAGGGCTCAGGTGGTTGAAGGGTTGCCATGTGGGTCAATGATGGAGCGCAAGGAGAGTGGTCATGGAGAAGAAGCACAACAAAATGGACGAGAGGTTACGGAGGCCAAGGGTAGGTTGAGTGGGTGATGGGGGCCTTTGAGGTTAGTGGTTGATCTTAGTTTGTTGAATGTACCTAGAAAGGAAAATGAAGTGCACTACTTGTGGGTGTGTCTACCTCACTGTGCAATGCACAGTGTTCATGTTAGTGGAACTGGGAATTGGGTCACCTCAGACCAACCTATGGTGTTGTCCCACACTTGAGGACCCAGTTCATGTACAAGGAAAGGTGATGTGGGTGTGACTTAGGGAGACATGTCTAACTATAGGCGACGAGTGGGAGCTCCCTAGGTGTGTCCTACCCTTGATGTGCCCTAAGTATGTGAAGTGAGGGAAGGGGCTAGGGTGGTCCCAAGGTGCAGTGCTTATGATGCTCGTAGAGTACAGATGAAATGATTTCATTGTTGTGTTCTTTTTTTTCCACTTCGTGTCCTTTTCTTTTTTTTTCTTTTTCCTTTTCTTTTTTTGACACTTAATACATGGGGAGGGAGCACGCTAGACATCATCCCTATGCTCTTCATCATGAGCTACACTACGAGGGGAGCTAAGGGACTTAGTAAGGAAGGTTCTACTCTCCAAGTAACCCTTTATGTTAATACATATCTCAATTCATTAGACAGGCCATCATGTAGTTATCAATTCCTATATTTAGATAAAAAAAGAGTGGCAAGAGTCTACGGACCTCTTCCACCGTGGGCTTTTGCCTGAGTAAAATCCTAAGTACCCTAGGATAATTACATGTGGTAATAAAGTCAAGGTTTCGGCATGATGAGATTTGGTTGAGGAAGTGCATGATGGATGGGTAGATGTCCCGCTCAATGAAGATTAGGCATTCCTCCGGATTTTCTGCATTTACGTTGTAGATCCTTGGAAAGTCATACCTACCATGCATAGTAGGTCATAATTGACCCCTATTCTCCGTAGATATGGCATGTAGATGGGATTGTTGTGCTCATTTGGTATGGTGCTATAGAAGGCTATCCAAGCATCAAGATTGGAGTCCCATACACGACACCGCCATGTGGGGTGTCGTGCTCGCTCATCTATCCACTTATTCCCTAGTCTTTGTACCTGATCACCTGCTCCACCACCCTTAGAGATAGAACTCTGTCTAAGGAACAAGGGTATTGGAAGGAGAACTCAAAGGGTCAGCCTTGGCTTTCCTATTGCTCCTAGATAGCTATTTCATGGGCCTAATTTATAGGGTAACATTCCTTTCTTTGTAGAATCTGAACCTCAGGAACTTACTGCGGCCTTGCTTGGAGTCTCCTTTGGGCCAGCTCCACTTGCTTTCTCTCCTTGTGCTTCCTTTCCACACCCCTCTCATGAGTGGCCTCGTCACCCTGCTCTTTCATCTATGCTTGCATTTATTGTGTTGGGCTTGACCCTTGTGGTTGTTCTTCTTCATCCTAGCCTTGCTTGAAGTCTGATCCTTCTTCACTTGGTGGTTCCATTGGGGCTACAGTGGATGGTTGACCTGGTTGTTATGGCTCACCAAACCCTAATTCTTTCAGCTCCCTCGTCGAGAGCCCAACTTGCCTTAGGTATTATCATTGTTGCTCCATGCTTAGGCAGTGCTCTCTTTTGATACTCTTTCATGGAGGCCATATCTTAGGGCTCACCTTGTAAGTTCTAGCTTCCTCCGCAACTCTTCTATTGTATCCTCACCCTCCTCTTGGGTCACATGCAAGATTGTATTTAGGAAGGCATGTTGTTGGACCTTGAGGCCCGCCTCCACTAATTCAACCCTAGTTAGTGCCATGATTCGATCTCTTTCCGCCAAGGCGAGGCATTCGACAAGGTCTCTATGTCTTTTGGCCAACTTTTCCTCCCAAGCCTTGGTCTTTTTGCTCATCCTCTCTACACCCTGATTCCGACATTGAGATAGCATCATGACCTTCTGTTCTTGATCTTTCCAAAATTTGAGCATTTCCTCTTTCTGCTGTTTAAGGTGGTTCGACTACTATGCTAGGCATTCTCGCTCTAAGAGGGCTATTTGAAGTTGGTTTTTCATTTTTGTTTGTTTTTTGGCTAACACTTTGTCTCTTTGTGCCTTAGTGTCATGCCATTCCTTGAGCAGCTCCTTTTGTTGTTTCTCATTTTTACATTCTACGTAGGCTTGGGTCCTAACCTTTTCTAGCTCCTCATTAATCTCATATTTGATCTTCTTCAACTGGTTGAGGTACTCTTGCATCTGCTCATTCTGTTGTTGCAAGAGGATATAAAATTCCTCCTCCAACATCATGTATTTTTGTTTTCCCTCATCGTGGGGCTCTTTTGCAACCTTCTCCTTAGTTTTCCCTTCTAGTACTTGTTTGGCTTCCGGCTTCTTCCTCAAGTCACTTATCTATCTACCTTTGCTGCTATTTGGCATGTTTTTTTGAGTTGGTAGGCTAAGAATCCTTCTCTTTCAGTTTCTAACTCCGCCACCATTGCTACCTTCCTCTCTTCTTTTACTCTTTCCAACTGGCCTAGTAGTTCTTGGACATACTCGTCATACTGTATTGGCATGGCTGAGGGTATGGACATAGTCGAGGCTTCCACCTTGGCTTTCTTCAGGTCTTTTCTGGATTCCTTGTTTATAGTGGTAGGCCTCTTCGTTCCTGGTACAAGGGCTCCTCCACTAGGTGTTGGTCCAAAGCTATTGCACCGTGTTGACTAGGTATTGTACCCAAGCCATCACATTGCTTTGGTCCATTGTTGCATCCTTGGTTTCTTAGATGGTAGTAGTAGTGGCAACCATGACGGGCGGGAGCAAGTCTAATGGGGCCTTTCCTTTGCTTTTCACCATGGGTCTTTTAGCCTCTTCTACCTCGTTGCGGAGCTGGTTCTTCCCAGTGCATCATCCAGGCTCCTCCCCCTAGCTAGCTCTTCTACGCGAGAGGGTTGCTCATTTGACAATTTAATGGCAAGAGCCATTTACTCATCCTCTTCTCTCCTTAGCCTTTCCTCCTTCTCTTGTCGCTTCTTCCTTAGTTCTTCCTTTGTCCTTTTTGATTCTTCTTTTGCCCTTCACAAGCATTTCTCATCTTCTTCCTACTTCTTTTTTTACATGGCTTCTTGGGCTTTGCCCTCTCCTATTGTGATTTCCTTCTTCTTTCTCTAGATTTTCAGCAAGATTTTCTTCTCCTCCCCTTGGCTTGATGGGACCAAACCCTCCCCATCTTCCTTACTAACGGTCCTTTTACTAGACCCTTATTGTTGCTGGTGTGCTTGGAGTTGAGTTCCCTTCTTTCTTAGGGATTGCTTTGCCTTCGCTTTTTGTGGCTTGCTCACTTCTTTGCCTCCCATCTTTCTCACTTTTGGAGGTGTTGATGGGCTTTATGGGACTAAAGAGAGGTGTTGCTCTTGAAGGGGAGATCTCTTTGGAGTCTCCCCTACTTCTTGTTCCCTTTCTATCTCTCCCATTACTTGTTGGATTATGGCCATTAGTACCCCTTCAAACCCTATCATGAATGTTTTGATGTAGGAGTTTTCCAATCTGATTCAGTCGTGATGGCTAGCGACTCACCTCCTATGGATCTTTGGCTCCATGACAATGCCTTGGCTGATGATTCAATCATTTTGCGGACATAGGCATTCAGATTTACTTTATCTAGGGCCCCTGTTGCAATACTTCTAAGCATCCACATTGGGATTTAGGCCATGAGGGTGTTGAATCAATGACTAGAGAATAGGGCGTACACTATCT
This sequence comes from Lygodium microphyllum, assembly GCF_053477565.2. Taxonomy (NCBI): domain Eukaryota; kingdom Viridiplantae; phylum Streptophyta; class Polypodiopsida; order Schizaeales; family Lygodiaceae; genus Lygodium; species Lygodium microphyllum. Next base: position 105,839,909 of record NC_141138.1, read on the forward strand.
TGGCCTGCAATCGGACGACGGGGTGGTTAGGGATATCTACCACATTGATCCCATCATTGGTGTGCACCTTTGTCTTCATCATTTTCAGCATGCCATACACATCCCTCTTTAGTCTCTCTCCCCTGTGTATTGGCCAACCCTAAAGCCTTCTCCACTATTTCAGGCCTAAGCACAACCTCTATCCTTCTGGGTGAGCCTTCTATCCTGGAGGTTACTATGCCACTATTCTTCCTTACGTTGAAAGCTCTCAAGAATTCTATGAACCTGCCGTGATAAATCTTCTGGTCAACCTTCTCTATGTAGCTTGAAGTAGAGCTATGGCCTCAGTTTCAAAGTTTGTGTCGATGTGCGTTGACATTTACATGAAAGACCAACCACCTCACCTACAATATTGCTCTCTTCCATAGAGATGTCTTCTACGGCTTCATCCGTAGGGGTGATCTTGCTTAGAATACTTTGAGCTAGGCCCTTAGATGATGGTTTGCATGCAAGTTCGTTCGATTGCGTGGTGCACGACTTCGTAAGTGTTAGTTAAGAGTAGTCAAGTCCTTAAGTGCGAAGTATTACCAGATCTTAACTCTCAAAAAAATGCGAAGCGAGCGAGGTAAAACCTTGTGAGCGTGAAGCACAGTTGGCGAGCCAGGCCAGCTAATTTTAGCGTAAGCCTCGGTTTTTCATTTACTCGTCACTGCTCGCACGGGACTTCTGCAAAGAGCGAGGCCACCCAGCCATAGCTCTGTTTGCACTAATCATTGCTTAAGCTGTACCTTTTAATGGCGGACGAAATAGAACGCAACGCATTACAGCAATCGAATCTGGAACGTCAACTGAGAGAGGTGATTTGTTATCACTATAGTCCTTGTTAGCATGTGAATTCCTTTTCCTATGCTACGCTGTGTAACCCCTAAGAATCGCGTTTTCTTATCTCAGATAGAAGCACTACGCTCCATTTATTCAAGAGAAGGAGAGTTTCAAATGCATCCAGAGGAGGAAGCCATACTGCCATCGTTGATGCAGGACGAAGCTAGCTTGGTTTGTCTTGTTTCTCTGCAATCCTTTTTAAGTGCATTGGATTGTGATACGTATTCTAGTAAGACAAACATCAATTGGAACAGGATCCAATTGTAACTTTTGTGATATGCATTCTAGTAAAACAAACATCTATTTTGAAGAGGCTGCAAATTTAACTCTCTGCATTTATAAGTATGCTGTGTTCTGCATATGTGTTTCTAGTCTAGACAAACATCAATTTTCAACAGGCAAGTGTGATTTTGCATATGTGTTGTAGAACGACAAACCTCAATATACTTTAACAAGCTGCAGGTGCAACTATCTGCATTTATGCACACGCATTTCTAGTATACAGACAAACATCACTTTTTAGCAGGCTCGAGATATAGGTTTTAGAACAGAGAAACATCAATTTTAAACAGTTTCCACTTCATAGTATCACTCATTTAAGTACACTGGATTTTGGCTATCTATTTCCATTAGAGACATTTTTGATTTTCAACAGGCTTCCAGATTTCCAATTCTAGTACGGATGAACACTAATTTTGAACAGGCTCAATTTGTGGCTTTTGGCACAATGCTGTCATTTGCTGTGCATCCAGCAGACCTCAAACTGGGTGGGTATCCAGTGAAAGTGGAGTTTTCATTGCCTGTAGACTATCCTGCAAGTGAAGCTGTGCATGTAAGTGTGGACTGTGGGGGCTCTACAAACAGGCAGCAACATGAAATGATCAACAGGGTCGCGAGAGATATTGCACAGAATCTACTTGGAGAAGAGTCAATATTGCAAATTCTACAGGGTGTTCAGGTCAGCAAATTTTCTCTGTTTCCAATGTATAACTTGTGAGTCTTGCTCCTAAATATGTGATTGCAAGGAAAAACTTAGCTTTTATTAGCATTTATTTTGTACATGGCCCTCTTGTCATTCGAGCTTCCTGTTTTTCGCTTTCTAACAGGTTTCATTTTCAACTTTCCTTTTTTCTCAAGTCAAGAACTCTCTTTTCCTGTAGACATGGCAATTCTTCAGCTTGAAACAAGAACCTCTGTCTTGGATATGTCACAACAATCCTATGTAACTTGGGCACAATCCAATTGACTCCATTATGACTGCTACATAATGTATTGCATCCAATTGCCACCTCTTCTGTTGCTGCTTTTGAAGTTCAGCAAGTTTGTGATTACCCATCTTTCAAATTCAACCTTTCAATTACTCACTGCATTGCCACAAGTAACGATTGAAGAAGAAGCTGCTACATATGTACAAGTCAACAGTAATGATAAGAGTGATTTTCTGTCTGTTTTGAATCATATAGAGTTCTTTTACAATCTCTGCTTATTTTTTGAGTTCAGTTGTGAAGGCATAAGCCTTTGTGGTTCGTGACTTGTGCTCCTGTTTTTCTGTTGTTGGGCTTTATGGGGGTGGGGGGTGTGTCTAATGTAACTCCATCATAATTGTTTCACATTTATGCTTGTCTGATGAGTTTGATTGTGAAAGGCATAAACCTTTGTAGTTTGTGACTTAATTTGTGCTCTTGTTTTGTTTTTTTTTGTTTGGGCTCTTTGAGAGTGCAGGGGTTCAAAAGTCAAATAGGGGTCTCGCCAGCATGTAGAACACTAGAATAGTTGATGGGATCTCACATGCCACCCTTGACATTTTATGGGGTGTTTTCAAAGACCACAGTTGCATGGAAGCATTAGAAAGCATCAATCTAGGAGCAAGTTTGAAAATTGTGTATTCTAGTGTTGAGCTAAAATTAATTGTGTGTAGAGTATGTGGCCTTGAAGTTTGTCAAGGTAAAGGAAAGATAAAGCAAGGAAGCAATCAAGCTCAATGTAAACGCCCCGAACAACGTAGTATGCTTAACAATTATGATATTCGCTTGTTTTCGAGATTTAATATAAAAGAGAATGAACACTTAAAGCTGAAAATGAAAATTACTCACAAAATTACAGCCATGAAAATGTAAAAGTAATGGAGACAAGATTGAGGGTTGAAGATGGGCAACCCCCCCCCCCCTGAAGGAATGTATTTCTGCTCAACCCAAGTCCCTTAGGGAAGAGCTTAGTTACAATCAACCTGAGAGTGAGAAGAAGTAATTCTCACTCTCACAAGATCATGCAAAGATGTACAAACACACATGCATTATCTATTATGCAATGATAATAACTTATTTCTTTACAGTATGAGAGAAGAAAAAGGGGAATTCAGCCTTTCTCCATCGTTGATCAGCAGTACATGGATAGAGCTTGCTTCTTGTAGCTAAAATGGAAGAAAGAGCTCAAGAAGGAGGTGCTGTAATGAATTTACAGGCTTGCTGTCTTGTAAAACAACAGTGATAGAAGAGGGAATATGGAGGAATTTGATAATGGAGAAGTGGGGGATGATGATGGGGATGGATGGGGCCAGTTTCTGGCTATCTGTGGGTGTTGTACATGAGTTTACAGCAAAGAAAAATGATGTTGAATGAAGAAAAACGAGCTCTTATTTATAGGAGAGGGGAGAGCTAGTACAAAAGGGGAAAGTGGAGTAGCACAAGACAAGTGTCCAGCCACATGTCATGAGATGTGACAAGTGGTGGGACACTTGGAAACTTGTGTGACAAGTGTCTTGACACTTGTCTCTTCTCTATGGCCTTCCTTTTTGGGTTGAATACTATCAAGAATAGAAACAACCAAATTTAGTAAGCACAGTCAGAGTACAGAACTTACTATTTTTAGAATGACATCCCTATTTTTTAGGACTAGCATTTTTAGGCTAATTCGAGGCTCCTAAAATTTAGGGATCTCCTAGAATTTAGGGACCCCCCCAATATGGGTATCATATGAAAGCTTTTTCCGTGTACATCGCAAAAATGGTATCCGAATCTTCATGTGACTTTCCTATGCAAATAAATGTGCATTTCAAGCTTTCAGTCCACACATGCACATTATACAAGCATTTCATGATCATGCCATCTTGTTGATTGTAACTGTCTGTTCTGGTGGATCTAGCCCACACTTCAAGGTATCAATCCTTTCTGTGTGTGAGTCTAACCCTGATATGCGTGAGTTCTAGTCACAGGCGCCCAATCGGGTCATATAGGTGGAAGTGTGAACTATCTTTTCTCTAACCCACCGCGTGGGTCCACCATAACCTGTGACCACTCATCAGTGGCCAGCTCCAATGCACTTTTCTTTATATCTAATTAGTGCAAAGGAAATAAATTTAATAAATCATTATATAGACAAATTAATGAAAAATGATACAAATTCTGTTTCTATAGAGTTGTGACAGCCCTCTGGCTTTTATTCAGCTGTCCTCAGCTGAAAAGCTTATTGATATTGCTGTAGAATATTTGGGTAATCCTTCATGAATTTTTCATCTACCCACTGTGCATCTGTTGTGGGTAGATTCTTGAATTTTAGTAAGAATTTTCGTGTCACAAGGCCACTTCTCGTGGTTCGATCCTTGAGAAACAAAATCTTTTCAGGTTCCAAGAGTTGCTCTGTCTCTTCAACTTCTAGGGGATCTTCAGTAATGGGTTCCTTTGGTTCTGGTCCTATGTAAGGTTTTAGCAAACTTACATGAAAAGCATTGTGTATTTTCCAATGAGCAGGAAGCTCAAGTCGATAAGAAACTTCATTTATTTTCTCAATCACTTTGAAGGGTCCAAAGTATCTACTGGAGAGCTTTGGAAAAGATGAATTTTGACCAGAACCTTGTTTGAGCCTGCTTTTATCAAACTTTAGCAAGACATATTGACGTTTTTCAAAAGCCAAAGGTCTTCTTCGTTTATCTGCTTGCTTTTTTTGTCGCTCTTGGGCAACTTTGATAGTGGCTCGAACTTGATCCATTGCGGTTTTTAAATCTGAAGCAAACTCATCAGCAACAAAAATCTTATCTTTAGTGCGAATAATTGGAGGAGGAATCACTTTACCCTGTACTATTTCATTTGGAGCTTTCCCTGTGGATGAGTGTACTGTATTGTTGTAAGCAAACTCCAATAATGGAAGATATTTCTCCCATTGTGACTTATGTTCACTAACATAAGCTTTCAACATATCCAAAAGAGTGAGATTCATCACCTCTGTTTGGCCGTTAGTTTGAGGATGAAAAGCTGAGGAGAACTTTAAAGTGGTTCCCAAATTCTCAAATAAAGCACGCCAAAAGTTACTTGTGAATTTGGAGTCTCTATCTGAAATGATCTCAGAAGGCATACCATGTAATCTGAAGATATGTTGAATGAAAAGTCTTGCAGCTTGTGCGGATTTCAATGTTTTATGACATGGAATAAAATGTGATTGTTTGCTGAATCTATCAATTATGACCCAAATCATATCATGACCTTGAGGTGTTCTTGGAATACCTGAGATGAAATCCATTGTGATAGATTCCCATGGATCTTTGGGCACTGGAAGAGGTTGCAACAATCCTGGAATCTTCTGCCTATCATATTTGGATTTTTAGCATACCAGACAAGCCTCAATGAAGTTATGTGTATCTTTTCGTAATGTTGGCCAATAAAAGTAGCGCTCAATTGCACTTAGAGTGGCTGCTCTCCCTCTATGCCCTGCATAAGGGGGTTCATGACTTTCTTTAAGCACCTTTTGTCGAACAGGAAGAGTGACACAAAGGCGATTGTTCATGAGAAGGTAACCGTCTTTGATGGAATAATCTGGATGAGAACCTCCTTGCTGTAAATTTGACCAAATTGCTGCAAAATCAGTATCTTCATCATAAGTATTCTTCATCATTTGAAAATCTTCATGATGAGCCACTGTAATAGTTGCAATGCGAGGCACTCTAGAAAGTGCATTAGCAACTACATTTTGTTTCCCTGGAGTGTACATAATTTGAAAATGAAACATAGACAAGAAATTTTCCCATCTTGCATGTTTCTCCTGCAAATGCTTTTGAGTCTTGAAATACTTCAAGCTTTGATGATCGGTTTTAATAAGAAATTCATTGCCTAAAAGATAATGTTTCCATATCTTTAAAGCATGAACCACTGCTAAGAGCCTTTTCATAAATGTCATACCTTTTCTCCACATCATTTAGACGGCGGCTTTCAAAGGCTACGGCATGGCCTTCTTGATTTAGCACTGCATCAATACAATCACCGCAAGCATCTGCTTCCATCACAAATGGTTTTACCAGATCTGGAATGATAAGAACAGGTCCAGAAGTAAGAGCTGTTTTCAGCCTTGTGAAGGCTGCCTTCTCTTTTTCCTTCCATTGGAAAGAGATCTTCTTCTTTGTAAGGTCATGAAGTGGAGAAGCCATATGTGCAAAATGCTTGATGAAGCGGCGGTAATAAGAACATAAGCCAAGAAACGATCGCACCTCATGTACATCACGAAGATGAGGCCATTCTTGGATTATCCTGATCTTTTCAGGATCCATCTGAATCCCTTCAGAAGAGATGACATGCCCAAGGTAATTTATTTTATGCATGAAAAATTCACTCTTTTTACCATTTACCAAGAGTTGATTTTGTTGTAGTAATTGTAGAACAATTTCCAAGTGTTGATGATGATCCTCTTCATTCTTGCTAAAGACAAGAATATCATCAAAGAAAGTACCGACATATTGTCGATACTCTCTAAAGATGCGCTCCATCATTCGATTAAAGGTGGCTGGTGCATTGGTTAATCCGAAAGGAACCACCAAGAATTCATAAAGACCGTATGAAGTGCGGAAAGCAGTTTTGTGTACATCTTGTGGTATTACCCTAATTTGATGATAACCACTCTTTAGATCAATGCGGCTGAAAACCTTTGAGCCTCCTAGACGATCCAAAATGTCGTCAATTCTGGGAATAGGAAACCGATTCTTCACAGTGATTTTGTTGAGGGCTCGATAATCAATGCACATCCTAAATGTGCCATCTTTCTTTTGAACGAGAAGAACCGGTGAACAAAATGGTGAGCTACTTGGCCTAATTAGCCCACGGTTGAGTAGGTCTTCGACTTGCTTTCTGATTTCTTCTTGTTGAGGACGGCTCACACGGTATGGTGCTATATTAGGAGGAGAACTGCCCGGAATAATATCAATATGATGGTCTTCTGGCCTTTCTGGGGGAAGCTGATAAGGAAGATCTTCCAAAAAACAATCTTTATACTTTTCCAAGAGCTGAAGTCGCTCTTGCTTTTCAGCATTCATATTATCTTTTACATCAGTGACATAAAGCAGACAACATTGAACACAATCCTTAATTGCTCTAGAGACTTGCATATGGCTTACCATAGGTATGGTGTCTCCAGAAACTCCAGCTTGGATCTCGTACTTCTTGCCTTTGTTGGTGAGTTCTACCTTCTTTTTCTGAGAGAAGATGGTTGAATCTACTCTATGATTCCAGGGCATGCCAAGAATCACATCGCAACCATCAAGGTCTCCGATACAGAAGGTATCTTCGTCACTATAGCCTTGAATTTGAAACTTGAGCTTGCCAATGTAGGGTATCACAGTCTTCACTGTGTCACCTTCATCAGCATTTAAAGCTTGGCGAACTTCTGCCGGAGTGTCCATCTCTTCATTCTTTAATCCAAGCTCTTTAGCTAATTGCAAGGAAATGATATTTTCATTCGCCCCAAGATCTATCAAGAATAGTGCTTGCTTACCTTGCAACTGTCCCCAAGCTTTTAATAATTTGCGCGTCTCTGGAGTGTGAGTTGTGTTTGCAACTACATCACTGATAGCATTGATTTTCACTGGTGACTTAGGCTTGTTGTCAGAAACCTTGCTTTGTCCTTTGTTTGGACATTGCTTCGCTATGTGGCCTGTTTGTCCACATTTAAAGCACTTCCCTTCTTTCATGAAGCGTTGCTTTTCTTCTTCGGAAAATTGCTTTGCTTGTGGGTATAGATTGGAGCGAAATTGAGGAGCATTAGGAGGTGTATAGGGCTTCATCTTCTTTTGATTTGATGGCTGCTTTTGCCATTGTTTTTGTCCTTCATTTGGGGCTGAATACTCCTCATCATCAGCTACTTTCTTCTTATCATTCTTTTGGAATGATTTGTTGCCATTGTGCTCCATTTTCCATGTCTGATCATGGTCAATGAGTTGCCTGAGACTAGAACAATGATAATGATTCAGAGCAGTACGAAGTTTAAAATGCAAACCTCCTTGAAACTTCCTAAGCTTTTCCGAACTACTGATCTTCTTGAAATGTTGGACCTTCAAAAGTAGCTCCCAAAATCTCTTGGTATAGTCACCAAGTGACTCATTTTTCCTTTGCCAAATCCGATCCCATTCCATTTTTACATCTCTTTTGAAATGAACATGAAGAAATTGGCTTTGTATCAGGCGAACAAAGGACCGCCATGATTTTGGGGCAGCATGATCATATTCCAACCCCGTCCACCAAGTATGGGCTAAGTCGATTAAATGTAAAGCTGCAAACTTAATCTTTTCTTTTTCTTTATACTTGTCACGACCATACAAAATTTGAAATTGACGAATAAACTTCAGAAGAAGATCAGGATTGCGGGAACCATCATATATACTGAACTTGATCTTCTTTTCAAGTTGAGATAGTGACTTAGTCTTCTTCTTCTTCTTATGCCTTCGTCCATGCTCGGATCTTGAGGTTGAAGATGATGAAGTGCTTGATGGGGATGAAGATGGAGACGAGGGTGAAGAATGTCGACGCCTTTGACGATGATGAGGTCTTCCACGAGAATGGTGTGACTCTTCATTACTAGAAGAGGATCCATCAGAATAGGCGCCAAATGACTTTGAAGAAGAGGATGAGCTTCGACGCGATCTCTTTCTTGAAGTAGAATGGGACTGCCTCTTAGAAGTAGTTGGACTTCTTGATCGGCTCCTTTCATTGGTATGGCTTTGTTTCCTTGAAGTAGGTGGGCTTCTTTCCTTGAATTCTTTGGGATTCTCAACTTTTTCTAGTTTGAGAAGTTGCTCACGAATTTGCTGATTCTCCTCTCTAAGACTTTGAATGGCTTGAAGGATAGCACTTGATTGATCCATTGAGACTAAAGAAAAAAAATATGCTCAAGCACTCAATGCAAGGGCTGAAAACAAACAAACTTATAGTTGTAAGCACTACCAGTGTTGGGGGTGAGGACCGAGCCAAAGCTCTGATACCACTGTAAATGCCCCGAACAACGTAGTATGCTTAACAATTATGATATTCGCTTGTTTTCGAGATTTAATATAAAAGAGAATGAACACTTAAAGCTGAAAATAAAAATTACTCATAAAATTACAGCCATGAAAATGTAAAAGTAATGGAGACAAGATTGAGGGTTGAAGATGGGCAAACCCCCCCCCCCCCCCCCCCCCCCCCCCCCCTCCCCGAAGGAATGTATTTCTGCTCAACCCAAGTCCCTTAGGGAAGAGCTCAGTTACAATCAACCTGAGAGTGAGAAGAAGTAATTCTCACTCTCACAAGATCATGCAAAGATGTACAAACACACATGCATTATCTATTATGCAATGATAAGAACTTATTTCTTTACAGTATGAGAGAAGAAAAAGGGGAATTCAGCCTTTCTCCATCGTTGATCAGCAGTACATGGATAGAGCTTGCTTCTTGTAGCTAAAATGGAAGAAAGAGCTCAAGAAGGAGGTGCTGTAATGAATTTACAGGCTTGCTGTCTTGTAAAACAACAGTGATAGAAGAGGGAATATGGAGGAATTTGATAATGGAGAAGTGGGGGATGATGATGGGGATGGATGGGGCCAGTTTCTGGCTATCTGTGGATGCTGTACATGAGTTTACAGCAAAGAAAAATGATGTTGAATGAAGAAAAACGAGCTCTTATTTATAGGAGAGGGGAGAGCTAGTACAAAAGGGGAAAGTGGAGTAGCACAAGACAAGTGTCCAGCCACATGTCATGAGATGTGACAAGTGGTGGGACACTTGGAAACTTGTGTGACAAGTGTCTTGACACTTGTCTCTTCTCTATGGCCTTCCTTTTTGGGTTGAATACTGTCAAGAATAGAAACAACCAAATTTAGTAAGCACAGTCAGAGTACAGAACTTACTATTTTTAGAATGACATCCCTATTTTTTAGGACTAGCATTTTTAGGCTAATTCGAGGCTCCTAAAATTTAGGGATCTCCTAGAATTTAGGGACCCCCCCAATATGGGTATCATATGAAAGCTTTTTCCATGTACATCGCAAAAATGGTATCCGAATCTTCATGTGACTTTCCTATGCAAATAAATGTGCATTTCAAGCTTTCAGCCCACACATGCACATTATACAAGCATTTCATGATCATGCCATCTTGTTGATTGTAACTGTCTGTTCTGGTGGATCTAGCCCACACTTCAAGGCATCAATCATTTCTGTGTGTGAGTCTAACCCTGATATGCGTGAGTTCTAGTCACAGGCGCCCAATCGGGTCATATAGGTGGAAGTGTGAACTATCTTTTCTCTAACCCACCGCGTGGGTCCACCATAACCTGTGACCACTCATTAGTGGCCAGCTCCAATGCACTTTTCTTTATATCTAATTAGTGCAAAGGAAATAAATTTAATAAATCATTATATAGACAAATTAATGAAAAAGGATACAAATTCTGTTTCTATAGAGTTGTGACACTCAATAGTAAAAATGGCCCATTTGGAGTAGACACTGAAAAGTTATAAATCTGATGGTCCAAATGGCATATAATAGAGAGATGAAGGGGCTGGAGTAAACTGGGGGTATTCCTTATGTTATAAAAGCCTAGATTAGCATTCTCTGATATGTGATCTGCTGTTCCAGAATGAGTGAGGGGCCAGGGTATTCCATATATTATAAGATCCTGCTAAAATTTGTCATGGAGCTTTGCTGCTTGTATTTTGGCCGAATATCTCCATTCTCTGGTGCCACATGATCAGAGACTGCTGGAGTGTTTGTAGGTGTTGTTTGTGCATTTTGCAATTAGCATGACTTAAGCATGCTGCTGTAGCAATTTAACTCACTGCTGTTGTCCCAAAGGTGACGAGATAGCATTTTAAACTTGGGTTTATGATTGTGAGGTTGTGTTTTCAAGTCCTATGTTAGATGCATATCTTGGTTGGACATCTATGTTCACATGGTGTGTTTATGTAAGATCAAGTTCTTGCTCACTAGAAACATTTGGTTTGTCATAGGGTCCTAGTGCAAAGCTTTGTTGTTCATTTAGCTTCCTATTTGTGTGTAGGAATCATGCTAGTGTGGTTTTTGCATGCTCTCTTGACTAACGTTTGGAGAGGAGGTGATCCCCCTTTGTGAGTGTGCAAAATGGAAGCATAGAGCACTTGTGCATGCAAAATGCGTGCCCACACACGCACATGTGTATGTGTGTGTTCTGAGGCCACAATCGGCCTATGGGACAAAACCATGAAGAATGCTGATCGTCACTAGACATCCAAGTGTGACGTGCTGAAAGATGTTCTTTCTCCTGTTTCATTCTCTATCTACTCTTCTCCTCCTTTGCCATGAGCAGTCATGGCTCCTAGTGGGAGGTCGTGGTGGGCTTGACCTCTATTGGGAGGATTCTGACCATGGGATCGCCAAGGGAGGTTTTTGCAGGAAGCCCAAGAGTTGACAAGCGTGCAAGTTTTCCATCTCATAGTTGTCTTTTATTTTGAGGCGGTTGATGTCTCGCACTTAGTGCCAATGGAAGGTGGGCAGTCTACAAGTTGGGTGGGTCTCTAGATTTCGCACACTTAGAAGGGACAAGCAATGATGACAAAGGAATCACCATCCTGATGTTAGGTGGCATGTGTGATTCCATGCTTGTCCAGGGTAAAGGAAGTGGGTAGTGTCCTTGCTCAATGCAAAGACTGAGGGATTCAAGATTCTTCATTGGTAGAAGAGTCTTGCAGATGGAGCATCTCACCTCTGCAATAGTTGCTTCTTTTGCTGCCTTTCCTTTTTGTTAATGCAGCACTTCTGCTATCTCACTCACTTGAGCTTCCAATCGTACTTATAACTCATTAAAAGAATACTACCCTTACTAAAATCAAAGTGATTACTTGCTTGAAAAGAGGTTTGTTAATGCTGTGCCTCTGCTATCTTACTGGACTTGAGTTTCCAACTAAACTTCTTGTTTGCTAAAAGCATATTACCCTTACTAAATTCAAATTCATTGTGGCTTTGAAAAATTTGTCAATCTGATTTTCAGATCATCTCGTTACACTGCCACACATGAAGACACAAATTATGTACTCTTTTTGATTACTTGTCTCTCTTTCTGATGTTCTGCATGAATGTGATGTTGTTCCAAGGGGAGTAATAGTTTTTTACCTTCATTTTTAAAACAAACATGTGTTGTTGCATAACATGCTCCTTAATGGAGATAATGATGTGTGCAGTAGATCATTGCTTTAATTGAATGAAAGTAGGAGATTGAATGTAACTTGATAAATAAGAGATTGACTAACATATTGCAGTTTCTGTGGTTCTAACAGGATCGGATTGAAAGCATTGAAGCAACTGGGTTGGAAGAGATGAGCAAGGTTGTTGAGGTGGACACCATTCATGGAAGCTGTAGAAGATTATTGAGGCGAAAATTGATATGGTTAGTGGTGTGGATTAAAATGTTTGGTTAGATTGAACTGTTGTAGTAAGAAATGCTCTCATCTTTTGGATTCATATTTGCTTGTGTATTGCAGCTTAAGAATGCATGTATTTGTATCATAGTAACATGGAACAGGGAACGGGAACGGAGATGGGGACGGGGTCAGGGACGGGGGATGGCTAAAAGCAAGGAACGGGGATGGGGGATGGGACGTGGGAGGGAACGGCATACATAAATAGCATTTGAAAATGTATGCAAGTGATGTGGTGGATGGATGTGTGGGCATAGTAATAGGGGATGCCCATTTTGTAGCTTCTTGTCCCAGTCCCATCCCCATGTTAGAGCCCCAACTCATGGTAATAGGGGATGGCAATTTATTATTCTTGTCCCCATGGGCCCGTCCCTATTCCCATCCCCATCCCCAAAACCGGTCCCATGTTACTGTGTGGGTGAATGTATACTACCAAAGAACATACTAAAAAACCACCCCCTAAAAGACAACCACTGCCCTGTGCGTGCCCCCGCCCCCCCAAAACAAAAAAAGAAGAAGTAAAAAACGTCCCCTAACAAGGGACGTGACAAGGGGACGGGGGGACAGCTGTTGGGGACAGGACAGGGGACATCCCCATTCCATTTTGGTGTCCCCATTCGGCCCATCCGTTCAGGACAGCGTTCCCGTGTTCCGGGGCCTCGGGACGGCTGTTTCCTGTTACTATGATCTGTATAGTACTTGATATATGCAAGAAGCAATATACCTTCTGTTTGGAAAAGTTAATATTTGCTATTCTTAAAAGCTGTTTGCATCACAATACTGTTTAACCCTTTTTAGAATTGTGTTTATTGTGAGTTCAAGCACATAGAAAATGACTTGGGCATGAACACATGGACACAAAGAGCATATTAGAAGAAATACTGTAGGAGGTCAGTAAAGCGCAAAGAGATAAGCATAACACTAATCACAGAGTCCTTGGACCAAGGAGATGGTAAATGTTGCTCATTTATTTCAACTTATGTGGCTCATTGTTCTAGATTGGGTAGTACCAATTTTCAGCTAGTGATAGGATAACCGGAAAAATACTAAAAAGGATAAAAAATAGAGTCAACTGGACAAGAGGAGGTGACAGGCTTGATTCTGAGTTGCAAATCTCAGAAAACATTTGCTTTGCTGATTATGGGTCTTCTTACAATACTGCTGCAAGCAATGTTAATGCTGAAGCCCTAAATCTTATGGAGCATATGCATACAGTAATACAGACATTGTTATGTGTGACAACTATGTCCAATGCAAGGAAAGCATAAGGCTCCCGTCTGCCGAACTGCTGCTGCTGCTACTATCGTTCAGCCTACTGCTGCAAGCAATGCTAACGCTGAAGCCCTAAATCTTATGGAGCCTATGTATACAGTAAAACAGACATTGTTATGTGTGACAACTATGTTCAATGCAAGGAAAGCATGAGGCTCCCATCTGCTGAACTGCTGCTACTATCTTTCAGCCTTTGCAGTCACCATTTGCCACCCTGCCAGACCTCTTAGCCTTGCCAGATCCTTTCACTTGCACCTTCCTCTTGCCTACTATGCCAGCTCCCTCTTTTGCCATCAGCTCCAGTTCTGTGTGCTGCTGCTGCTGCTGCCAGCATCACCTCTATTGCAGGTCATTTGTTGCTGGCCCCAATGGCAGAGTCTCCCCTTGTTTCTGGTTCTCCCTGGCTTTGACTGCTGACCTCTTCTCTCCTTTTGCTGCTTCTTTTTCTTTTGCCCCTTTTTCTTTGAAACAGCATTCCCTTTGGCAGCTTGCAGCTTGTGCAGGAGGTCTTTTGAGAAGGAGTCCAAACAGTCCGGGCCATAAAGGAGTATGAGGAGACTGTAGTCTTTGGCCAGGTGGTAGGACATTCTCCTTCTTGGGCACAGCCCCATGACTAGCTTCACTCAACCTTGTGCATCAGCACCTCACGCATCACTGAAGCTGTGTTGATGGGGCAGGGTATTTTCATTGTTCGTCTCACCACCCAAAGGCAGCACAAGAGCTACTCAACAGCTCGCATGTGGTGGATGCAAAGGGGTTCATCTATATGGTTTGTTGTTTCAGTGGATTCATGGTCCTTGCAGTGGAGTATTGCTATTTGGTGGAGGACTTCAGATGCCTCTTGGGCACCAGGCTACCCACATCCTTCTTAGGTGTAGTGATTGGTGCAAGGGTGCCAAAAGGTGTGAGTGAGTTGCAATTGCTGATATCAGAAAACACCTATGGAGTTGCAAATTGTGGCCGGCAACACCACGGTACTTTAGTAGATCCTAGTCATATCTCGCTCCTCTATGTTCACTCTATGTCTCAATCTCAGTCATACGCTTCTGCACCGCTGCACTCTGACAGAACTTTTCTATTTCTTTGCCTTTGACTTCTTCTTCTTCTTCTTCCCTCCTCTTACACTTGCAACAAAGGCTTTAGTGGAGTTGCGGATCCACAGACCTCTTTGAGTTGCTTGTCATGCTCCAAGGCAAGCATTGATAACTCCTCCCATAGAAGTGTCTTGCGGGTCCTTGATCTAATAAGGCTAGTGTAGAAGACATCGGACCGAGGAGATGGCAGTTGAGTCAAAAGGATCATAACTGTGTCTTCAAAAGATATTATCCTACCAAGAGAGGCAAGCTCACCCCTCATGTCCTCCGTCTTAGTGATGTGCTCCTTCATGGAAGAGGAGTCATCAATATTGAGCATCTGCAACTTCTTCTCAAGGGAAATCTTGTGGGAAAATGTCTTCTATTGATAGAGAGATGCAAGCTTGCTCCACACTTCCATTGCAATCTTCAACCAGCGAACATGAACAAGGACAGAATCTTGCAAACTCAAAAAGAGGAAGGATCAAGCCCTAGAATTGGACCGATCCCATAAGGCTGGGCGATCCATAGATGTCCCATCGGTGGGATCCTCCTTAGAACGGCAGGGGTTTAGAAACAAGCTCCCAAAGACTCGAAGGAGTCCAAAATACACTCTACCTTACAGGACCATAGGGAACAGTTGGAGCCATCCAACTAGTCCTCTTTGGGAAGCGAAGGAAGTATAAGTACCTAAATGGAGGGTCCCAAAGTATTCGTCTTCATTGCGGACGGAGCCTTCTGTGAAAGATGGATAGAAGGGGGATAGGTATGGATAGAAGTGTCCTCCCTTCGATGACAATTGTGATAATAATCACGCCTCCGCTTAGAAGAGAGTTGAGAACAATGATCCCCATTTGAGTCATCAGAGCCTGAAAATGAAAAAGATATCTTCGAAACTTTGCAATCATCCACAAAAGAAAACCTGCATTTGGCTATAGAGAGCCCCAGAATAGAGAGAATTAACTCTAGGATACCAAGATCTCGATTTGAGGGGAGTAGACTCCAAGCCGTATATTTTTGAAAATGGGATTTTTCCTTAAGGCTACTTTTCTAATTTCCAAGCTAGAACATAATATCAAATTATCCTCTATCATGATGATAAAAAAAAGGATATGCTAACAGTCAAGCTTCTACAAAAAAAAGTGGTCGTAATCATGCTCTTTAAACCATGCAAAGTAGTTGCCTATCGATTACACATAGAAAGATGTAGAAGTACAAAATGCTGATTAGGATGCTGTCACATGCTGTAGAAGGGTGTGTTTGATTGTAATAACTTGTCGCCTTGATCAGGGATCTATGGCACCGTCTAGAAGTTTGTGTTTTGATAAAAAAGCTGATGGAAAATAGTCTTTGATGCCTAGAAGCAATCGCCTGGGCTTCTGATGATGTTGTCAACCTTCAGATGTTGACGCTTGATCACAGATGTTGTTGCAATCACACTAGTACCATGTGCTTTCAGCAAACGCAGATGTGGATGACCTCCTCTACAAGAATTAGGTACTTAGTGTCTCTCTCAAACAATGATACCATGTTGTGATACCATGTGAGAGCGTGCAATGGAAATGAATGGAAACATAGAGAGAAAGGAATAGAGAGAAACTACAAGAAAAGAAGAATGAAATCTGCATTGAACAAGAAAGAATGCTGATACAAATGGGAAAGTGGAAGGAGAGTGATCAATCCTTACACGCAACCCACAATGTCAGTGAGGGCACTAGATCAGGCTAATGAGGATGGCAGCACCAAGCATGGAGGAGACGGAGTATCGGAGTGCTATACCTGCCAAGGAGGACAAAAGACTGGAGAGGATGAATACTAAGTGTGGGAGGGGTAGGCTATATATAGCCAAGGATCCCCAAATCTGGCCAATTGCACCTTGTATGTGAGTGAGTAGCCTCCCCCATCAAAACACATGGTAGGCATGCGAGAGCCCCAAAAGTCCTTGTCCGACTCAGACTACGGCTCATGGGCAGGAGGTGACAGAGCATGACAAACATGACTGCTAATAGGATCATATCAATAGGTTGGAGGATCTAAGGGATGAGCTTGCATCCCTTGGCAGGATGATCTCTTTAGAGAATATGACCATAATATTTTTTTGACTCAACTGCAACTGCCATCTCCTTGGTTTGATGTCTTCTACACTAGCCTTCTTACATCGAGGACCCGTGAGAAGCTTTAATGGGAGGAGCTTGCCTCGCTTGTTTTGGAGCATTACGAGTGTGCCAACTAAGGGTCTGCCTGCTGCAATGTAAATATGCATTGTGCTTGCTGTCCTATGGCTGCTGATTGCTACAGTTGGTATGATTATGATTGGCTAGTGTGGTCACATGTGCATATGTCAGCCTGGTGTGTCTGCCTTGCAATGCAAATATTTAGCAGTTCATCATTGTCCTTGTGGTCCGATGGCCACAGTCCGTTGTGACGATTGATGACATTTCCTTCCAATTACAAAGGAAGTTGAAATATACAAACTTGGAAGTGGCTCATTTATGCTAGGAGAAACAGCAGCATATTTTTCATTTTTGTAGCTTCTATGCCATTGGTTTTGATTTCTGATTTTGTTACTCTTCTTCACACACCATGTTCTATATTTCATCGTATGGCATTGGTTTGTATTCCTGTCTCTATATTGTGACTTGTCACCTGCAATGGTTTGAATATCTTTATTTTGTGATTTAAGTTACCATGTTCAATAGAGTTGATTGCTTTTTTTTGTCTTTGCTAGCTAAGTGAATGCTGAAATTTGGGCAACTTTGTCTCAGGGGTAATCTTGTAAAGGTCAGTATATTGCAGGTTCCATCATATCAAATCTCCTGCTAAAAGAAAATGTATAATAGACTGGAGTAAAGACTTACAGTTGGGTGGTTATTGCAAACCTGGTTTTCCAGGCATTTTGATATGTGAGGTAAGGCATTTAGTTTGCAAAACTTCCAACTTTAGCTCTATTAAACCTTGAAGTTTTTGTTTGATTGTAGATGCTATTGATAAACCTTAGATTTGAATGAAGCATAGTTCTCTTAAATGGTTCTGAAAGTGAGAATCAGCTTATTGTTGATCACTGAGATTGACAACAATAAATGAGACTACTAGTTTTGTCTTAAAAGATTCTGAAAGTAAGGACCAGCTTTTTGTTGATCACTGAGATAGACAACAATAAATTAGACTACTGACACAATTTACTTTTCAGGGAGAAGGAGAGAATGTAATGACGTATGTCAGACAGCTGCAACGCTTGCGCTGGCAGGCATTAACTGTTAGAGGGGAGGAAGAAGAGGAAGTGTTTGATTGCAAAGATGTTGATGCATCGAGACGTTTTCCTATCGGTAAAGAAAAATCTGAACATTCAAAATGATTGCAGTTAATCAATATGTGTCTCTGTGCTGAGCATATATACATCTACAGGGTAACAGGAGACACTGTTGTGGTAGACGAACTTGTTGTCTGAACAAGTGGGAGTTAAGCTCAATAGTATTAGCACCTTCCACAAAAATCAAGATTGATATAATCATCTTATAGACAAGAAGAGAGAGTGTAGCTCAATATTATTAGCACCTTCCACAAAATTCTATGGATTGATATAATCATCTTATAGACAACAAGCGAGAGTGAAGCTCATATTATTTAGCACCTTTCACAAAATTCTATGTATATGAAGTAAGCACTGTGTGGTGAATTAGAAACTTGGTGACCAGTACAATGAGGGCCAAGGAAAGCCTGTGCTGCAATATTAGGTTTGCAGCCATGGAGCCTGCTTGCAGACAGAAAGGAGGTAGCGAGAAGGGAGAAAGGGCAGGTGCTGGTCATGGGGAGCAGGGCAAGGTTAAGGATGATAACCTAATTGAAGTCAAGAAAGATGAAGTTTTTATGATTGTGGCACTGATTGTACTTGGATCTTTTCATTGTGAGAAGCTTGTCCTCCTGACAAAACAACTGACCGAGTGGCTGTGATGCATCACAGGTATAAAGGAGTTGGGTGAAAATGCGATGTCAGAGCTGGGGGGACTATGTAGGGAGGTGGGTCTGGAGTCCCTGTTCTTAGCTGGCCTGAAAATCTCACGTTAATTATATGTCATTTGGAGTTTTTATGTATGCACAGAGAGAGAGAGAGAGAGAGAGAGAGAGAGAGAGAGAGAGAGAGAGGGAGGGGCAAGTTTCTCAGATGAGGATCAGAATTAAGCTTGTGTGATGAAAGTCAATACATGTAAAAGTCCTGCAAGGCAATTTGGATTGTTCACTGCATTATGCAGTGCTGGTCAATGTTGGTCTTGTTGACCGATCTTGACTATCATCGATGTTTTTTGTAAATTCTTTCCAAGGAAGGTTATGTATATGATGTAGTAACTGGAGTGATGTTCTATTCGAATGATTGATTGAAAATTTAAAAAAAAGGAATGGCAATGTCTTGTGAGTGCGGTGAAATCGAAAGTAGTATTCTCAAATAATTATGGTTTAATGTAAAAGGAATTGCAAATAGCTTGAAAAGACCTTTAAATTTTGAAGAAGGTTTAGAACCTTGAACTTTACAGGATTTTAGATATTGAAATGGTAAATACATGTAATTTGATTCAAAAATCCCTCCAAAATTGTGAGTTAAGGGTTCATATTTGCTACCGAAAATGTTTGATTCAAAGATAGAGATTGTTAATTCATTTTGTATCTTCTAGCAACTTGGAAGAATGCCATGAAACAAAACTCAAATGATGTGGCAAGCTGAAAATTTTACATATGCACCACTCTTATTTTAAGCCAAAGTTTGTTAAAATCAAAGCATCTGACTAGCTTGGAATTGATGGTTGCCTTATGCCCTAAATGCAGTGATATCTTGAGTAATTCATTACTTGAAGAGTGTCACCAATTTCTTTGTGAAATGCCCATTTTCATATAGATATTATAATCACTTTGATTTGCTAGCTATAGAAGTGTTCCATAATGTGTTTTACTACACATATACTTCCGTACGAATTCTAGTGTGGAATAACAATCAATAGATGAAAAGAAAATACAAACACACTCAAATCCTTCAATATAAAGACTCACACTTTGGTTGTAAACTTACAAAGGCATATTGATTAGATGAATTACTCACACGTGCACATTTGAATGACTCATTACTATATGAAGTGTTGTCTCATGTTTAACAAATTGAAAGAATAGACATGACTCCATGAGATTGTAGCCTACATGCTTTGTTACTATATTCAACATATCTAATAATCATTATCTGAAACATTTATTCCTATTGAAAAAATCAAAGGGTATTACTTGAAATGGTGTGCTAATTATATAGTAGTAGCATTCCTCTAATCAAATCCATCAAATGAACAAGATGTAAGACACCCAATTGGTTCTAGCATTGTAGTGTATACTAATCATGGCATGTGGGAATGCTTAAGGTAGTTGTGGTATTTTCTCTCAAGTTCTATGCCTCGAGCTTATACAAACTTTATCTTAATTCATCTAAGGGTTGCGTACTCAACTCTTGCATTTTCTTTTACATACATACAACTCTTGTAACTTGGAAATCCTTAACGGTTGTGACTTGAGCAATTTATTGATGCATTTAAGATATGAAAATGTATGGGGGCAATGATATACTCCACAATTTGTTGTTAGTTATGAGACTTTGATGTGATTAACTATTTGATGTAGCCTTATTTAATACATTATAGATTGTTACCATTGAGAAGTAGCATGAGTATCCTATTATAGTTATTGATGCATAGTGGAAGATAAGGTAAGTCCTAGTAATGTTGTGTCAAATATTGTGGATAGTGAATAACAATTAACATAGGATGTAAAGGATGCGTAAATTCATGTATTAGTGGGTGTATTTATAAAGAAAACAATCATTCCTCATACACTCATGTAAAACTATTAAATAGATGTGGGATGCACTTAATAGACTGCTAAAGTATGCAATGAGGCATGGATTGCTTACTTATAAGCAATTGGATTTTGAGTATATAAATGAGTGTGACTCCATGAATGTGTTTCTTGCTAAAGTCAAGGATATTAAGGAACAACTTCTTGTAGTTGATGAAACTATGCTAGATGGCAGCTTAGTTACTAATGTTTTGAACTTCTTATCATACTCCTTATCAAGGTATTTGCACTTTGACTCATGTAAAGGATAACCTCATTGTTTTAGTGTTTAATGAGTTGACTTCAACATTATTGCATGAAGAGCTATCCATGTAAAATTATTATATGTGCATATAGTTGATCAAACTTTTGCCATAGATCATCATAAAGGCAAGGGAAATACCTTTTTTATTGGTAGACCCAAACTTAAGTCTAATTATGCACACGATTTCGATAAGAATAGTGATTAAGATGATAACAAGAAGATGGTTATTGTTGCAAGCATGAAGGCCTCATTATTAAAAAATGTTAAATGTTACAAGCCAAGGAGGATACCACATTGCAATTATGATCCTTTTGTGCATGATTTATGTATTGTAATTTCTAAGTTTTATACTTGGTATTTTGGTAGTAGTGTAAACAAGCATACTACTCCCCATAAAGAGTTGCCATGTAAAATTATTATATGTGCATATAGTTGATCAAACTTTTGCCATAGATCATCATAAAGGCAAGGGAAATACCTTTTTTATTGGTAGACCCAAACTTAAGTCTAATTATGCACACGATTTCGATAAGAATAGTGATTAAGATGATAACAAGAAGATGGTCATTGTTGCAAGCATGAAGGCCTCATTATTAAAAAATGTTAAATGTTACAAGCCAAGGAGGGTACCACATTGCAATTATGATCCTTTTGTGCATGATTTATGTATTGTAATTTCTAAGTTTTATACTTGGTATTTTGGTAGTAGTGTAAACAAGCATACTACTCCCCATAAAGAGTTGCTTTTGTGTTTAGAAATGTCTCCATACTAAGACTTTTTAGTATTCTAAGTCGTACCTCATTAAATGTGTCGATAAATGTGCAACTTACAATTATAAAAGGTAGTATGCTTGCTTTCTCATTGGTGCTCTTATATACATGGCATAAAAAAGAGCCAATTCTTAGCTTTTGCAACTACAAAATCCAGGTTCATAGTTATGTTTATAGATGACAGATGTATGATTCATGATCGTATCAATGGTGATGTTAATGCCATGTCAAGGACACTATATTATGGACTTTACATGATAGATAACAATGGGAGGATGCATGTGTTGTTTGTTGGCCAAGTATTTTGACATTCATTGATGATTGCAAGAGACTTATATGGGTCACCTCTTATGTTAACAATACATGTAAAAGGCAAAGTCAAAAGGTCAAAGCAAAGTCAATGTCAAAGTGCCGTATTTATTTCTAAGAGGATTAAAGTTTTTGGAGCTTGAATGCATTATTTTTGGGAGCTTGTATTACTTTATAGACACACCATTATTATTGTTGTATTACTTTGTGAGAGCTACTCACTTCCATGCACATTGTGTTATTTCTCGTAGTTGGATTTGACACAAAACTTTTTTCGTGGGTTGCACCCATGAAGATGTGATTAGAATAGTCTAGGCTAGGTTCAATTATGCTAAGGTTGAAGCATGTAATAAGGATGGACCAACGAAGATGGGTATGGTGTTTAAAAAGTAGTAGAAACCCTAAAACACAAAGTATGGTGCAAACCTTGACTCTAATTCATAGAGGGCCTAATCCTAACCCTATTTTTGGTATATATAAAAATGGGAAGTCTCAATTTTGAAAGTGAGGGAGAGAGTAAGAATGAGAGCATGTGTTGAGTGACAAACTGAGGGATAGTGAAGCTCCTCACTATTTTCTTGCTTTTCTTCTTCTTCTTCTTCTTCTTCCCATTTATGGTAAGAGGTTTGAGATTGTGACATTGTATGGTGAGATGAAGCTCATCTTGATCTTCTTCTTCTCTTTCTTGAATGTGAAGTAGCGAAAGTGTTGGAGCATTGAACCATGATTGAGCCTTTAAGTTTTTGGACTACAATGTGGGAGGGTAAGATATACAAGTTGATCACACCTCGAGGCTAATCTTGTGTGTCAAGAAGACAATGCGAGAGATTGTCTACCAAGGTGAGTTATAGCTTAATAATAGAAGTTTTTCCAATATCCCGATTATTGTGCATTTAGCTCAATAGAAGTTTGTTCAATATCTCAACTATTGTATAGTTAGCCCAATATCTTAAAGTTGAGATTAGAGATATTTATGTGCCTCAACACTTCTTATTTATGGGTAAGAACAATGCTCGATGTACTCTTGGTGTATTACATATAGATCAATGGGGAGGGAAGATACATATGAAAAGAGTTTCATGTATTTATGATTTAAAATGACATCAAATATCAATGCAAAATGCCTTACACTCCACACCAAAATAAAGTGGTTAAGAGAAAAAAATAGGGCTCATATGAAAATGGCATGATGCATGGTAAAGCACAAAATTTGTTTCTTGTGGAAAGCTATTGTGTGCTAATTACATAATGAACACGTTTTTGACAAATTTCATAGATAATCATGCCCTATAAGGCTTACCGTGGCAGGAACCCTTTTGTTGCATATTTGTATGTTTCTAGATACTTAGCCCACATATCCTTATACTAGAGAAAGAATGGATGACAAGGTCATGTAATGCATTTTTGTGGGGTACAACAATGAGAGTAAAGGGTATACATTATGTAATCCTACTATAAGGATCAATTATTGCCAAGGGGTAGTGAGTGTGAAACATGCAATTAATTCCTTTCCCTAATATAAATAATAATAATAATGTATCTTTAAAATATATATTTGATAACCCTTTCCTTGTTTCGCGTTAGATAGCTTAATGGAGATTATGACTCTTTTCCATCTTTACACTCACATGTGTTGTCAAAATATTACTTAATTGTATGTTTGTTTACATAATATATTTGGATATAAAACACATAATAGGTTTAAATATAAAGCAATGTTTGAAGAGAGAGCAACCATTGATCAATCAAAACAATTCCACTATAAACTTTTAGAGACACAAATTGGCTAATCCTTTGCCATCCTCTACCTACCAAGACATGTGCTAGAACTTCTTTTCATACATCATCTATTGATGACCATGCTCTTGTCACCATGACAACTATGAACTAGCATCATTTGAAGAAGAAAAAGAGATTTTTGATTGGATGCATGCCATGCAAGATAAGTATGATTCACTCCTCAAAAATGCAAAAGGAATTTGGTTGAATTCCTTAAGTGTAAAAAGGCCATTGGTACCAAGTGGGTCTATAAGTTGAAGAGAAAAACACTGGATGCATTGATCACACTGTAGGGCTCATCTTGTTGCAAAGAGTTATCTCAATAGAAGGGGATTGATTATGATGAGACTTTTGCACTTACTTCATGTATAACTACTGTTAAACTCTTATTGCACTGGTTGCATGTTATAGATGGAATACACAGCTGGACATTAAGATTTCTTTTTTTGATTGTGACTTGCATGAGGAAGTATATGTTTCACAACCTCCTAGGTTCCCTATTAAAGGACATGAGACAAAAGTATACTTGTTGAGAAAGGCTGTTTATGGTGTTCAATAGGCAACTTGAGGGTATGGTATGATAAAGTGCATAGTTACTTGCTTGTGGTTTTTTCAATAGTTCAATCAAGAGTGCATTTTATGTGTGAAATGGTGAAGATGGTCTCTTCATCATTAGTTTGTATATGGATGATTACTTATTCATTAATTTGGATGAGGTTGAAAGTTCAACATTTGAGCTAATTTACACTCTGCTTTTGCATAGTCAAACTTGGGATTGTTGCATTATTACTTAAGTATTCAATTTATGTAGTAACATGATAACATCATTATGCAATAGACAAAGTACATTTGTAGTTTACTAATAATGTTTCGTCTTGCTGTATATGAGCTTGTGATTACTTGACTAGAGCTTGTTGCCTTTCATCTTAGGGTTCAAAATCTAAGTGATCTATTTGATTTGTCCATACATCATTAGGATGTATGGTCACAAGATACACTGTGTTATGATGATTTTTTAATTTTATGTTTTTGAATATAAAACATTATTTAATTATCTATTTAAGGGATTTTCATTTGTCTTAATAGTGACTTGTTGTACATGGCTTCATGTGCATGGTTCAAGCCTTAGCAATAATTAGATAAGTCTTCGCAAGAATTAGAAAAGGCAAGGCATTTAGGCCAAGAAAAGCAAGGCTTAAAAAGTATGCATATTCCTGTTTTGAGCACAAAAGCAACAAGATTGCATGCAAAAAATTGTAGAAAAGTGCAACAATCAAAACTTTGAGCTTTATCAGCCATTTTTGGGGGTTTTGACATGTTGTAGAAAAAATTGCAACATTAAAACATCAAGATTTAGCACATAAAATCGTTGTAATAACTAGTATCCCCTTTGCACGCAGGCATGCGATATTGATGGATGTCCATCTATGTAACTCCCTATTCCTCGTAGTGGAGGATGGCAAATCATAATTGTTGTCATGGGGAAGGTTGGGCTCTGACCTGTGTTTTCTCTATTCTTTTTTAATCTATTAACTTATGCAATTTTAAAATGTTTTATGTGGTTGTATGTATTTAAATTTTTAGATGCTAGGTTGCCATGTGTTCCACTTCACAACATGAGATGCATTATCCATGTGTATGGGAGCTACTCTCACCAAGGGAGATCAACTTAGTCTATGTGTTTGCATTGATATAGGATAACTTGGTAAATCTATCACAAAGGCTCTCACCCTTGAGAAGTTTGAAGCTTTCCATAGACCTTTAAAGATCTCACCCTTCCCACCATGATCTAGTATATTCATGTACTTATTTGCATCATCTCCTAAGGAGATTGTAACAACATATACTATGGTAGGTGACGTGTGGACACACTTAGGATTGCCCCATTTTCTTTCATCCTTAAGAGGTTTTCTCCCTCGGGCTTGAACCTATCTTACCCTTGTTCATTTTTGGGTTGTGTGTTTATCTTTTATCTTGACTTTTATTATCTTGGATAGTAGAGCTAGTCTTCTCTTACTTTTCCATCACTTCTTACATTCTTGTTTTCCTTCTTGCTATTTTTTCCAACAACAAGAAAATGCTTTTCTTTATAGTACAATTTTTTTTTACATACACAATGATTGATTTCTATATCCTTCTAAACCCAATGCCATAATGTGAGTTTGTCACTAGCCACATGGGCATATGCTACATAAACTTCTAAAAAACAACATAGATGCCACAATCAAATACATATCAAGGCTTTTCAAAGAAACTAAAGCTAAAGAAGGTAGTGCATGCATTCCATGCAACATTTACAGTGTAAGAAATATATATTATTACATAAACACACAATATCAATCGCCAAAAATAGCATAACTTTGCACAATGCCAAAGTATATTAATCAAACCAACAATAATATGAAGGAATTAAGAACTTAAAAAAGTAATATGTTTGACATATATGAGGACTACTGTATGCATAGACAACCATCAACAAACAAATAACCATTTATATAACGGAAACATGCTACTTAAATCTTTGAAACTTATAGCTTGTAGTGACATAAGAAACACTTTTCAATGTGACCACACAATTATTTCTACATTGTGCCTTCAAGATGAGGAGGAAGCAATGGTGGGATGTCAAGTCAAAGCTATATATAGTTTTTTCAGGTACTCAATTACCCTTATTCTTCATTATCTTCACTTATGTATGACTATATAGATGTACTAGTGCAAGGGGTGACTAGTCTACATTTGATTATTGGCCTTTATTCAATAATCTCTCACTTAAAGGCCAATGTGCATTTATGGGATAATAAAAATAGTGAAGATATTATACAATACCCATTCGCACTCTATAATGTGCAAAGTGATTGAAAGATTAACTCTTCGTGAGAAGATTTGTAGGATTATTACCCATATGCACCTTGATAAGCTCAATGCACTTGTCCTCATGCATCTTCCTAATGAAATGATACTTCACCTCAATGTGCATTGTCTTTGCATGAAACACAAGATCGCATGCCAATTGGATGGCAATTTGACTACTATCACAGTGGAAAAAGTAGGCACCTCTCCTACGATGCCCAAATCTCCCACTAGACAAGTAAGCCATATGCCTTTCTTTTATGCCTTGATGATTGCAACATACTTAGCTTTAGTGGTATATAAAGTCATACATGGCTACAATCGAGAGATCCATGAGATTACACCACCTATGAATTTGAAGATAAAACTTATTGTAGACCTAAACTCTACATTCCCTACAAAAACATCATCTGCATATCCAAAAATAGATATATCCTTCCTTCCAAAGTATATACACATAGCTCTAGTGTTATTCAACTATCTCATGAGACTCTTCACTACTTCCTAATGCTCCTTACTAGAATTTTCCATATGCCTACTATCAACTCCTACTACATAGGCAATGTTTGGAAGTGTAGCAATCATAGTATACAACAAGCTACTAACTGCAGATGCATAAGGTGCCTTAACCATTCAATATTCTGCTCATTTGACTTCAGGTTTTCCTCTTGGATAAGTCTCAAATATGGAGGAAATGGAACACTAATCTCCATATTGAAACACTCTAGTACTTTCTCAATGTACTCTTTTGAGATAAATAGAGTATCTTATTGTCTCTATCCCCCATAATGTACCTATTTCATGCAATCTTTTTTTAATGCATCCACATCTATGATTAACTTTCCAACAAATAGCATGTCATCCACATAAAGGATGAATATTATAAGGCTACCATCCATAGCCTTTTGTGTGTATAAGTAGTAATTGGTCTCACTCCTTGTGTATCTTTCAAACCTCATGAATGAGTTAAACTTATGATACGACTCTCTAGGAGCATGTTCCAAATCAAAGAATCTCTTTTAGATCTTGTACACTAACTATTCCTTACCTTCCACAATAAATCCCTCTAGATATTGCATAAAGATATCCTCATGCAAATCTCCATGTAAGAAAGTTGTCTTAACATTCATCTACACAAGCTCCATCTCTTCCGTGGCAACCAATGCAACCACTATATGAAGGGTGGTTATCATGACTATTGATGAGAATATCTTATCAAAGTCAATACCCTTCTCTTGCTTGAATCCCTTGGCTACAAATCTTGCCTTGTATTTAGGCAATGCATTAGATGGAGATAGTTCCAACTTGTAGATCCATATGCACAATGTGGTTGGCCATCCATCTCACTCACTAACCCTAACTATATATTTACACACTCATTCTTTATTCTTGGAGTGATAAGACAATAAGGTTTTGCTCACAAGAGAGCTATTAGAGGTATCGCAAACATAGTGTCTCTTCTCTTATGGCAATGTGGCCTTATATGACCTCGTTTCCTACAATAATGACAAGCAAGAGAGGGCTTGGGACTATGGAACTTATTGCATGATTGTCCATGAGACTTAGACTTCCCCTTGTTGGGCTATGAGTCTCTACCATAGTTATTATTCGTTTTACCATCATGTTTGCCTCTAACTGTTAGTGCATGAGAAGTACAAGCTACATCAATGTTCTTCCTATTCACTTTTCTTCTATAAGCAGTGCTCCCTCTACATTGGAGCATTTAAACCCATCTTCAGGGGGATTGGCACTCATAGCAATACAAAGTATATCCCAAGACTCATGTAGTGTAACAAGCAAGAATAGAGACTTTATATTATCCTCAAACTTAATGCCCTGTGAAATAAGCTGACTAATAATGGAGTCAAACTCATTCAAATGAGTGGACATAGGTGTTCCCTCCTTTGTGCAAAGGTCCACAAGATTCTTTAACTAATACAACTAAGAGGTAGATCTTTGCTTGTCATAAAGATCACATATCTTCTGCCATAAATCATGAGCACCACCTTCTCTCTCAATAACATAAGAATAAATCTACTTGGACAATGCAGAGATAATAGTGGACTTGTATAGCTCATCCAAATCATCTCATTCCTCTATATCAAGCTTCTTGAGCTTTATATCTTTGCATTTCAATAATTGGATTTGCTTCTTTTACACCAATACGTATGAAATCTGGGTCTTTCAATAATTGAAGTTGGTGCCATCCAACTTGTCTATGTTAAATATGGCACTATCCCTAGTAGTAGATTCTATAATAACGGCAAAGCAAAGAGTAAATGAGATGCTATAATAGTGGTAAAATAGCTCAAGAGGTATGGTATAATGCAAGATATAGCTGTCCACAAAACTAGTCATATAGAGTGCATGTAACAAGTGTATGCTCTCGAAGAACTACTCAAAGTTGAAGTTTCAGCATGGTTAGTCACAAAATTGTAATAAATGAGTTACAACTATGGGAAAAAGGCCAAAATACAAAGTTTCTACTACCAAAAATATATGTGTAGTAACCAAGCTATATAATGCAACTAGTGGTGCAAGATAGGTATAAACCACCAGGGTATCAAGGATGTCAAAGATGTAGATGCAATCCCAAACAAAAGAGTAGCATGCACATCTTCAAGCCCATAACTAGAAAAGCTTGAAAACAAGTAGCCGCTACAAGTATGCAACAACCAAAGCTCAAAACCAGATCCTAGAGCTCTACATAAGCATAGTTGGCCATAATAATTAATTCCAAGTATCATTGTAGTATCCCCAAAGCATGTGTAGACATTCAATACATAAGCCTTAATAGTAAATGCTTGCTGCCCGTAGGGTATAATAGCAAAGGACCCTTTAGAAATTGAGCTAAACAAGCTCTAATTGGTCCAAAAACCTTTCTCCAGCATCAATACATCATCTGGGCATAATAATGGGCCCATAAGCATTATTAGAGCATAAAAAGCGAAAATACTTCATATCCAAATAGTAAACAATAGGTCTACACTAAATTGTAGGTCAATGGATGACCTCAAACCCTTCAAGAAATGCTCAAGATCAAATCCTGAAAGGGTGGGGTTGATTGAAGAAACAATGAAGATGATGCACACCTCAATGAATGGCTACCATGGAAGTTGTGAATGAAGCTCTCTTCTTGGGTTGAAGTGAATGCCAATGAATCTCCTCAAATTCTCACTTTGATATCAATTGAAATGTGGAGGAAGAGGTGAGAGCACAACCAAAAGCAACAATATGCAAGAGCTATGGAGATTCAAGCATGGTATGTGGAAACTCCAACAATCCACAATGTGTGACTTCATTCCCTTATTCTATTATCATAGAAAGAATAAAGAATAAAGTGACAATGATGAGCGATTTCCACTTGCAATGTATCAATGTGCGGGTAGTAAGTACAAGTAGATGTAGGCAGCTAGATATAGGTAGCCTTTAATCCCCAACACCATGTGCCTAAGCTTACTAAGAACTCAATATCTACTAATCAACTAGATGACTTGGGATACTCTACTACTTTTGGAAGTCAATCATGGGAAGCCCACAAGGGATCGTTTGTAATTGCTAAAGGAGACAAATGTGACATTTGTATTGCCTTCATGTATCCTCTATCAAAAATCGTATAACTATAGTTAACCCGATAACAAAACGTATCTTTGTAGTATTGCTGGTTGAGACATATGTCCAAAGAAGGAATGAAGATGCTATCTCTTGATTTTCCTAATATTTTTGTTTGTTGTGAGTATTATATAAATGGGACCCATGCATATTCATTCCATTAAAAAACTTAAATAAAAAAAGGAGCAAGTTGCTTAACTTAGTGCACAATGATACATGTGGGCCTATACCTACAAACTCTATAGGGGGGTATCCTATATTATCACTTTTATTGATGATGCAAATAGGAAAATGTGGCTTTTCACTATGTGTAGGAAATATGAGGCTTTGTCTTGTTTTCAAAAATTTCAAGCACATATAGAAAAGTAGTCTAATAAGAGACTTAAGTGTCTCAAAATTGATAATAGTGAAGAATGTGTCTTTCATGAGTTTAGGAAAAAAATTTATGAAGCATGTGGGGTAAAAAGGGAACTCATTGTGTTTGGCAATCCTACCCAAAATAGTATTGTAGAGCATATGAATAGAATGATAAATGAAAAGGATGTTGACTATGCTATCTAATGTTAGTCTTACTCGAAAGCTTTAGGTTGAGGCTATGACCATGCTATACATTTGTTAAACAGGTCGCCTAAAACTACTTTGGATGGTAGCATTCCTGAAGAGGCATGGTTGGACAAGAAGCCCTCTTGTGATCACTTAGGAATATTTGGCTATGAAGATTATCTACATTTGTTTTTTGTATGACAAAAATTCTTATATTACTTACATTTTGGCTTCCTTTTGAACTTCAAACAAGTATAATAGTCATGATCAATTCCTCTAGACATATTGCAATATCTTGTTTTTTTTGCTTTGGTGGTTGATCAATTTGGAGTAAAACATGACGTCTCTAGAGCTTGAGGAGCTAGATAGTTTCATTAGATTTAGACTTAGGTTTTCATCTTATTCATATGATGAAGCCTCTACCTCACTTAGCATTTTATCATGACATTTAATAACAACTTTTGCATACCCTTTATCTTCCTTCAATATTAGTGAGTAGCACAACTATAACTTTTATGTTTTTTAATAATATTCACCAGTGTTAACAAGTTGAACTTCTAGGCCTTTGAATCTATTAACGAGGGTTGCCATGCAATCAAATTTGGTGAGGTATAACCTTTAGAATTACTAGGGAAACTACTTTTGGAATTTTGTAGTTGCTAAAAGTTTTTTGACCTCTTCCTAAGCTTCTCTAACACTCTTAATGTTAGAGATGTGTCTCATATCACCTCATAAACTCCTAGTTATAATACATAAATACTTATGATTTTCTTTCTCAATATTGGATTACTAAGAACCTCTTGCTTGTGAAAAAGATCCCAAAGATCTTTCCTCACAAGATGATATGTGGTTTTCATCTTCCAAATTTGAAAACCTTTTAGAGTTGCAAAGGTCTCACTAAGCTTTAACTCTACTAACAATGTCTAGCTCCTTACAAAGAGATTTATATAGCTTGGAAATCAAAGGCATGAATAGCCTAATGATACACTTTGGGATCTCTAGTCAATTAATTTAGGTACGTAAGATTGGTTCTAGAGAGCCATGTAAGCAAATCTTCAGCCCTTTTTTGTGTTAATATAAAGAAAAGAAAGGAAAGGATAAGTTTTTGGTCAACACCTTCTTCTTCTTCTTCTTTTGCATAATAAATCTGGTTTTCTATTAGTTTTTCCATTGTTTAGGCTAGCTATACACAAAGCCACTCACTTTGTAAGTTATTAATCAACCAACGTGTTTTTTAAAGGGTTGGGGATTCACTCTTCTTCACACACTAGAGAGGAGGTGACCCATGTATATGTCCTAAACTCCTTGTTCACTTTTGGGCCAAGTCTCTCATGCCTAGCTTACAAAGTGGTGGATTATGTATTTAATATTTTCATCTATTTGCAAAGTTCATTTTTTGTTGTGTAAATATATCGAGGAAACTATGCTAGGTTGAGTAGGAAAGTTGGCAAATTCTGTACCCACCATTGGCAAGTGAAAATAGTGCCCATGTTTATGCCCACTTCCAAAAGTGCATGCCCACACTCAGTTGTTGTGGGTTTAGCAACCTAGAATACGTGTCTTGCTACCAAAGGTCAAGCTACTCTTGAAAGGATGAGCCATTTTTTGTGGGAATGTGTTATTCTCTTTATTCAAGGTGAAAAAGTGTCAACAAACTACCAAAACTACGTATTAATGGTGATATGCCTTGCACATGAGGTATTAGAGGGCCAAAAGTTAGACCATGATACCTCACTTTATGCTGTTGTAGAGGACACTACAATATATAATATATGGTGTAAGATTTTGCTCCATGATTAATTGTATTTAGGCAACCCTACAATATATATTCCTATGCATGCTCCAGTACACTATCTCCAATCATTAGTCCATCGATTAGTAATCTTTCTCATCATTGTTATATTTAAAAGAATCTCATAATCTTCTTTCAAATTTCTATTAGTTCTTAGCCAGAATCATTGCAATATCTAACAATATTCATGTTTACTTCGTTATGCTAAAGTGCCTTCTAGTGGTACATTTGATCTTTCATGATCATCAACACCTATTGTAGGACTATCAGATGATGATCTACTTGCCATAGTTGAGTCATCTTCATCTCTTAATTCCTGCCTACTTTAATGGATCATATGAACCATCCTACTTTGACGTGATCAATCTTCAAATTAGATTTTGTGTGTAGGTAGGTATTCTAATTGATTTATAGTAAATTTATTCAAATATTTGCACGTCCATTCTCTTTTTGTTTTTGTGTGTGGATTATGGTAAATTGTATGTATAGTCCTGGGTATGGCAGTTCCAACACTAAAGTAAATTGTATGTACAATCTTGGGTGTGGCAACCCTATAGAAACATCTCTAACCTTATTTTTTTGGGTATGGCAATCCTATAAAACAATTACCATTACTTGTCTACCTAATATCACAAGCTTGCAAATGCTTCAAAGCATACTCATAACAACATGTGTCCATACATGCATATTATGAAATGCCATAACAACAATTCACAAGCATGTCATTACATTCATGTTATTATATGGATGTTCGTCATTGCAACCTAGATTTAAAGTTGATTTTTAGTGGACAATGAGGATGATGAAATTTGTGTATTCTTTATAAATTAGTTGGTATGTTTTTGAATTTATGGGTTGGATCAATTGTTAACTCTTGCTCATGTATTACCCTCATTCAAATATGTCAATACATATGAAAATTAGTAATGCACTAAGACTATAGTTTGTGCAGTGGTAAGCTACCATTGCTTTCTACGGACATACCATTGAACAAATATTTCTTATCCATGCTCAAATGAATTAGATTGTCAAGTTACTTGAATTATTTGCTTTGAAGAAAATAGAATTTATGGGTTGGATCCATTGTTAACACTTGCCTATCTATTAGCCATATTTGAACATGTCAATATGTAATAAGATTATAGTTAGTGCACTGCTAAGCTACTATTGCTTTCTATGATGTAGCATTGAACAACTATTTTTAATCCATGCTCACATGAATTAGATTTTCTAGTCACTTCAATACTTTGCTTTGAAGATAATAGGATTCATGGTTTGGATCAATTGTTAACTCTTGCTAGCTTACTACCCTTATTTAAACGTGTCAATATGTATGAAGATAAGTAGATGCAATAAGATTGTAGTTGTTGCAATCTTAAGCTACAATTGGTTTCTATGACATAATATTGAACACTATTTTTTATCCATGCTACTATTTCTTTCTATGGCATAGTATTGAACAACTAGTTCTTATCCATGCTCACATGAATTAGATTGTCTTGTTATTTCAAAGCTTTTCTTTAACATGATGGGCATTTGATGGCATCAAGCTTTTGTGTGAAGAAAGTAGAATTAATAATGAGGGTTTAAGAAAGTAGTATCAAGTTTTTGTATGAAAAAAATAGGGTTAATCGTGAGGGTTTAATATAATCCATTTTGTGTGTGAAGAAATTAGGATTAATAAGATTGTCTAGGTGTTTTCTCAATTCTTCTTTGCCTTCATTAATTCTTAAAATTAATTATGTGATAAATTCACTCTCACATTTTCTCAACATTGCAAGCAACAATACCTGAATTACAACCAACCAATGATGACTCTACTAACAATCAAATATGTCACAACTACCCTCTCAGTTATCCAATGTGCCACTATGCAACAAAGTAGTGCCCAACTCACAAATGTTCCTATCACCTATCCTATCACATGGAAATGCCTTGCAATTACTCATGGGAATTCAAGAAATCCTAATGTGATTAATATTTGGACACATGGCCAAATCTTATCCCCTTACTTGAAGGTGAAATTTTCCCTAGATAATATATAAGCAATCCCCCCAAGTACACTCTCAAATATGGGTTTAAGATTTAGCCACTTGGTCAAATATTTACTCCTTATTCGAAAGTGGAGCTTGGGAGATTCCCAAATTATCTAATATAGTATTAAAGAATTCAAAATGAAAGTATGGCCAAGGGTAGGACCTTAATGGTGGGATTATTTCTACAGAATGTTTGACTTTCTCAGTTGTACATCTTGAAGGCCCTTAAGTGGTTTCATATGCAAGATGTTAAGCCTATTGGATGTCATTTACCTTGTCATATGAATATTAGTCAAGCCGATTTTCTGCAATTTGATATGAACAAAAGGTCAAGATGGCCTGCCTACTTTAATGGATCATATGAACTATTCTACTTTAATGTAATCAATCTTCAAATTAGATTTTGTGTGTAGATAGGTATTCTAATTGATTTATAGTAAATTTATTGAAATCTTTGCACATCCATTCTCTCTTTGTTTTTGTGTATGGATTATGATAAATTGTATGTATAGTCCTGGGTATGGTAGTTCCAAGACTATAGTAAATTGTATGTACAAGCTTAGGTGTGGCAACCCTATAGAAACATATCTAACCTTATTTTTTTGGGCATGGCAATCCTATAAAACAATTACCATTACTTGTCGACCTAATATCTTGCTACAAGCTTGCAAATGCTTCAAAGCATACTCATAACAACATATGTCCATTTATGCATGTTATGAAATGTCATAATAACAATTCACAAGCAGGTAATTGCATTCATGTTATTATATGGATGTTCATCATTGCAACAATGAAGGGATGACGTAAAAAATCTAGATTTAAAGTTGATTTTAAATGGACAATAAGGATGATGAAATCTGTGTATTCTTTATGAATTAGTTGGTATGTTTGTGAATTTATGGGTTGGATCAATTGTTAACTCTTGCTCATGTATTACCCTCATTCGAATATGTCAATACATATGAAATCAGTAACGTACTAAGACTATAGTTGGTGCAACGGTAAGCTACCATTGCTTTCTATGGACATTCCATTGAACAACTATTTCTTATCCATGCTCAAATGAATTAGATTGTCAAGTTACTTGAATTCTTTGCTTTGAAGAAAATAGAATTTATGGGTTGGATCCATTGTTAACACTTGCCTGTCTATTAGCCATATTTGAACATGTCAATATGTATGAAGGTCAATATGTAATAAGATTATAGTTAGTGCACTGCTAAGCTACTATTGATTTCTATGATATAGCATTGAACAACTATTTTTAATCCATGCTCACATGAATTAGATTGTCTAGTCACTTCAATATTTTGCTTTGAAGATAGTATAATTTATGGTTTGGATCAATTGTTAACTCTTGCTTGCTTACTACCCTTATTTAAATGTGTCAATATGTATGAAGATAAGTAAATGCAATAAGATTGTAGTTGTTGTAATCTTAAGCTACAATTGGTTTCTATGACATAATATTGAACACTATTTTTTATCCATGCTAGCATTTCTTTCTATGGCATAGTATTGAACAACTAGTTCTTATCCATGCTCACATGAATTAGATTGTCTTGTTATTTCAAAGCTTTTCTTTAACTCAACATGGTGGGCATTTGATAGCATCAAGCTTTTGTGTGAAGTAGAATTAATAATGAGGGTTTAAGAAAGTAGTATCAAGCTTTTGTGTGAAAAAAGTAGGGTTAATCATGAGCTTGGTTTAATATCAATGTGAGAGTGAATTTAGCACACAATTAACTTTAAGAATTAATGAAGGCAAAGAACAATTGAGAAAACACTTAGAAAATCTTATTAATCCTACTTTCTTCACACCAATGATGACTCTTCTAACAATGAAATATGTCACAACTACCCTCTCAGTTGTCAAATGTGCCACTATGCAACAAAGTAGTACCCAACTCACAAATGTTCCTATCACCTATCTTATCACATGGAAATGCCTTGCAATTACTCATGGGAATTTGGGAAATCCTAATGTGATTAATATTTGGACACATGGTCAAATCTTATCCCCTTACTTGAAGATGAAATTTTCCCTAGATAGTATATAAGCAATCCCCCCAAGTACCACTCTCAAATATGGGTTTAAGATTTAGCCACTTGGTCAAATATTTACTCCTTATTCGAAAGTGGAGCTTGGAAGATTCCCAAATTATCTAATATAGTATTAAAGAATTCAAAATGAAAGTATGGCCAAGGGTGTCGTAGTTTTTGCAGTGGTTATTGTGGCATGCTATATGATTACACTTGGAAAAGGCGGCATTGGGATGTTGTGAAGGGTATCATGAATACCAAAGTTCAATGGTCTACAAAAAGGATTCTCAAGGCTAGGACATGAAATATGATGCTTGGATGATATGCTAACACTCTCTAAATTTGTGCATGGTGGCGTATTTGGTTCTAAAAACTCATTGACCTATACATAAAGGAGGGGAATTCTATGTCCAATCATCTCAATGATTTTAATATCATTTTTAGTCTCAAAACGAAATGAAAGATCACCATGATCAGGTGAAAGCTATTTTTTTACTTGTAACCCTGTGAGAGTTGAGGTACTTTTAGGACTACAACTTTACACTTGCTAGTAGTTCTACAATTGCAAATGTTCAAATCATTTTGCTCACATAAGAGGTCATGCATGTAAAATAATACAAGTACTAAGAGTTCTAGTAGTGCAAATTGTATGGCCCATTCCACATGATGTAGGGCTTGGACATCCAACCAATATTGAGGTGGGAGCACCATAAGCAAGCGGCAATCTCACATCAAGCTTGGCAAATAGTTAGGACAAGAACAGGCTCATGTTGAGCCATTTTTTAGACTCTTAATGAGAAAGTCTACATGGTTATCATCAAGATGAACTTTGATAAGCCCAAGTCACTTATTCTCTAGCACTTGAAATGAGTGAAGAGATAACTCACTTCTATATGCTTGGATTTTGCATGAAACATAGGATTCTTTGTCAACACGATGGCACTCTAATTATCACTGTGTAACAATGGTATGCATCCACTGAGTCCCAAGTCTCTTATTAGACAAGTAAGCCATATGGCTTACTGGCACACCATTGTATCTATAGTATGCTCAGATTTAGTAGTAGATAATGCCACACATTTTTGCAAGTGAGACATCCATGAGATTGTACCACCATACAAGGTAAAAACATATCGTGCAGTTGACTTTCTGTTATCAACATTTTCTGCATAGTATGAATCTATGTATCCAAGCACACCACTACTACTTCTCTCAAAGCATATACACATATCTCTTGTACCATTTAAGTATCTCAAGAAGCCTTTCAATGCTTGTAATATCTCCACGTAATTAAAAATTAGTTGGTTAGTTTGAAAGTTAGTTAGTCAATTAATAAGTTAGTAAGTTTACTAACTAAAAACTAACTCACGTTAATAATGAATGATTTTTATTTAATTAAAAATATGTGTTAAAAAACAAAGAGTCGTAAATCCAATATTTTTCTCAAATTGACAAGGACCGTAGCCACCCTTCATAAAAGTTACAATGTGAACGAGACTTATGAGCCATATTAACACTAGTATTAATGTGTATAGTTTGGATGGTCCAAAAATACTAGATTTTGGGCAAAACTAGCATATTCAAGATATTTTAGATATTATCCTAAAAAGATACAGAGATTTCTAGAACTGGATGCCATTTAAAAGAAAAGACAAGTGATGTTTTAGTTAGTTTTGGAGATTTTATAATAAGAAAAAAATAAAGAGAGAGACTGGTGAAATCTTGTGCACTGCGATCGCAGTCTACAGAGACAAAAAACAACACTTCGAACAGAGAGAAGAATAAGGAGTGAACTGAGAGATTTCTAATCAAGTATCTTGGAGTTTTACCCCTCTTTCGGAGCCAATGGAACCATTAGATTTATGATTTGAGCATCAGATCGCTTATTTTTCAAAGATCCCCTCCACAAATAGCTCTTTTTAACCACAACTCTTCTCAAACTCACTATAAATATGAGGCATGGGGAGGCACAAAAAAGTAAAAGGAGATCCTAAGAGGCTGCGAGAGAGAGATAGAGAGAAGGATACCCCTCCAAGATATTGTGAGAAGGAGCTTGAGAGAGAGAGAGAGAGAGAGAGAGAGAGAGAGAGAGAGAGAGAGAGAGAGAGAGAGAGAGAGGAGTTATCCCGAGAGGCTGCGAGGGAGAGAGTTAGCTCAATTCTCCCCTATCTTGGTCTTCGACTAAGCCATCTTCTCTTATGCTCTTCTATCTCAAATTCATTCTGTCTTCTTTATCTCTTGAATCTACTTGCGAACGATGGCCTCCAAGCAAAGAATGTCGTGTATGGATGGAAATCCCACAACCAATAGCAAAGAAGCTTCATGCGAAGACATCACTGTCAATCTAACTGTAGTACCGGTCGTAAGTAATGTATTTCCAAATTGATAGATTATTGCTTTGATTCTCGTATGAGATATGTTAGGCCCCATACTATGATGCACGAGTATAGGTCATCAGAAATGATAAATTTCATCTCACATATTCAAAAAATGGAGCTTGCAAAGTGCATGTATCAAGGGAAGTTAATTGCTTCTACTTGCATATGGCTTATTCGTTGATAGGGCAATTACAAGGAAGAATCGGTCAGGGGTTATGAATGGCATAATCGTAAAAAGAATTAAAAATTGTGCATACAAGTGTTAAGTAATTTTTACATAGAATTGCTTTTTGATCCCAAGGGGAAGAGTAGCTATGCGATGGAAATGTTATCGCAACTATTCTTGCATTGTTTGGGAATAATACAATTGGTTTTTTTTTTTAAAATTAAACAACATCCTAAATGCTTTTACATTTAACTGGTTGTTGGTTTGTTGTTCGGATGATTATTCCAAGTACTTGTGATTTATGGTGAATGCATGGTAAGGGTCTATGATGACAAGTTGCCATGGGGATAAAGGAATGTTTTCCTGGAAGATGATATTAGGGCTGAATGCCTTGTTGTGCTTGATTCTTAAAGGATTTAATTAAGGAAGGATATATTGCACAAGTGGATTGCCTCCATGATCGCATCGCAGATTAACTTTGTAAGAAGCTGGGAATACTTAGAATGTTAATAATATGCCATGTCACACTGACACTGGTATATAAGGAGAGAAGTTGTAATTTTTCACATCTTTTTGACATATCAATACATTTACAAACTTTCTCTCCCTTCTTGCTCCAAGCTTCCATGGCTTCTTCACCTTTCCTGTCTTTCTCTCTCCAATTCTAGTCTTTCTCTCTCCTCATCACTCTATTTCTCTCTCTTCCTGCAGTCTTTCTCTCTCCTCTGCAGTCTTTCTCTCTCCTCTTTCTCTCTCCCTAGTTCTCTCTCTGACAAGTGGTATCAGAGCTTCAGTCTTTGATCCATTATTCTCTTCCATTTTCACTCCTATTTTCCTATTTCAAAACCAATTTCAGACAAAAATGGTACAAGACAGTGACTAGTGGAGTGCTGCAGGACAACTACAGTTAGCAATGACTACATCTGGAGTTATTCAAGGTCAGATATGGCGGGTAAAGGCTTAAATGGCTGGACGTCATCAAATTTTATGCAAAAATGGAGGTAACTAGGGTAAAGAATGGTTAACCGGGCTTAGTTAGAGACTAAACTACAGTTACTTTTCAAAAGAGGTCTTCCTTTCCTCTTTCCTCAAGCTCTGCCCAAGCTTTCATGGAGTTTGCTGGCTGAGATCTCTTCTTTTCTCACTGATCTTTGCTCTCCATCAACAATGGCCTGCATAATGGCACTCTAGACATCAAATGCAACAAGTGGAGTACCAATCATGCCCTGTAGAAGCTGCCACGTGGCCTGGACAGCAGCCCGAAATTTGCGCTGATTTTTCCAGCCCTGTTCTCCTCCAGTTCTCAGCCAATCTTCAGCTATGGTGCTTCTAATTCATCATTGGCAGTGATTCCTTCAAGGTTTTGGTGTGTTTACTCCAAAATAGAACCATATTTCTCAGCTTTTCACTCTCTTGAAACCCTACATGAACAGTCCATGGGCAGCCATGAAAGCTTCAGCCCAAGCTTCCATTTCTTGACAATTTCTTGAAGATTCTTCATCCTTTTGGCCCGTGGAATCATTTCAGCAAGGATTCTTCAACAAATTGCAAGGATTAAGCACGGGATGGCTTAAGATTGAAGATCAAGAGCTTCTATGGAGCAAAAATTTGGGGGAAACGGGTTTAATGCTTCAATTTCAAGCATTTGAAGCTTCAAGATTGGTCTCTACCATCAGATAAGCAAGCTTCTTGGATTATTTTGCTAACATTGGACAACCGGGAGCCCTATCAAGCATTTGGCAAGTTATTTTCAGCCATGTCAAGGTATTTCTCTTCAATTTTTAATCTCTCTCATTAATCCAATTGCTGAGCTTAAGCCATTTGACTGAGAGATTAAAGAATTGAACATTTTCATCAAATTCTCAGCCAACCTTTGCTTGAATCCATATATTCATGAATGCAATGCTTGTCTAATGCATATTAGTTTCAATCAGTGAATGAAGGGCCTTAATCTGAGATTTCAGCATAACATTTGAATCCTATGGACTGAATACATTGATTGATTCCTTTGCTTACTCTAATCCAATTGATTGGTTGATTCTCTTTTGCCTAAATTGGAAAATTGTAAAGGGTAAGTACTAGCAATCAGTGAGTCACTGAATTGCATAGGTAAAACCCTTCTCCCATCTCAAGTTCTTTTATCTCAATCAATTGCATCTCATGAAAGGCTGAATGAATATTTTCCAAATGCATATCATGCTGATTGCTTAGTACACTAGCCTCTGCCATGTTGATATTCCCACCGAGGAAAAAGGTGGATGCCGGGGGAGATAGTGGGACAAAAGAGAGGTGACCCTCCCTCACTATCGAAGATCCCGAAGGGGTGCAACCAACCGACCCGGGGGGAACTTTGCCCACCTCCCGGTGATTCGGAGCCCGTGTAGGGAGCCCGTCCTACCGTTTTATCCCTCACACAGGTACAGCGAGTGGAGAATTGAAGATTGAAGACTTTCCAACGACTCAAGTACCTATTGGAGTAAAACAGGGTAAAACAG
This sequence comes from Lygodium microphyllum, assembly GCF_053477565.2. Taxonomy (NCBI): domain Eukaryota; kingdom Viridiplantae; phylum Streptophyta; class Polypodiopsida; order Schizaeales; family Lygodiaceae; genus Lygodium; species Lygodium microphyllum. Next base: position 105,881,705 of record NC_141138.1, read on the forward strand.
GGCATTTTCAGGTTACCCACAGGGTATTTACAGGTGGATACAGGTACACCCTTTGATACTGAAGTACAGGTGCAGGTACTACAGGGTACCCACAGGTCCTATATACCCCTTTGCAGGGTTTGGTAGCCTTTGGAGGTTACTTTCTTGCATTACAGGGTCAAAACAGGGCACTTACAGGTCTAAACAGGGTGCAGGACTGGACAGTTCAGACTCTGAAAGTCAGTTACAGAATTTTCTGTCCTAAACCTGTTATAGCGTGCTATAGCTCATCTCGAAGAGGGCATTGTAAGCTTCGATTCGCACAAAAAAGTTTTGCAATCGGAGTTTTCTAGCCAAAGTTATAGCCGTTTTACTGACAGGGGGTACTGCAGGACTGCACTAGTATGGCAGGGCATAAAGGCAAAAATAAGGTCCAGGAGGACTATGCACAGCAAATCAGGGATTCTATGATGGAAAGAACATTTCAAGAGAACCCTGAAGAGCCTCAACAAGGAGAAATTAGCATGCTCAATGATACTTTGTGTGCCCATGAACTAAGGCATAGAGAGCGACATGAGGCCATGCTATCAAGAATGGATCAGATGGTTCAATCTACTGATCAGACTAAGGCTTCCATTGATAGATTGGTAATGTCCAATGAACTACTCATGGCACAAGTCTCTAAACTTTTACAATTACAAGTGGCATCAAAAGAAGCTAATGAAAAGGCCTGTTCAAATACTGATCCTTCAGTTCCACTTCAGCCATCCAACCAAAATGGTCATGGAGATGGAATCATAGGAAGAAGAGGCATACCCAATAGTCAATATGAAGTGGGAGAAGCTTCACAAAGGCATGATGACTATTTGGGCAGTTTGAACGGTGCCAATACTCAAGCTTTTGGACTGCATACACAGCATTCTAGGGGTGCTTTACCAACAGGAAGATTACAGGGTAATTCTCAGTCACCTGTTGGAAGATTTCAATCTCATTTTGGGGGTTCTGTACTTGGAAATTCTGATCAGCCAGTTTTGGGACAGCAACCCTTCCATGATAGAGAATTCAAGGACAAAATTGTTTTATCCAAATTCAATGGCCAGTCATCTTCACCATCAGAATTAGAGGAATGGACCTCTAAGATGGAGTCTTATTTTGATATATTTCCTAAAACTGATGTTATGAAGATACACTTTGCCTCCTTGCACTTAGAAGGATTTGCTCACACTTGGTGGAGGTATATCAAGAAAGAGAATGTACTTATTGAGAATTGGGAAGCTTTCAAGGCACTTATGGCTGAAGTCTTTGTTTCACCTCTTGAAAAAGAGAAGTTAGAACGAAGATGGTATAACTTGGAACAAAGGAGCCTAAGTGTAAGAGATTATACAAACCAATTCCTTAACTTGACCATGTATGTGGAAAACATCAGTGATGAGGCCAAGTTACATAAGTTCATGTATGGTTTGGAACCATCCTTGTCAGCTGATGTTATGGCGCAAAATCCTACTTCACTTTTCAAGGCTATTGAGCTTGCAGAGCGCTTTGGAAGGAAGTATAGGAAAGAGTCTTCATTTCAGCCAAGTTATGGACAGCCAAGGACTGTTTTAAAGCAAGGGCAAGTTGGTAACAATTATGGCAGCAACCATATGCCTAGTGGGAGCTTACGGATACCAACTTATCCCCCATTTAATGCTTCTAGGCTTCAAGGCAATTTCAGGACAGCAAACAGTCCAAAGGTTGAATTTAAGCAAGGTGACAATAAGCCTAAGTCTACTTCAGCCAATACAAATTCTAGAAATATTCCCATGGATCTTTACAAGGAAAGAAAGGACAAAGGCTTATGCTTCAAGTGTGGAGAAAAGTATACTCCTGACCATGCTTCAAAGTGTGTATACAAAAATGCCAAGCCAAAAATTCAGAGTATGCTAGTTCTTGAGGACCTTGAAAATGACATAGATGAAGTTAATGCAGTCCCAATCAATGCTGAAAATGAAGATTTCGAGGATGATGGTGGACAGGAGTACTTCTATGATCCATCTGACTCTTTTCCTTTTGATCCAGGCGGTGATATTCCATTTGATCCTGGTGGATTTTGTAATGAGTTGCATGCTGCCACTAATTGTTCTATCTCTATGGATGCTTGGACGGGATCTAAGAACCCTAATACACTTCGTATGAAGGGAAGCATATGTGGAAAGCCAGTGTTCATCCTGATAGATAGTGGCAGTACTCACAGTTTTGTCAATAAATCCATTTTGTACAAGTTGAATTGTGTTCCCACCGACTTACAGCAGCCCATTAGAGTACAAGTGGCTAATGGCGAAGAGGAAATCAGCACACAGATTTGTCCACAGGTTTCTTTGCAGATGGCTGAAAATTTTGAAGTCAAAGTAAACCTGATCACTTTGGAAATGGGGCCCATAGATATTGTACTTGGTTGTGACTGGTTGATGACCTTAGGCAGGATTACTATGGATTTCTCACAGTTATATATGGAGTTTTTCTCCAATGGACAGCTCATCCGTTTACAGGGGATCCCTAGTAAATCTGATTTTCAGCTTATCACCATTCAACAACTCAAGAAAGAGTATAAGAAGCACTCACAGATATTTGTATTGCATTTGAACAAAGAAACACAGGATCAGCCCAAAAATTCAGCAAACCATCCAGCCTTGACAGCTCTTCTTGAGGAGTACAGAGATCTATTTGAAGTACCTACTTCATTGCCTCCTAAGAGAGCGGTGGATCACCCCATTGATTTGGAACCCAACTCAAAGACGATCAATAAGCCACCTTACAGACTATCAAAATGTGAACGAGAGGAAGTAGCCAAGCAAATCAAAGAGCTTCTTGAAATGGGATTCATTGAACCAAGTTCTTCACCGTATGCATCCCCAGTCCTGTTAGTCAAAAAGAAAGATGGATCTTTCAGAATGTGCATTGACTACAGGGATCTTAACAAGATAACAGTGAAGAACAGGTATCCTATACCCAGGATAGATGATTTGCTTGATGAGCTTAAGGGGGCTCGATTCTTCACGAAGATTGATTTGAGATCAGGGTATCATCAGATTCGCATGAGAGAGGGTGATGAGGTCAAGACTGCTTTTAGGACTGATCGTGGGCTTTACCATTTCTTGGTGATGCCATTCGGCCTTACAAACGCTCCAGCTACCTTTCAAAGCCTGATGAATAAGATTCTACAACCTTTCCTCTTTCAGTTTGTCTTGGTATTCTTCGACGACATTTTGATCTACAGCAAGACTTTTCAGGATCATTTGTCGCATATGAGGAGGGTTTTTGATGTGTTGAGACATCATAGGCTTTTTGCTAAGGAGAAGAAGTGTTCTTTCATGCAGACTGAAGTGGAATACTTGGGACATATAGTCAGTGAAAAAGGAATACAGGCTGATCCCAAGAAGGTGCAATGCATAAAAGATTGGCCAACGCCTACTACTACTACCTCTCTTAGAGGATTTCTTGGTCTATCTTCATTCTATCGCAGATTTATAAAGCATTATGCGGCAATTGCAGCCCCTTTAACTGACAGGTTGAAGAAAGAGGCTTTCTTTTGGGATTCTCTTGCAGATAGCAGCCTTAACCAGTTAAAGGAATTACTTACCTCCGCTCCTATTCTTGTATGCCCGGATTTCTCTAAAGAGTTTACTATACAATGTGATGCTAGTGGCCGTGGCATTGGGGCTGTTTTGCTTCAGGAGCATGGAGTAATTGCATTTGAAAGCCGTAAGCTTACTGATAAGGAGATGGCCATGAATGTTTATGATCAGGAAATGTTGGCTATTTTGCATGCAATCAAGAAATGGCACCATTACTTATATGGCAGCCGATTCAGAGTGCATAGTGATCATCGCGTACTCAAGTATTTCCTTACTCAGTCAAATCTTACTCCAAAGCAACGACGATGGGTAGCAACATTACAAAATTATGACTTTGACATCACTCATACAAGGGGCAAAGATAACATAGTGGCTGATTCTCTCTCTCGTATGTGGGCCTGCAAAGTATCAGCCATGACGGAATTACATAGTGATTGGATTGAAGAGCTACAAGAGGCATATCTCTTAGATGAGGAATTCAGCCAAATCTTTCAGAAATTACAGCAAGGTCTCATGGAAGAAAACTCGCACTACCAGCTTAAAAATGGTCTTATTTGGTGGAAGGGCAAGATTGTTATTCCCTCTACTTCTTCTTTCAAGCGAAAAATTATGGAGGAGATGCATTCTTCGCCTTTAGCTGGACACTTGGGAGTTTTCAAGACATATGACAGGATCAGCAAGAGCTTTTATTGGAAAGGACTGTGGAAAGATGTCAAGGACTTCGTTATGAAATGTATGCCTTGTCAGCAAAATAAGGATAGCACCCATAAGCCAGGGGGTTTATTGCAGCCATTGCCTATTCCTACGGGTAAATGGACTCATATTACTATGGACTTTATCACTGGCTTACCTACTACCAAGAAGGGGTGGAATAGCATTTATGTGGTGGTTGACAGACTCACCAAAGCAGCTCATTTTATCCCAACAAAAATTCAGTTTACTGCTTCTCAGGTGGCCAACCAGTTTATGGAGCATATTTCCAGATTGCATGGATTACCGCAGGTGATTGTCCATGATAGGGACTCAAAGTTTATGAGTAACTTTTGGCAAGCGGTATTTACATCTATGGGTACCAAGTTGGCTCCATCTACGGCTTATCATCCCCAAACTGATGGACAGACAGAGAGAGTTAATAAATGGTTGGAGACTTATCTTCGCCATTTTTGCTATGATGTCCAAACCTCATGGGATTCTTGGTTACACCTGGCTGAGTTTGCTTATAATAATTCCACTCATGCGAGCATAGGAGTTTCACCCTTTGAGGCTTTGTATGGTTACAAGGTGCCCCTACCCACAGTCATTTTTAACGAAAAGATCAACCCTCATGGGAAGGAAGAGTTGGATAGAATGCAGACCCTTCTTCAGCAATGCAAGGTGAATCTAAGGAAGGCTCAAGATCAGATGAAGATGTATGCTGATGAGAAGAGGAGGCCTTTAGAGTTCCAGGAAGGAGAGCTGGTTTTGTTGAAGGTGCCCAAATCCAAGTATTCTACATTGAAAGATGGATCCAGTAATAAGCTTGCCCACAGATTCTATGGCCCTTACAGGATCCTTAAGCGGATTGGAGATTTGGCATACAGACTAGAGCTTCCCTCTTCTACAAAGATTCATAACGTCTTCCATGTTAGTCAGCTCAAGCCCTATTATGGTGATCCAGTGGATTTAGTTGATGAGCTGCCACCTATTGATGAAGATGGTATTGTTCAGTACATCCCAGAGGCTGTCATAGGTCAGCGTGAAAAGAAGCTTCGATCACGTTCTATTGTGGAATATTTGATTAAATGGAGAGGTTTACCCTCTGAAGAGGCTTCTTGGAGACCTGATTCAATATTGGATGAGTATCCATACTTGAAGGATACATTAGTGGCTGAAGCCTATTGCTTATGGAGCTAGTATTGGTGCAGACTGGTTCAGGACAGCACGCTGTTTTAGAACAGTTTTTGTCGTACTTCATATTCAGAATTGAGCTATCTACATGAGCTTAAAGTACTCTTCAAGAGCTTCGTTTTGATATGTGGTACACTTCATTTGGACACTTCTATCAAAAGTTATGGCTGATTTGGTCCAGCAGGGACTGTTATTCCAGCAAGCTGTCTACTTTCTTCTGGAACTATTTGTTGAAGATTCTATGGCTCCAATGGCTTCTAGGGTTCTTCAAATCATGTATATAGCAGGGTCCACTTTTCGTACTTCAAATTCAGCCCTTGTAATGATAAATTCTTCACTCATTCCCTATTTGTTAAGCTGTAAAACAGAGTAGTACTCTGTTCTATCCATCTTTTCTTTAGCTCTTTCTAGTTTTGTTTTTGGGGACAAAAACTTTTGGGAAGGGATGGATTGTAAGAAGCTGGGAATACTTAGAATGTTAATAATATGTCATGTCACACTGACACTGGTATATAAGGAGAGAAGTTGTAATTTTTCACATCTTTTTGACATATCAATACATTTACAAACTTTCTCTCCCTTCTTGCTCCAAGCTTCCATGGCTTCTTCACCTTTCCTGTCTTTCTCTCTCCAATTCTAGTCTTTCTCTCTCCTCGTCACTCTATTTCTCTCTCTTCCTGCAGTCTTTCTCTCTCCTCTGCAGTCTTTCTCTCTCCTCTTTCTCTCTCCCTAGTTCTCTCTCTGACAAACTTGAAGAGGGCACTGCTCGATTCATGGGCCCAAGGTTGAGTGGTGAAAAGGCCAAACCATGGGAATGATGTTTCACCCCTAGACAACTTGCGGGTCAGGTGGAGCTTTGGACACCCCTTGCTAGGTCTAGAATGGAGTTGAAGACCTTCGTGGCCCCCAACGTCTCGGCATGTTGGGAGATCCTATTCGAGATAAAGGATAGAAATTGTGGTGCCATGTGATTTGGACCAGTTACTTCTGCAAGGTAGAAGAGATACTTCTCTTGGACAGAAGGAATACATAACTTCTCATGTATGGGTAGGAGACAAAGATTAACTTGAAGATAAGTTAAAGAACTTGTTTGAACTTGTTTGTCAATAGATTGCTTACTCTGTAAGTATTCGTGTTTGTGCTGTAAATTACACAAACGAATCCCATTCCCTAAAAGGCTTAATTAAGGAAGCTGATTTTAAATGTCACACATAAATGTGATAGGACCTAATTAGATAACTGAGAACGCCTATTGAGGAAAGTGGGTGGGTGGAACCCTTGATGGGTCTGTCCTATGGCAGGGTGGTCCCAGAGAACTGGGAGGCTTCTCACAAGGTTTTACCGTCTTTGACCTTAGAAATTGTTAGGATAGAACCCCGATTCATGACGTTTTAGGGGACCGGAATGGGACTATGCCCTACGGGCAAAGATGTCGAGCAGTGCATCCCTCTCGTTTCCCATTCTCCTTGAACCAAGTGCGGTATGGGTCAGCTTCGGCTTAGGTATCTCTGCATAAATTAGGATGTCTAGGACCCGATGCTAGAATGCTGTCAGGAGACCTTGGCCATTAGGAGCCCAAATTTTAGGTCGATCCTAGTGGCTTTGGTCGCGAACATTTTGTTATGAGGCGGATTCCAAAAATCCTAGGTGACAAACCCCGGAACATTCCATGGGAGTACCGGATAGCGACGCTTAGATTCGTTTCTTGCTGGACCACTAAAACGTGCTTGGACAACCACGTTACAATGCTTCTCAATAGGATTTGATATATGTACATGCTCACTACTCCCATGTAGAAATGAAATGTCCATTAGTATACATTAGACTATCCACACATAATGAATATGTTATCTTGGCCATTTTAACCTTCTTGATTGTCCCGTAACACAGACCCTTGGATAAACAAGCAAGATGACTATGTGTAAAGCCATTGTGTTCATTAAGGATTGGAATCGGATTTATATGCTCTTTTTAGCCCTAAATTAATAGTATAAAAGACATCCTAACTTTCCCTTATGTCGTTGAATTGTCATCTCACCCAACAGTCTCATTCAAGTTACTTGTAATCTTTCCAAAGTTACTATTAAACCCTAATTTTGAACTAAAATCCTTAGCATATCAAACCCAATTTGTTCAGCATTAAAATAAGAGGAGAAAATACTTATCTAAAAACTCTTAATTCATCATTAATATTTGTTAATACTCAAGTAAAACCACTACTATATACTAATCATTACTTCAGTCCTAAACATCATTTTACAAAGGAAGTACTTATAAATGGATTCCTTCAACCATGAAATTTTAACAAAATTCTTTGAACAAGAAATAAATGAGAGTATCTTTTCATTCTTTCCATAAATTCCTTCCTTATTTGGATTTTTTAAAAATTTTTACTCAAAAACATAAAAATTTTCATAATAATTATGTTTCGATATAAAACTTTAAACCCTCTTAATGAGATATTCTCCATAATGAATGTAGCCCATGGACCATTTGGCACCAATAAATATCCTCATTTACTTCCAATATTCACTAATTACCCCATACAAATACATAAAACTACCATTTTCAACCTTTAAAATTAGGTATTTCTAAATCTAGAGATCCATTACAACTAAATAATAATAAGGAGATCCATCTCACTATGATTCAACTCTATTTTTATGTTTCACTTTTAATCATTTATTAATAATCTTAATTATCTCTAATTATGATTGAAAACTATCATATTTCACTAAAATACTTATATCTATCAATGTATTCATTTTCAAAGGATAAGATTTCACTGTAGGTTCATTTTATCATGTTTTAACTATTTTTCAACTCACTTTCTATTAACACTTCTCAAAATTCTTAATATTTCTTAATTAGGATCTAAAAATATAAATTTTAGCTTATTTTTATCACTTTCTTATAATTTCAATTCATACAATGCAAGGATCTAATTATTTTCCATCCATTTAAAACTCAATGATCATAAGTTCAATACATTCAATGCCAAATCCATTCAAACTATGCATTTTCTTCAATCTTGAATAGAAATTGACATACCTAATTAATGAAGAAAAGAAAGATCTTTAGGCGTATTTGATAATGCTGGTGCTTGCTCTTCCTCTCCCTTTATGCTAAGCAATCTCCAAGTCTTTTAATCTCCCCTTTTTTCACTAATATCCTCTAATTTTTCCTAAATCCTACAGTAATTCTCTCTTCCTACATCAAAGAATAGTCTTAAAAAATGGAATGATGCGAAAGGAGATAAGAGAAGTGATTGTTTGCATCCAAATGATGCTGAGAATGAGGCCAAATGATGTTGCAGAGAATCCATCAACGTACTCCTAGACTGTGGTGCCTAGTCTTTGATGACTTTCTTATTTCTTTCTCAACCCCCCTCTTCCCATGACATCCTCCTTCAACTTCTTGATTATTCCCCTTTTCAAAATTTAAGGTTTTGCCACTTGAACCAGATCTTTCTAACACCCTTCTAGATATTTGGTCTATTTTTTACCCCACCCACAAGTTCTCAACCCAAATTCTATGCACACATGCTAATTTATATTTGCATTTCTTATCGTCTCCAAAATATCCACCACTTCCACTAAAAATACCTCCCCATATTCACCTTCTATCACTTACTATTTTTTCGCTCCCTAAAATTTTCCATCCAAAATATCCCAACTCTCTACTTCTAAATTCATCCCAACATGATCAAATACATCTTTATGATCTTGTTTTTATTGAATTTTATGAAAAATATTACGTAATATAGTGCCAGAGTCTTTCAGTTTGCATGAAAAATAGTGTAAAAATAGCTCAAAATAAGCGGTTATCATTCATCTCTCACTAACACTACTGAGCTCCCGTGAACTAACACAAAAGGAATTGCTCTAGTCTTTAAGAACTACTTCAAGAGTGACAACATTCATGAAATTTGTAGAGCCAATAACTGTGAAATGTGAAAAATAAATACTCTTCCCCTCCGCCAAGCCATGAGCGTTCCTGTGAGCACAGCTACAAGATCTGCAAAAGCACATATAAAAGACTAGGAGACACTAAAAAGATAGGAAAACATATGAGTGTATTGTTATAGAGTGAGCAAGAAAATTAAAGATGGCATTAAAAAGGCTAAAACATGTGCAATCTAACCATCTCTTGACTCACTCTCCCCATTAAAGTGCTTAACTTAGTCTCATCCATAACATGTAGTATACTAACTAGGAAGCACTCTAGAGCTACTTAACAACAATAATCCCTCTAGGCAAGAAAATACCATACTACTTTCCTACTAGAAATATTGCTTCTAAAATAGTATCATTGATAAGGACCATGCTAATAAAAGAAGCCATACAAGGCAAGCTAATATTACAATACCAAATAGGACTCTTAGGTTTTTAACTATTAACCCTCCAAATTCTACTAGAACCACCAGCCAATGGTCCCTAACTCCTAAATTTCCTTTTTTTCCCTTTGTTATTATTTTTTTCATGAGGTCAAAAGAGTATATATATTTATTCCTCATTCCAAAAGGTCCCACCCCAAAGAGATACAATGCATCAGATGTAAGGCACCCGTTAAGGAAATCCTCAACACAGCCTACCCAAGGACCTTAGAGGCGATGGTTATCTTCTTTTGGGTTTTTTTAAATCCTTTAGTCTTTAGGGTATTTTTTAAAATTTATTTTCTTTTTTCCAAGGAATATAAACAGATGCTCTCTCTCGATTTTAATTTAGGTTAATTTGGGTTTAAGTCTCTTTTCTTAAAGAAAACAACTAGAAAGCTAGGAATTCATCACTAAATTGAACATTCAAACATTTTAGCTCAATAGTTTCGCATGAGGAATCTAATCTACTACATAATATTAGTCGCGAAATGAAAGAGAAAGATACCCACCAGCTCATATCTCTCATCCACACTACCCCTAGTCAAAATTTCATGGAGAGAATCTTGTTACCTAGTGTAGAGGTGAGCGCAACCACCAAGACCCACTGATAGCTTATTGTTCAAGAATTTCAAACCGAGCAGGCTACCTCTCACATAGCCGACACGCTATCTCTCTCTAAGAGTATAGTGAGCTTACCTCTATGCTCTATCGAGTTGCTTCCTCTCTTGAGCACTCCAATAGCTCCATGATCCAAGTGCAAGCTTCAAGCAAGCTCGATCCTCAAGCTCCACGCTCCATGCTCCAAGCTCCATTGCCACGAGCAAGAGAAGAGAAGAGAAGAGAAGAGAAGAGAAGAGAAGAGAAGAGAAGAAGAGAGGAGAAGATGGAGAGCTTCTCCACCACAGTCCCTCATCCTCACACACTCACTCCCTCACACTCTCATGCCCCCTCCCTCAAGCAGAAGATCAAGCAAGCAAGAAGAAGAAGAAGAAGAGAGCTACTTTTGGCCACACACAAGAATGAGCTTCTCATTCACTTTTCAACTTTATATACAAAACCCTAAATCCCTTTTGGGCGGTCATCCCCTTCTCCCCTTTTTTACATGGTCGGCCATATTTTTATTGGCGCACCTTCATCTTTCATTCCACTTTTGCCTTCGCCTTGTCTTTTGCTTTAGATTTTCTGGATTTTTCACCTTATTCATCTGAGGGTTAACACCTAGCTACCCTATATCGCTCAAAGGAGCAATAAAACAAAGGGAATAAACTCTATTAGATTCCTAATCAGGCACCGCATATAATAAAATTTACTAGGTCATGCACACACACCACCCCCTTTGATCACTTCTTAGTGCAAATATCCCATCCCATACTGATATAACTCATTGGTATACTAAGTCCTTGTATATGTTTAGGTGTTGTTAGCTTTTCTAAAAGTAATAATCTATTCCTAAATGCTAAATCATTCCATCCAATTGATATGTCCTTATGTGTGCTTCATTTCAAAAGAGCATACATGTGTTTAGGTTAATTAACAAAACAATATGTACATAAAAGGGAACATTACAACTCCAAAGTATTGTTGAGATAAGCACATAATGGTTTTTTAATTGTAACAATCATCAAATTTGCACAGAACTCAACCACTAACCACTAAACCATTAACATGTTAGATCGATAAAGAGGGAAACTCCCTTATAAAAGCGATCACCTAGTCATGAACTTATAGCACTGAAGAAGTATCCCAATCGTGCATGCAACTAACTACCTAATTACATGGACACTAACTAAACTAAAGTGCATGAGAACCTAAAAATCCAACAACATAAACATATCTTGATAGAGATTTTTATTTTTTAAGCTTTTTTAATGGAGTACAAATAAACGCAAAAGAATATAAGGAAACAAAACATCTAACTAAAATCCTCACACTCTCTAAGATCCTCTAATACAAATAGTAAACTTAGCCCAAAATCATCTACACTATCAAAATCAAGCCTATCAACTAAACTACTATTTATAGGATGCTCTTGAATGGCCTCCAATACATACACATCAGAGGTCAAAGATCTACTATCAGGTGTATTACTAGAATTCTCCATCATCTCATGGAGCAAAGTATGAGCTACATCATCAACATAAGGCATAGGTGCCACAGGTAAACATCCCAAAGAGCAACATGCCGTCATGTCCATGTATTGACAAATGTGGTCCCAATAAGGACACCTATCATCGAATTGAAGGTCTAAATATGATGGAACCAAACGATAGATAGCAGCTTGATATCTGGCAAACTTCTATTGCTCTATCCATCTGATATTGACGAATATCACCCTAAAAAATAATAATACTAGCATAATCATGACATTGATAAGTGTATTTGATAGCTTCCTGCATGGCATTGGTACCATAGTGTCAAAAATACTTCTAACACTGCCAACACAGTAAGTTGAGCATGTACATAAAGATACCTCTGGCGTGCTCAACAACTAAACTGAGGGTGATACTATAAAAAAAAGATAGTCACAAAATATACACCACAATATATCTCACCATGTAGAGCATACAAAAACCTATCATGCATTTGAAATCAAGGAATACTATAAGGTCACACATGTATAGGATAAGAATTATCAGCATTGAGGTGAGGTTTGAGGGCATCCATCCATAGAACCTCCATACATGCATCCCATGAAGAATTTGTCCTCCCACAACAGAACAAAATAAAACACCAAAATGAGCAAGAAAAAACATTCTAATTATTTTATCTACACACCATCTGACCCAAACTTCTCAATTAAGTCACAAAAGCTTTCAAACGAAGACCATTAACTTGAAAGGGTTCATGTACTACCTCTAAGTCTTGTATATCCATTAAACCATTATCATAAACCTCTTTAACTTGAAATGAACCTAACCATCGAGATGCGAAGTTTCCCTGGAAATTTATAGTGACAATTACCATACAATAAAATTAAATCATTATTCTGAAATTCTTTAAGCTTCAAGTATCTATTGTGCCATGCTTTTCCTTGTTTATAATATGCTTCGATACATTGTAAAGCAAACATATGATCCTCTATGGTTGCTCCTACATGTCATGCAAGCACAATCACATGGCATTTACACAACAAGGGTGGCACCTTCCTCTACTATCTTAATTGCACTTACTCCCATCATCGTGCTTTTGTCTTTACATCTACCAAAGTAATTGGTTGTTTACGGCTTACATATTCCCTAACAATTTTCTACAATCCCTCAATAAATTTTCATTTTTGCATATCCCCTAAAGGAGCATTTTGTCCCGTCTTTCTAATTAATGTTTCCATCTTTTCGATGTAATGTTCCATAGTTTCTCATGGGTTTTGTGCTAGATAGTTAAACTCTATTCCTAAACGATCCTAAAACCCTTGCCACCACCTAAACTTAGTTGAGAATGCATCTCTTAACACTACATATGTCACCCTCATGGCAATAGAAAGGTTACCATACCACAAGGCTGCTTCATCCTTCAAAGTTGCTAAGAATATGTGAAGTTTCTGATCATCACCAATAATCTCATTTGCTATACACATCACTTCAAATCGTTGGATATGCATGTCAAGATCATCATCCCAATGACCAAAATATTATGTGAACTTTTCAAGTCACACAGGTGCTCTCATAGCCATATATAAACTCTTAGCACTTCCTTAGATCCTTGAAGATTGGAACCTGCTCTTTGGGGTCGGCAAATAATCCATTAAGACCCTAATATTCTGAAATACTATATATACTATGGTCCTCTATCGTACAATCAACAAACTCTTCGTCTATCCTATATCCTACTGTTTCAGTGGAAAAGTTATCAGAACTCACAAAATTGTCACCGCTTCGGTCCTCTTCTTTTGTATCTTCTTCTTTCCTCTCACTAGTAGTTGACCCCTTCTTTGAGCTACCCTTATTGGTACCACTCATTCCCTCACAACTTCCTGATTGCCTTTCCCAATCTTAATTTGACTCTGCTCCAATAGAAGACAGCTGTCTAGTGACTTTTTCGATATCTAATGGAAAATTCAATCCACCTTGCAAAGTATTCTGTAGCTCAACATTCAATTTTTCTACTTGCTCCACTATTCACTTAGCTTTCTTTGCCAATCTTCTTCTAGCTCTCTCATCCCGTGCTAGTTTTTGGCTTTCACTCATTCACTATGGTGCATGATAGCTTTCTCTATTGTGTACATCCTCCTATCACTCTCTATTGTAAGAGCCCTGGTTCATATAAACTCAGCTTTCGAAGAATGTCAAATAGTTCCTTATCCTCAGTCCCATAGCGTATATTATCACTGAGTTTTTCTACTAAACATAAAATCTTAGCCACTTCCCTCGCTTTCTTTGTATCAAATGTTACTTTGACTCTTTCATTATTGCTACCTACCACTGAGATACGTGAACCCAGTCTATTCTCCTAAAAGACTTATACGCTTCTCAAGTAAACTAGTCGTAATGGTGGTTCACACTAATGGTATTAACTAGGATTTCATCAACTAACTTAAAGTATGACGCTACCAACACAATTTCATTTGTTTCATCTTGAAACATCCAATTCCAAGTGCACAATTGCTCAACATCAACCCATAGTTGAGGTCAAAAGTGTTTGCCCCTGTCCACTATTTTAGTATCCCTTGCCTTATCTACAATAATTCATTGAATGTCTTGTGGCAATTTGTGGAAGAATCCTCATAAGAAAGCTTTGTTGTAATGACTCATTAGAGTCTCATTTGTTGTTGATAATTGCTTTTCTTAATCTCAAAATAACTAATTAAGTCTTACGGTAAGGTCAAATAGGTGTAAAGTTCTAATCCTAAGCTCTATAGCTTCTCCCTATCTCCTAGGGAAGACTCCTTAGATTTTTCTCCTTCCATGCTTGTGGCATTTATTATTTGGCCCCTTTTGGGGATATTAAACTTTGGATGAAGTTTGAGTTCAAGTAATCGAAAGATCTTTTCTCCACGTTTTATTTCTTTCTAGTGTGTCATCTCTGCCTTAAAATTTATTTCCTCAGGTTATGCTTAATTTAGTAAAAGAACCAATACCTTCCCCTTTACCCTTACTTAACATGCTTTCCCTCCTGGCAAACACATAAAAAATGATGGTCCCGTGAGAGACCCCTAGATAAATAGGCAAGATGACTTTTCCCTTATGTTGTCAAGCTATCATCTCACGCAACAGTCTCCTTAAAGTTACTTGTAATCTTTCAAATGTTACTATTAAACCCTCATTTTGAACTAAAACCTCTAACATATTAAACCTAATTTTTTAATCATTTAAATTAGAGAAATTAATTATCCAAAAACTCTTAATTCATCACTAACCTTTGTTAATACTCAAGTAAAATCACTAATATACACTAATCATTATTTCAGTCCTAAATATCATTTTACAAAGTAAGTACTTATAAATAGATTCCCTTAACCACGAAATTTTTGAAAAAACTCTAAGCAATAAATAAACTGAGTATCTTTTCATTCTTTCCACAAATTCTTTCATTATCTAGTTTTTTTTTTAATTTGCTCAAAAACATAAAACATTCATAATAATTATGTTCCGATATAAAACCTTAAACCCTTTTAACTAAATATTCTCCGTAATGAATGTAGGACATACACCATTTTTTACCAATAAATACCCTCATTTACATCCAATACTCACTAATTATCCCATACAAATACATAAAACTGTCATTTTCAACCTTTAAAATTAGGTATCTCTAAATCTAGAGATCCATTATAATTAAAATTTGATAAGGAGATCCATCTTACTATTATTCAAATCTATTTTTAATTTTCATCTTTAATAATTTATTAATATTCTTAATTATCTCTAATTACGACTAAAAACTATCATTTTTCACTAAAATGCTTATATCTCTTAATAGATTCATTTTTACAGGACGATATTTCATTACTAGGTTAATTTTGTCATGTTATTACTCTTTTTCAACTCACTTTTCATTAACACTTCGCAAAATTCTTAATGTTCCTTAATTAGGGCCTAAAAATACAATTTTTACCTTATTTTTCATCATTTCTTATCTTTTCAATTCATACAATGCAAGAATTCAATTCCTTTCCATCCATTTAGAACTCAAAGATCATAAATTCAATACATTCAATGCCAAATTCATTCAAACTATGCATTTTTCTTTAATCTTGAATAGAAATTGACATGCCTGATTAATGAAGAAAAGGAAGATCTTTAGTCGTATTTGATAATGTTGGTGCTTTCTTCTCCTCTCCCTTAATGCTCAACAATCTTCAAGTCTTTTAATCTCCCTTGTTTTTCACTAAGATCCTCTAATTTTTCCTTAACCTTGGTATAATTCTCTCTTCCTACATCGAAGAATAGCCTTTAGAAATGGAATGATGAGGAAGGAGATGAGAAAAACAATTGTTTGCAATGAAATGATGCTGAGAATGAGGCCAAATGATGTTGCAAAGAATTCATCAACGTACTCCTAGAATATGGTGCCCAGTTTTTTATGACTTTCTTGCTTCCTTCTCAACCCTGCTCTTCCCATGACATCATCCTTCAACTTCTTGATTATCCCTTTTTCAAATTTTAAGGTTTTCCCACTTAAACCGAATCTTTCTAATTTTTAGATCTCTAGTCTATTTTTTACCCCGCCCACAACGTCTCAACCCAAATTCTATGCATGTATGCTAAATTATATCTGCATTTCTTCCCATCTCCAAAATATCCACCACTTCCACTAAAAATCTCTTCCCATATTCGCCTTCTACCACTTACTATTTTTTCGTTCCCTAAAATTTCCCATCTAAAATATCCCAACTCTCTACTTCTAACTTCATCCCAACATGATCAAATACAGCTTTACGATCTTATTTTTTATTAAATTTTTATGAAAAATTTTACGTAATATAAAGCCAGAGCCCTTCAGATTGCATGAAAAATAGTGTAAAAATGGCTCAAAATAAGCAATTATCACTTCTCCTCATAAAATTTGAGACAATCATCAGTACTAAGTTTCACATATGAAGGTAATGTAGTACTAATTGTCTTTCTCCGCTCCATATTGCAATACTTTGCTAATAAAATCATTTTAGGATAGATTGAGCAATCTCTTTGTTCTACCCTTGATTATGCACATGCCAAGAATGTGATTTGAATATTCCAAATCCTTCATTTCAAAGGTTTCCATTAATATTTTCTTTAGGATAGGAATCTCATACTCGTTTTTCTGAGCTTTCAACATATCATTCACATAAAGTATCAACACTATCAAGCTACCATCTTAGCCATTCTAATGTATAAGCAATGGTCTATCTCACTTCTCTTATAGCTATGAGATTGCATAAAGGCATCAAACTTATTGCACCATTCCCATGGGGCTTGCTTTAATGCATATAGTCTCATTTTAAGCTTATAGATAAGCTTTTCTTAGCCATGTTCCAAAAAACACTCTAGCTATTGTATACATATCATATCATGAAGATTGCCATGTAGAAATATTATCTTGACATTTGATTGCAAAAGTTCCATGTCATCTTTATCCACCAAGAAAAGCACAATGCAAAGAGTAGTCAATTTCACCACAAATGAATTTGGCTATTAACCTAGCATTGTATTTTGGTTTAGTACAACTCCTAACCTTCAACTTATAGATTCGCTTGGATGGCAAAGCATTTTTTCCCTTTGGCAAAGTAATCAAATCTCAAGTTTGATTCTTCATAATGGAATCCATTTTAGAATGCATAGGTAGATCCCACTTATGCTTATCATTATAAGTCATGGCCTCTTTGTAACAAAATGGGTCCCTGCAATTTGTCAACAT
Organism: Lygodium microphyllum; assembly: GCF_053477565.2. Taxonomy (NCBI): domain Eukaryota; kingdom Viridiplantae; phylum Streptophyta; class Polypodiopsida; order Schizaeales; family Lygodiaceae; genus Lygodium; species Lygodium microphyllum. The sequence goes on from NC_141138.1 coordinate 105,899,396, forward strand.
TGCATAGTCAACTCCAAGCTAAAATCTCTAAGGGGGATGAGAGCTGTGGATTGACTTTGGGAGTTTCAACCTCCACTCTTTCTTCATAAGGCACCATAGGGCTCTCAACTTGCTACTCAATAGATTTCCTACTTCCTACTCACTAGCTGAAGCATCACTCATTCCCTCTGTCTATACACTTGGTGCACTAGCACTTATACTACATGGGAAAATAATAGGTCACATTGCATCTTTGAAAGTAACCTTTCTTGTTTCCATTTCCTTAAGATGTTGTTTATGCATCTTCTTCTCATTGAAGATCATACCATTACTATGGACAATCTTTTTACCTCTTGGATCCCAAAGGTGATAATCCATCTCACAACTCTATCCATAGCCCAAAAAGATGCACTTAGTGGATTTTGGTTCTAACTTATTGTACTTTTTCTATGGCACATGCACACATAACCTTCACAACCAAATACTCTTAAGTAATCATAATAGAGCTTCTTGTCTCACCATGTCTTTTCAGGAATGCCACTATCCAAAGTAGTATTAAGTGACATGTTTATCAAATGTGCAATAGTCACCATAGCCTCAACCCAAAATCCTCAAGTAAAACTAGTGTTAGATAGCATATTCAACATCCTTTCATCTATCATCCTATTCATACACTCTCTATAATATCATTTTGGGTAGGATTACCAAGTGTAGTGAGTTTTCCTTTTATCCCACATGCTTTGTAAAAAATTCTGAACTTATGAGAGGCATATTATCTACCATTATCAGTTTTGAGACACTTAAGTCTCTACTAGACTATTTTTTTGTAAGTACCATTTATTTTTAAAAAAAACAAAGTCTCATATTTTCTACCCATAGTAAAAGCCCACAATTTTCTAGTTGCATCATCAATTAATGTGATAAAATAGAATGCTCTCCCTACAAAATTTATAGACATTGGTCCACATTGCTCTATGCACTAAGTTAAGTGCCTCACTCTTTTTCCTATTTAAGTTTCTCTTATAGGTTAAACATGCATGCTTTTCGTATATACAATGTTCACAAATCAAAAGATTAAAAAAATCAAGAGATGGTAAATAAACCAAATGAGATAGCATTTTCATTCCTTTTCTAAGCATATGTCCCAAATGCCACAAAGATACATTTAGCTGCTCAAACTGTAATTACATGATTTTTGACAAAAGATACATGAAGGTGATACAAAGTGCCACATTTGAATCCTTTAGCAACAACAAATGATCCCTTGTGGACTTTTCCATTACCAACTCCCAAAAGTAGCAGAGTATTCCAAGTCATCTAACTCATGAGGAGATATCAAGCTCTTCATAAACTTAGGTACATGATGTACATTCCAAAGAGTAAAGATAGATTCATTTTGAAAAGCAAACTACATATCACCTACACCAACTATGTCACACCTATAGGCATTTCCAAGATGGATTGATTCATGCATGTTTTTGCTATCATATGAGTGAAACCACTCCTTTATGAGGAGTCACATGAAAAGATGCACTAGAATTAAGTAACTAATCTTGAGCTAATTGTCTATCTGCTACAAGTAGCATATGTGAAGGAAGAGTAGAAGTATTGATTTCTTCAATCTTTATCTTTTATTTATCTTCTTTCCTATTAGCAATTATCTTTTTCCTCTTACTTTCATTTGTAACAATTCTTGATATGACTTGTTTTACTGCAATGGAAGCATTCTATGTCTTTTTTGGACCTAAATTTGTTGTGTGACAATCCACAATCTTTATTCTTACCTTTGTACTATTTTTTGCCTCTTTCTTCCTCAATTGCCAATGCCTAATTACTTTTGCCTTGGTCCATTGATTTCATTTGTATCTCTACAACCAATAGACTTCCCACAACATAATTAAACTTCCAATTCACAATTTGGAGTTGAAATACAATGGATGTTCCAAAGGTATTCATTCCATGATGCAAGCAATGAGCATAACAAAAAGATTTCCTTAACCTCATCTTTGAACTTAACTTTTGAGCTTTATCTTACTGAATGTAATATTGAGTTTATTGAGGTGGGAGGCGATAGTAAATCCCTCCTTCATTTTCAACTCAAAAAATTGATTCATGATTTATTAGAGATGGTTTTCTTCTCATAAATGACATATAGCTACTTCCATAAGTTATGTGTAGTGGTCTCATTCACAACTGTGAAACGCATAGATTCTGCCAAGGGTAGCCTATTAGTGGATTTCACTAATGCATCAAGCTCTTACCAATCATCTTTATACATGTTTGCTACTTTTCCATATGTGTCTCTTATGTGCCTTGATTTCTTCTTGTAAATGAGGACATCTTGGATTTGCTCCTTCCATAAACTAAAGTTAGTACCATCAAACTTTCGAATGTTATACAATTCCCTATTCATGGCACATGATGAATCCATTCGTGCAAAAGAACAACCAACTGTCAAGTAATAGCACAACTAGAAAATCAACAAACTACACCACAAAACTAGTAGACCTTCTACAGCACTTGCTTAGTATAACCAAAATTGAGAGAAGATAGATAAGGATCCATGCTAACAATAATGTATATGTTACTATCCAAATGTTTTGAAAGTCACTACATGTAGTCAAAACATTGTATTACATCATCAATGCTTCCTCACAAATATGGTAGCATAATGGTATCCAACTATTCAAAATTGCATCATCAGAAGACTACTCCCCTTGAAATCTTTGCAATACATCAAAGAACAATATTCTTGCTCATTTATGAGGAAATGTGCATGGAAAATATGACAATCTATGTAGCTTAAGAATAGTTATAGCATATGCATCAAAGTCTCTACTCTGGTAACACTTGTTGCATATAACAATAGCCAACAACAACCTTCAAAATTGTGAAATTTGTATTCTACAACCTGTGTCAAGGAACTTGCAACCTAGAACTCCTTTTTTCTAATAGTTTCTCACTAGTATCAATGCTCGAAAACCTATATACAAAGTCTCTACAGTAGATACTATAATTCTTGAACTATTATGCGGTTTTTAAATAGCATGTAGAGAATTCTAGAAAAAGACAAAACAATCTATTCAACACTTAAAGTAAAAAGCGAAGCGTGAAATAGCTTCAAATTGAAAAACAAAGTGAACTAACCTCTTATGGGCCTTCCCTAGAATTTTTCAACCTCTTTGTGCATGTTGAATCTCATCCAAAATAGAGATATTGAAGATTTCTCTTAATAGCAGTGCTGGTTGGAGACCCTCCCATTCTAATACTAGTTGTTGGAGCTACAAGAAGAATAGAGATTGCAGAGAGAGAGAGAGAGAGAGCATGAATGATGAGGGGAAGAGATGTATTGCATGCATATGTAAGTTGTGCCAACAAGTCTTTAGGATAATGTAATTAGCCTGCCTATGTTAGTTATGTCAGTCTATCATCTCCTCGTTGTGAGCTACTGTCAGAATCTAACGGAGACATAAGAGCAGTGGTAGTTTTTGTGCATTTTCTTTCTTTGCTACCTTTATGTCTGCATTCCTAGGCCGATTACTACTTTCCACGGTCTGCATATACGTACCAAACATTGCTATTGTCATCTAAGATTTTTTTAGTGTCATTCCTATCTTTCTAGCATTTTTCCCTTCAGTGGCCAACATTAAATGCTAGTCGGCTAACATTTATGGCCCCTACAAGAGCACACCAACCAATTTTTTAGGGATTTGGCTATTTATAGCTAGTCCCCCCTCTTGGAAAATACACATACTCTTCAGTCTTCTGTCTTCCTTTGCAGGTGCACACTCTGACGCTCCGACTCTCCGTGCTTGGTGCTATCATCGTCATTAGCCTAATCTAGTGCCCTCATTGATGCTTTGGATTGTGTGCAGGGACTAAACAATCCATCATCATTGTATTAGTATTCTTCTTTAGTTAGTGTATTATTCTTCCTTAATCCTTAGCTTCCTCTCTTTCTCTCTCTCTGCTTCTCTCTATGTTTGTGTTTCTCTTCCATTACGCACTCTCACATGGTATCATCACCTAAGTGAGGACACAGTTTGGAGATTTCTTATAGAAGAGCAAGTTTTCATCATAAAGGAGCAGCACTGATCTTTTAAACATAGATTTTCAGCCTACATTTATACCCTCTTGTATAGGTGCTCTAGAGCCCAATCTATCATTTTGAATGACCAAGCTACATCATCTAGGACCATATGACCTTGTCCAATCATAAGATGACCCCCTCTTTTTGCATTTTGCAAAAAAACACAAACTTACATTTTGTAGATGACCACATCCTAGTGTTGGCAACAACATCTTGGTGTAGATGATAGCTTCCTAGTGGAGGCAATAACTTTGTGGTTGCATGCAATATCTTTTCCTTGATAGATGATGCATCTACAGCCTTTGTAGTTGACTACCTTTTGTCTTTCCCACATTCACCATCAAAACATAGATTTTTGGATGATTGCATGATCAAATATGTCTTACCAATCCACGAGCTTTGATGACTCAGAGGAAAAGCTTCTTTTTAGATACTCCTCTGAGCTGAGATGCAATTATTGTGATTATAGTCAATGAGAGGAGTCCCTTGTTCACACCCATACCCCTTCTATTCGTCTTTCACAAAAGGCTTTGTCCTCTCAATGAAGATATTGTCGTTGATTCCCTTGGTACAAGTGCTTGTCTTACCTTCATTACCCAAAGAAGAAAAACTCGATGGTTCAAACAATTCATTGTGGTCATGTAAGATGGAGTGCATGCTCGAGACATTTGATCTTTGGGTTCTTATTTAGACTCCATCTCTCATCCTAAGGAGGATCTAGGAGACAAGACTTCTATGGACCATGCAACCTTGTGGAATCAGCTCAACTCTTGAGCCTGATCCTTTATGAGTTTGCAAGATTATGTCCTTGTACATGTTCAAAGTTTGAAGACTATGGTGAAAGTGTGGAAGAAACTTGTGCCTTTGTATCAACACAAGACACTTGCCCACAAGATTTCCCTTGAGAAGAAGTTGCAGATACTTAGTCTTGATGATTGCTCCTCTACAAAGGAACACATCACAAAGATAGAGGACATGAGAGGTGAGCTTGACTCTCTTGGTTGGATGATATCCTCTAAAGACATGGCTATAATACTTTTGCCTCAACTACCATCTCCTCGATTTGATGTATTCTACACAAGCTTTATCACATCGAGGACCCACAAGACACTCTTATGGGAGGAGCTTTCACAACTTGTATTGGAGCATGATGAGTGACTCAAAGAGGTTGGGGTAGTGGTTCAAGCTCCACCAAGGCATTTATTGCATGTACAGGTGGATGGAAGAAGAAGAAGGCACAAGCCAAGGAGAAGAAGTAGGAGGACAATAAGGGTGAGAAGAGGGAGAAGAAGCCCAAGCACCCACACTGGGGGAAGAACACTCATCCTCAAGAGAAATACTAGCAAAAGTACCCCCCTTTTAATCCAAAGGAAAAGGATTCAAAGGATTCGAGGACCCCGGTGACAACAGAGTATATCTTTGTGCATGTTTTTTCCGAGGAGGATACAACTCTTGATTCTTCCACTCAGGAGAAGCCTTGGCTCATTGATAGTGGGGCCTCTTTTTATATGACCTACAGATAGGATTGGCTCCAAGATCTGAGTGCCAAAGAGGGCACCATTGGTGAAAACTCTATAGCCCTTGTTTGAAGAGTGGGGACTATTCCTTTGTTTCTAAACAAGCAATCTTCTTCAGCCAAAGTTCTCTATGTATTGAATTTAGGTTTTAACCTCTTGTTTGACATGGCTTGGTACCCACATGATATTTACACAGGATGCGGTGACAATGGAGGATGCTTCTCCATGTGCCATTCTTTGGATAGGATCCAAGGAGGATGGGCTTTATACACTCATAACCTTAGTCGCGAGGTCTTCCCATGAGCTTGGGCTTCTTTATCATGCTCATTATGGTCATCTCACTTAAGAGTTACACCAGGGCAAAATCCATTGACTTAGGCATGTAGAACATGGAGTATAGGTATTTAAGCCATATGATTGGAGACTAAACTTGGACCCCACCTCCATGGACTAGGAGAGAGAGACTATATACAGCCTTTGAGACTCGAGAGGAGAGAGGCGAGAGAATGCAAAAACTACTATTGATTGAGTAATTAAGCACTCCAGAGGAGAGAGGCGAGAGAATGCAAAAACTACTATTGATTTGACACTATGTGACGGGCTTCTCAAAACAAGATGGTGGAGGCACTTCCTAATTTCCCTCCTATTCACACTTTGTGCCCTAGCTATTTGAGAGGTAAGTAGCATAGATAGCCACATCCCTTGGTTTCCTCTAGGATGCCTTCTACCATGCTTGAGTCGGTTCACACTAACCTTTGTGGCCCTATGGGTACAGACTCCCTTGGGAAGGCCAAGTATCTGATAATGATTGTAGACGACTTCAGTCATTATGATGCTTTAGTTTTTGGAGCACAAGAGTGAGGCATACTCCCATTTTTGCAAGTAGAAAGGGTTTGTGGAGACTTGGGCCACTTCAAAGTTCATGGTATATGAGCATATCATGGTGGAGAGTTTACTTCTAGCGTCTTTTCTCAGTATTGCAAGGATCACAACATTCGAGTGGAGTATACCCATCTGAACATGCCTTCGGAGAATGGTGTGGTAGAGCATGCCAATTGAAACATGCTAGATATGGCATTGGGGTCTTTCTCATTCCCTTCAGGGTGAGACAATGGCTATTTTGGTTCACATCCACAACCATTCCCTAACTTCTGTGTTATAGGACATAACTCCTTATGAGGCTTTCTTTGTTTGAAATCCCTCCCTGTTTCACTTCTACATCTTTGGATGTGATGCATTTGTCCATGTGGACAAGAAGAAGAGGAAAAAAAAGCTTGACTTGAAGTCCATGAAGCTCATCTTTGTGGGCTATAGCACTACCATGAACGGCTATCAACTCTACGACCCGATGACACAGAAGCCTGATGTGAGTAAGGATGTGATCTTCAATGAGGCTTTGGCCTCCAAGGATCCTATTGATGGTTCTATTCTAGGTGATTCTTCATCATTGATTGACCCTCCCTCACCCTCAATTCCTCTTCTTCCTTCCATATTGATGGTTCTATTCTAGGTGATTCTTTGTCATTGATTGACCCTCCCTCACCCTCAATTCCTCTTCTTCCTTTCATGTTGTCTCTTTGCACCCCTTCCTCATCTTTGGCTCCTCCCCCTCCTCCTTCTCGACCCTCCACTCCAGCTTCCCAATCACAACTACTGCTTCTTCTTCTTTGTCACATTCTTCCACCCCTTCAGCCTCCCCTCTAAAGTCTTTTATGATTGAGGGGGGCCCTCTTCACATGAGGAGGATTTACCTTCCCTTGGTGACGGGGATTCTTGACCCCAGTTAAGTGCATTTTAGGAAACATAGACTACTTAGTCTCCCTCAGATCAGGATGAACCTATTCAAGTCCCTCATTAGTACCAACTACTCATGCAAAATTCAGGTGTTTCTCACATTCTTACTACTCCTCTAGGTCCACGTAGATTAGCTTGCTTTTAGACCCACTGAAATAGTTCACTTTGTGTGAATTGTTCCCTTATGTCATAGATTCTTCATACCAATGAGCCTACTATAGTTGAGGACACTCTTGCACAAGATATGAAGGAGGAGCTCACTTCTATCAAGCATATTTAGACTTGGGAATTGGTTCCATGTCCTCAAATCAAAAGGTCAAAGGTGTGAGGTGGTTCTATAAGACCAAGTACCTTGTAGATGGCTCCTTGGACAAGCACAAAGCTAGGCTTGTTGCCAAGAGTTTTGCTCAAAGAACAAGTTTGGACTATTTTGAGACTTTATCTACATCTTAGATGTCCACTATTTGGCTTATTTTGGCTCTTGAGAGGAGGTGTTAGCCTACATATGTTAGTTATGTCATTCTATCATATCCTAGTTGTGAGATCCTATTAGAGTCTGATGGAGACATAGGAGCTCTAGTAGTTTAGGTGCTTTTTCTGTCTTTGTCGGCTTCCTATGTGCATTCCTAGGCCAGTTACTACTGCTTTCCCTATTAGATATTGTTATTGTCATCTTATATTGTTTTGCGGTCACCCTTGTTTTTTTGGGCAAATTTTCCTTCCATGGCCAACATTAAATACTAGTCAGCTAGCATTTACGGCCCCTACAGGAGCAAGTCGACCAGTTTTTTAGGGATTTAGCTATTTATAGGCTACCCCCTCCACCCACTTGGCAAATAAGCACACTCTTCAATCTTTAGTCTTCCTTTGTAGGTGCAACTCCAATTGTTCATGCTTGATGTTGTGATCGTCATCACCATGATCTGGAGCCCTCACTAATGCTTTGGGTTGCATGTAGGGATTGATTAGTCCATCATCATTGTATTAGCATTCTCTTCAATTAGTGTAGTATTCTTCCTCCATCCTCTACTTCCTCTCTTTCTCTCTCTTTGCTTCTCCCTATGTTCATATTTCTCTTTCATTGCACACTCTCATAGTAATGACTTCCATGTATTATGTATTTTTTAAAAATGCACAAAAGTCTTATTATAAATTTTCACTTTATTATCAAATAAATAGGATTTGTGAATTGTATATAATTATTAAAATGATGTAAGAATATATCTTTTTGTGTTTAATTGCACTTAATTTGTCTGTTGAAGATTAAGAATTTAAATATAGTTCATTTTTCTATTTGTTTGTTTGTTTGTTCCATAGATTATTTCATGTATTATTTGCTTCTTTTTTTTGTTCTATTATGAGGATTTGTTGTAACTTGTAGCCACTAATATTATAGATAAGTGATCATTGTTTACTTACTTGTTACCTCCATGTGCACTACAATATCCAAGAATGTGAGGGCACCAATTCTCCAATTTTCAAAGATAACCAATGCTTCTTCCCTTGAGTAGCATAATGTAAAGTCCTAATTGCAAAAAAAAAAAAGTCATGGGGATAAAGTGGAAATTTGCCAAAATAACCTTTAGGTGAATATATGCAGAGCATAATTTTTGTCATATTCTGAAGTATGATGTACACCTCACATTAGGGACCATAAATCTAGTTTTGTGAAGAAGTTTATGTGTATGTATCAATACCCATCCTCTAAACAAGCAACCAAAGCCATTCAAGAGCACTATGAAAGCAAGAGAACTTCCATTGCAAGAGTGTCATGTGCTAAAGTTGAGATGTTTGACTTCTAAATTAGAGAGTTTCAAGTACGGCCTAATGGGGGAAGCTATCAATCCACAAACAAAGTGAGTGTCTATTTAATCTTTCTCTATGAGTGTTTCCATGTGACAAAATTAGAAAAAGCATAGATGCCCTTGGCCATGGCTTTTTATTTGGCCATGTAATTATAATTGTGGATAATAATCATTGGAAATATGCATGGAAGAAAATTGGAGAGTTTGAATCTAGCTTTTCCCCATCATCGTATCAATATAATACGATGTTCTTTAATAAGTGCCACTTGAGGTAAAGGACCAAGTTGAAAGGGTTGTTCGATGCAAGTGGGCCTAACTAGATGTACTAATGTATCATATGGTTGGTCCAATATTCAATAGTGACAATTTATAAGCATTATGTTGGTTTCACCAAGGGGGAGACCCTTAAAGGCCATAGATACCATAGGAAAAATTAAGTCAATGGAGTACATTGTAAATACTTTATGTAAGTCCATTGAACAAACAGGGTATCTTCATGTGGTGCAAGTTGTTATGAATATTTGTAGCCCATACACCATTACATAGTGTCATGTATTTGTTAGAGCTTGAATATTGGGGCTGAGACTTCTAAAGAAAGAGTGAGGTAGTTGTAGACTTCTACATTGTGATCAACATGTTCTATGTAGATGAGAAAAGAGCATGCAAAGAATATGTCAAGGAGATCTATAGATTCAAGCTAAGAAAACGTCCATTCTCTAATCCCTTTGTGGAAGAGATGGCCAGGGAGCAACCAACATGGAAGTGGTGTGTCATGAATGTAGGGGATACATCTCCACATTTGAGACATTTTCTTGTGCATGTTCTAGCACAATATACTAGAAACTCTAGCTTGAAGTAAATTTGGAGCACATATAAATATGTTCACAATACTATTCAAAATATATTGTTGGCAAACAGGGCCAAGCAATTGGTATACATGCATTACAATGGCAAGATCTTGCAAATTCTTGAGAGTATTGACTAGAAGGAGGGTATGCCCCTATGAATATACAATTCTGATGACATTAAGATCGGGATCTCAAACTCTGATGGGATTGAAATTTTTGAGAGAGAAAATCACATCATTGCAATGAAGACTGAGATTTAGATGAACCCAAGGATGATAGATCTACATGTTGAGGATCATCTTGCTTGTCAAATGACTCGACCCCAAGGAACATTCATCGAGCTAGAACATCATGATGTAGCAATTGATTGGTGTGGAGCTTCACCACTCCTTTTGCCTTGATGTGGAAAACTTTAAATTCTAAAAATGATTAATCCATGGATATTTAATGTTTTTTGTAGCAATGAGTTTGCAATGTCACATGTAACTTGTATTATGAAATAAGTATTTATTGTTTCAACTTTTCATAATCAATATATTTTGAAAGCCACCTCTTGACAGAGAATTAAAAAGTTGTGTTACGTATCATTCAATGTTTGTACATCAAAGTGTTTACATATAGGTTTCAATCAAAGAGGTTGCAGATAGCATTCGCAATACTCTCTTGATCTCCCTCTCGAGGTTGCATATAAGACATTCTAAAGATCTTATGCAAAGCTTCAAGAAAAAGGGTGCCATAAGAAGGATACTTATTGTTAACAATCATTTATTGAAGCAAGCAAGCAAGGTGTACATAAAGCTCATACAATAAAAAGTACAAGCTTGTTTCACTAAAATGGCTTAAGCAACCTGTACACATGTTGCTTGAGCTTGTGGGGATATCTACATTTTCCTTAATGGCATGGGGATTTGCACTGATGGAAAGGGCTCCACATAAGTATGCCATTTAATGTACTGCCATTGAAGAGAGGGAAAAAGTAACCCAAGGGGGCTCATAGGTGAAGATAATGCATTGCATAATCAATGCATTGACCTTTAGCATCATGTGCTCAACCCGAAATAGTTGCAGCTTGGTATTATTAGATCCCTTGCATATTTGGTGTAATATATCAAATATAAGGCACATAAGAAATGCCCTCTATAGTAAATGTGGTGTACTCTTCGAAGGCACCTTGGCCTATCACTCTACTAACCTTGAGGCATTGAATGGGATACCAATTGTTGGTACACATTGATGATTCTCCAAAATGTCTGCATAATTGTAAGAAGTTGGGAATAGTTAGAATGTTGATAATATGCCATGTCACACAGACATTGGTATATAAGGAGAGAAGTTGTAATTTTTCACATCTTTTGGACATATCAATACAATTACAATCTTTCTCTCCCTTCTTGCTCACAGCTTCTATGGCTTCCTCATCTTTCCTGTCTTTCTCTCTCCAAATCTAGTATTTCTCTCTCCTCGTCACTCTTATTTTCTCTCTTCCTGCAGTCTTTCTCTCTCCTCTTTCTCTCTCCCTAGTTCTCTCTATGACAAGTGGTATCAGAGCTTCAATCCTTGATCCATTATTTTCTTCCAATTTCAGTCTCATTTTCCTATTTCAAAACCAATTTCAGACAAAAATGGTACAAGACAGTGACTAGTGGAGTGCTGCAGGACAACTACAGTTAGCAAGTGACTACATCTGGAGATATCCAAGGTCAGATATGGCGGGTAAAGGCTTAAATGGCTGGACGTCACCAAATTTTATGCAAAATTGAAGGTAACTAGGGTAAAGGATGGTTAACCGGGCTTAGTTTGGGAACAAACTGTGGTTACTTTGAAAAGAGGGGTTTCTCTTTCCCCTTTCCTGGAAATTCCTGCAGGTTCCATGGAAGTTCAGCACCAAGATCTGTTCATATCTCTCTCATCTCTGATCTTCTTGACCAAAAACCACCTGGAATAGATCCTACTCATTAGGAGCTTCAGGTTGAACACAAGATTGCTTAAGATTGGGCCAGCATTCAGGCCAGAAATAGCCCCGAAAATTGCAGTGCAATTTTCGGGCTGATTCCAGCCCTGCCCTTCTTCAACTTGCCTCCTCTCAGCCTTGGCACTCTTCTTGATCCATTCCAAGCATAAATCTTCAGCCATATTGAGATTCTCAGCCACATTTAAAGATTCCTCAGCTCCTCTTGAACCCTAGGTGAACAGTCCATGGGCAGCCATGAAAGCTTCAGCCCAAGCTTCCATTTCTTGACAATTTCTTGAAGATTCTTCATCCTTTTGGCCCGTCGAATCATTTCAGCAAGGATTCTTCAACAAATTGCAAGGATTAAGCACGGATGGCTAAAGATTGAGGATCAAGAGCTTCTATGGAGCAAAAATTTGGGGGAAACGGGTTTAACGCTTCAATTTCAAGCATTTGAAGCTTCAAGATTGGTCTCAACCATCAGATAAGCAAGCCTTATGGATTACTTTGCTAACATTGGACAACCGGGAGCCCTATCAAGCATTTGACAAGTCATTTTCAGCCATGTCAAGGTATTTCTCTTCAATTTTTAATCTCTCATTAATCCAATTGCTGAGCTTAAGCCATTTGACTGAGAGATTAAAGAATTGAACATTTTCATCAAATTCTCAGCCAACTTTTGCTTGAATCCATCCATTCATGAATGCAATGTTTGCCTAATGCATATTAGCTTCAATCAGTGAATTAAAGGCTTCAATCTGAGATTTCAGCATAACACTTGAATCTTATTGACTGAATACATTGATTGGTGCCTTTGTTTACTCTAATCCAATTGATTGGTTGATTCTCTTTTGCCTAAATTGGAATATTGTAAAAGGGTAAGTACTAGCAATCAGTGAGTCACTGAATTGCATAGGTAAAACCCTTCTCCCATCTCAAGTTTTCTTATCACAATCAATTGCATCTCATGAAAGACTGAATGGATATTTTTTGAATTGCATATTATGCTGATTGCTTAGCACACTAGCCTCTGCCATGTTGATATTCCCACCGAGGAAAAAGGTGGATGCCGGGGGAGATAGTGGGACAAAAGAGAGGTGACCCTCCCTCACTATCGAAGATCCCGAAGGGGTGCAACCAACCGACCCGGGGGGAACTTTGCCCACCTCCCGGTGATTCAGAGCCTGTGTAGGGAGCCTGTCATGCCATTTTATCCCTCACACAGGTACAGCGAGTGGAGAATTGAAGATTGAAGACTTTCCAACGACTCAAGTACCTACAGGACTAAAACAAGGTAAAACAGGGAATTTACAGGTCACTTACAGGGTATTTACAGGTGGATACAGGTACACCCTTCATTGCTGAAGCACAGGTGCAGGTACTACAGGATACCCACAGGTCCTATATACCCTTTGCAGGGTTTGGTAGCCATTTGAGGTTACTCTCTTGCATTATAGGGTCAAAACAGGGCACTTATAGGTCTAAATAGGGTGCAAGACTGGATAGTTCAGACTCTGAAATTCAGCTACATAATTTTCTGTCCTAAACCTGTTATAGCGTGCTATAGCTCATCTCAAAGAGGGCATTGTTAGCTTCGATTCGCACAAAAAAGTTCTAATATCGGAGTTTCCTAGCCAAAGTTATAGCCGTTTTACTGACAGGGGGTACTGCAAGACTGCACTAGTATGGCAGGACATAAAGGCAAAAATAAGGTCCAGGAGGATTATGCACAGCAAATCAGGGATTCCATGATGGAAAGCACACTTCAAGAGAACCCTGAGGAGCTTCAACAACAAGGAGAAATCAGCATACTCACTGATACTTTGTGTGCCCATGAACTAAGGCATAGAGAGCGACATGAGGCCATCCTGTCAAGAATGGATCAGATGGTTCAATCTACTGATCAGACCAAGGCTTCTATTGATAGGTTGGTAATATCCAACGATTTACTCATGGCACAAATCTCTAAACTCATACAATTGCAAGCGACATCAAAAGAAGTTAATGAGAAGGCTTGTTCAAATAGTGACCCTTCAGTCCCACTTCAGCCATCCAACCAAAATGGTCATGGAGATGGAATCATTGGAAGAAGAGGCATTCCAAATAGTCAGTATGAAGTAGGAGAAGCTTCACAAAGGCATGATGACTATTTGGGCAGTTTGAATGGAGCCAATACTCAAGCTTTTGGACTGCATACTCAAAATTCCAGGGGTGCTTTACCAACAGGAAGATTACATGGTAATTCTCACCCACCTCTTGGAAGATTTCAGTCTCAATTTGGAGGTTCTATACTTGGAAATCCTGATCAGCCAGTTTTGGGACACAACCCTTTCATGATAGAGAATTCAAGGACAAAATTATTTTAGCCAAATTCAATGGCCAGTCATCTTCACCATCAGAATTAGAGGAATGGACCTCTAAGATGGAGTCCTACTTTGACATATTCCCTAAAACTGATGCTATGAAGATTCACTTTGCTTCCTTGCACTTAGAAGGATTTGCCCATACTTGGTGGAGGTATTTCAAGAAAGAGAATGTACTTATTGAGAATTGGGAAGCTTTTAAGGCACTTATGGCTGAAGTCTTTGTTTCGCCTCTTGAAAAAGAGAAGCTAGCACGAAGATGGTATGGTTTAGAACAAAGGGGCCTAAGTGTAAGAGAATATACAAACCAATTCCTCAACTTGACCATGTATGTGGAAAGCATCAGTGATGAGGCCAAGTTATACAAGTTTATGTATGGTTTAGAACCATCCTTGTCATCTGATGTTATGGCGCAAAATCCTACTTCACTTTTCAAGGCTATTGAGCTTGTAGAGCGCTATGGAAGAAAGTATAGGAAAGAGTCTTCATTTTAGCCAAGTTATGGACAGCCAAGGACTGTTTTAAAGCAAGGGCAAGTTGGTAACATTTATGGCAGTAATCATATGCCTAGTGGGAGCTTACGAGTACCAACTTATCCTCCATTTAATGCTTCTAGGCTTCAAAGCAATTTCAGGACAGCAAATAGTCCAAAGGTTGAATTTAAGCAGGGTGACAATAAGCCTAAGTCCACTTCAGCCAATACAAATTCCAAAAATATTCCCATGGATCTTTACAAGGAAAGAAAGGACAAAGGCTTATGCTTCAAGTGTGGAGAAAAGTATACTCATGACCATGCTTCAAAGTGTGTATACAAAAATGCCAAGCCAAAGTTTCAAAGTATGCTAGTTCTTGAGAACTTTGAAAATGATATAGATGAAGCTAATGTAGTGACAATCAATGCTGAAAATGAAGATTTCGAGGATGATGGTGGACAGGAGTACTTTTATGATCCATCTGACTCTTTTCCTTTTGATCCAGGCGGGGATGTTCCATTTGATCCTGGTGGATTTTGTAATGAGTTGCCTGCTGCCACTAATTGTTCTATCTCTATGGATGCTTGGACGGGATCTAAGAGCCCTAATACACTTCGTATGAAGGGAAGCATATGTGGAAAGCCAGTGTTCATCCTGATAGATAGTGGTAGTACTCACAGTTTTGTCAATAAGTCCATTATGTACAAGTTGAATTGTGTTCCCACAGACTTACAGCAGCCCATTAGAGTACAAGTGGCTAATGGTGAAGAGGAAATTAGCACACAGATTTGCCCACAGGTTTCTTTGCAGATGGCTGAAAATTTTGAAGTCAAAGTAAACCTGATCACTTTGGAAATGGGGCCCATAGATATTGTACTTGGTTGTGATTGGTTGATGACTTTAGGCAGGATTACTATGGATTTCTCACAATTATATATGGAGTTTTTCTCCAATGGACAGCTCATCCATTTACAGGGAATCCCTAGTAGATCTGATTTTCAGCTTATCACCATTCAACAACTCAAGAAAGAGTACAAGAAGCGCTCACAGATATTTGTTTTGCATTTGAACAAAGAAACACAGGATCAGCCCAATAATTCAGTAAACCATTCAGCTTTGACAGCTCTTCTTGAGGAGTATAGAGATTTATTTGAAGTACCTACTTCATTGCCTCCTAAGAGAGCGATGGATCACCCCATTGATTTGGAACCCAACTCAAAGACAATCAATAAGCCACCTTACAGACTATCAAAATGTGAACGAGAGGAAGTAGCCAAGCAAATCAAAGAGCTTCTTGAAATGGAATTCATTGAACCAAGTTCTTCACCTTATGCATCCCCAGTCCTGTTAGTCAAAAAGAAAGATGGATCTTTTAGAATGTGCATTGACTACAGGGATCTCAATAAGATAACACTGAAGAATAGGTATCCTATACCTAGGATTGATTATTTGCTTGATGAGCTTAAGGGGTCTCGATTCTTCACGAAGATTGATTTGAGATCAGGGTATCATCAGATTTGCATGAGAGAGGGTGATGAAGTCAAGACTGCTTTAGGACTGATCGTGGGCTCTACCATTTCTTGGTGATGCCATTCGGGCTTACAAACGCTCCAGCTACCTTTCAAAGCCTGATGAATAAGATTCTGCAACCTTTCCTCTTTCAGTTTATCCTGGTGTTCTTTGACGACATTTTGATCTATAGCAAGACTTTATAGGATCATTTGTCACATATGAGAAAGGTTTTTGATGTGTTGAGACATCATAGGCTTTTTGCTAAGGAGAAGAAGTGTTCTTTCATGCAGACTGAAGTGGAATACTTGGGACATATAGTCAGTGAAAAAGGAATACAGGCTGATCCCAAGAAGGTGCAATGCATAAGAGATTGGCCAACACTTACTACTACTACCTCTCTTAGAGGATTTCTTGGTCTATCTTCATTCTATCGCCGATTTATAAAGCATTATGCAGCAATTGCAGCTCCTTTGACTGACAGGTTGAAGAAAGAGGCTTTCTTTTGGGATGCTCTTGTAGATAGCAGCTTCAACCAGTTAAAGGAATTACTTACTTCTGCTCCTATCCTTGTATGCCCGGATTTCTCCAAAGAGTTTACTATACAGTGTGATGCTAGTGGCTGTGGCATTGGGGTTGTTTTGCTTCAGGAGCATGGAGTAATTGCATTTGAAAGTCGTAAGCTTACAGATAAGGAGATGGCCATGAATGTTTATGACCAGGAAATGTTGGCTATCCTGCATGCAATCAAGAAATGTCACCATTACTTATATGGCAGCCGATTCAGAGTACATAGTGATCATCGGATACTCAAGTATTTCCTTACTCAGTCAAATCTCACTCCAAAGCAACGACGATGGGTAGCAACATTACAAAATTATGACTTTGACATCACTCATACAAGGGGCAAAGATAACATAGTCACTGATTCTCTTTCTCGTATGTGGGCCTGCAAAGTGTGAGCCATGACAGAACTACATAGTGATTGGATTGAAGAACTTCAAGAGGCCTATCTCTTAGATGAGGAATTCAGCCAAATCTTTCAGAAATTACAACAAGGCCTTATGGAAGAAAACTCGCATTACCAGCTTAAAAATGGTCTTATTTGGTGGAAGGGCAAGATTGTTATTCCCTCTACTTCTTCTTTCAAGCGGAAAATTATGGAGGAGTTACATTTTTCGCCTTTAGCTGGACATTTGGGAGTTTTCAAGAATTATGACAGGATCAGCAAGAGCTTTTATTGGAAAGGACTGTGGAAAGATGTCAAGGACTTTGTTATGAAGTGTATGCCTTGTCAGCAAAATAAGGATAGTACCCATAAGCCAGGAGGTTTGTTGCAGCCATTGCCTATTCCTATGGGTAAATGGACTCATATTACTATGGACTTTATCACTGGCTTACCTACTACCAAGAAGGGGTGGAATAGTATTTATGTGGTAGTTGACAAACTCACCAAAGCAGCTCATTTTATCCCAACAAAAATTCAGTTTACTGCTTCTCAAGTGGCCAACCAGTTTATGGAGCATATTTTCAAATTACATGGATTACCCCAGGTGATTGTCCATGATAGGGATTCAAAGTTTATGAGTAACTTCTTGCAAGCGGTATTTACATCTATGGGTACTAAGTTGGCTCCATCTATGGCTTATCATCCCCAAACTGATGGACAGACAGAGAGAGTTAATAAATGGTTGAAGACTTATCTTCGCCATTTTTACTATGATGTTCAACCTCATGGGATTCTTGGTTACACCTAGCTGAGTTTGCTTATAACAATTCCACTCATGCGAGTATAGGAGTTTCATCCTTTGAGGCTTTGTATGGTTACAAGGTGCCCTTACCCACAGTCATCTTTAATGAAAAGATCAACCCTCATGGGAAGGAAGAGTTGGAAAGAATGCAGACCCTTCTTCAACAATACAAGGTGAATCTAAGGAAGGCTCAAGATCAGATGAAGATGTATGCTGATGAGAAGAGGAGGCCTTTAGAGTTTCAAGAAGGAGAGCTGGTTTTGTTGAAGGTGCCCAAATCCAAGTACTCTACATTGAAAGATGGATCCAGTAATAAGCTTGCCCACAGATTTTATGGCCCTTACAGGATCCTTAAGCGGATTGGAGATTTGGCATACAGACTAGAGCTTCTCTCTTCTACAAAGATTCATAACATCTTCCATGTTAGTCAGCTCAAGCCCTATTATGGTGATCCAATGGATATAGTTGATGAGCTGCCACCTATTGATGAAGATGGTCTTGTTCAGTACATCTCAGAGGCTATTATAGGTCAGCACAAAAAGAAGCTTCGATCACGTTCTATTGTGGAATATTTGATTAAATGGAGAGGTTTACCCTCTGAAGAGGTTTCTTGGAGACCTGATTCAATATTGGATGAGTATCCATACTTGAAGGATACATTGGTGGGGCTGAAGCCTATTGCTTATGGAGCTAGTATTGATGCAGACTGGTTCAGGACAGCACGCTGTTTTAGAATAGTTTTTATCGTACCTCATTTTTAGAATTAAGCTATCTACATGACCTTAAAGTACTCTTCAAGAGCTTTGTTTTGATATGTGGTACATCTTATTTGGACACTTCTATCAAAAGTTATGGCAGATTTGGTCCAACAGGGACTGTTTATTCAGCAAGCTATCTACTTTCTTCTGGAACTATTTGTTGAAGACTCTATGGCTCCATTTGCTTCTGAAATACTTCAAGTCATGTATATAGTTGGGTCCTCTTTGCGTTCTTCAAATTCAACCCTTGTAATGGTCATTCTTCATTCATTTCCCATTTGTAAAGCTGTAAAACAGAGTAGTACTTTGTTCTATCCATCTCTTATTTAGCTCTTTCTAGGTTTGTTTTTGAGGACAAAAACTTTTGGGAAGGGATGGATTGTAAGAAGTTGGGAATAGTTAGAATGTTGATAATATGCCATGTCACACAGACATTGGTATATAAGGAGAGAAGTTGTAATTTTTCACATATTTTGGACATATCAATACAATTACAATCTTTCTCTCCCTTCTTGCTCATAGCTTCTATGGCTTCCTCATCTTTCCTGTCTTTCTCTCTCCAAATCTAGTATTTCTCTCTCCTCGTCACTCTTATTTTCTCTCTTCCTGCAGTCTTTCTCTCTCCTCTTTCTCTCTCCCTAGTTCTCTCTCTGACAATAATAGTATTCACCCCTAATGAATCAACTAGCTACCTTGTGGGGCCTAAGCTAGCACTTCCATCTATAGTGGTGTTTAATCAATCGGGAAGAGAGATGTGCTTGATGGGCCTTTCACCCACTTTGAGCGTGCCACCTTCTCTTTTTACTTTGTTTTTCACAATGTCAACTTCTCCCTTGAAGCTAACACTAGCACTAGCTCCTTGAGATCCCCTAACATCTTAGGTATATTTGCAAGCAGCATAGGGTAATGATGTAAATTCTCCTTGGCATCCCAAACTACATCAGCAAACAACTAAGTGGTGCAGAAGGCCTTGCTAGTACAATAGTGTGTGCATGGTTGCATATGTTCCATTGCAAAACTTTACAAGGGTGATTTTATTGCTATATTGACGAACAATATCCGCTCCTCTATAATAGCTTATATGGCCTACACTAGGAAAATGTGCAATGCTTTCGCAACATTGAGTGCCATCTTTGTAACTCGCAAACTCTCAACTCTATAATGAAGAACAATAAGTATTTAAGTATAATAGCAACCCTTAAACCTATGATCTACAAGTGAAATTCACTTGAATGTAGGATAGTATGTATAAAAACTCACAAACATGATTCATAATTGAGAGGCACACATATATGAAAATTTTCTTATGTTTTTTGCAATTAAAAATATGCATTTAAGTATAGTGGCTGCAATTCCTAAACCTATGAACTGCACTCCAATTTCACTTGAATATATGATTGTATATATAAACAATCACAAACATGATTCACAATTGATAATCACACATGCATAAAACAAGTTCTTATAATTTTTAATGAAAATTTGCAACTCCAAACTATAGCAGATATTACAAATGTCACATAAATTGCATTAAGCCATTTCACATTGAGTTTAGAAATAGGATTGCGAGAGAGAGAGATATATATATATTTATTTATTTATTTATTTATTTATTTATTTATTTATATTTGTATTTTTGATTAAAATAACACAATTACATGACATCAATTTTTTACAAAATAAATATTATCTACAATCTTCATCATTTGAACTATAATGTTATTAGATAGAATTTGGATAGCATTAAGTGCTCGTATTGTTGGTGTCGTATCAATTCATTACTATTTACATTCAAGAACATTAGGGGGAATATGGACTCAAAAAGAGCTGTGTAAGGAATTAATTAGGACTTCTTAATCTTGGATTAGTCCCTCTTCAATGGTCATCATTACATGCCTTTTTGTTCCTTGGCCCCCTACATTCCTAGGCTCCACCCACTTTTTGTGGTGGACCTTACCTAGAAAGGAGAGGGGTTTCCCTTAATTTTCACCCTGGTAACTTGCCCTTTTCATCCTCCAAGTTGGGACCACCACTCTTCCAAAAGTGCCAGATCAGCAACTCCGATTTATTTCTACCCCAAAAAATGGATTTTTAAAGTTTTTCACAAAAAGTAAATTTCTTATTCTTAAAAGGTACCCAATTATATTACAAGTTGAAACACTCATTTTTTTGCATTAAAGACCCTCTAAATCAGTTCATTCTCCAAGAAGGGACTAGCACTCTTTTAAAAGTGCCACAAACTTTTCACAAAAAATAGGTTTTTTTTTTCAAAAGGCACCCAATCATATTGCAAGTTGAAATACTCATTTTCTATATGCTTTCTGATATTAAAGACCTTCCAAATCATCTTATATTTTTTAATATCTACACATGTGATACATGCGACCCTACAGAGGTAGTCACATACCTACTTTATGCTCCACTACTCCTCCTAATTGCCACATCAATAGGGCAGACTAATTTTGACCCCAAAAAGTGACTTTTTTCCTCCCTTCTCAAAACATGGTCTTTTCCATCTCTAGTGATGCCTAACTATATTATATATGTATCTAAGCATTTCATGCTCTTTTTTGTCCTCTAGCTCTTCCAAATCAATATTATACCATGAAAACTTAATCTAGTCCATTTTCTCTCTTGCTCTAATGGAATCATTTAGGGACACTGAGCAATTGTAAGAGGAAGGTGGATTTACATGTTCATGTAGATGAAGAGTATGCTATTGCAAAGTTCCCTTATAGCAAGCATAGCCTAGATATAACAACTGCTTCCCAATATCATTTAGAGAAAAAGAAAAATATTGATCTTTAGGATGATGGTTCCTTGTACCCTAATGGTCCTTGCACTAGGCTAAATTGACCTTTCAATTCTACTTCTTCATTGCTCACTTTTATCGAGGATGGTGAAAATGTTCTACTAGGTTATTGCAAACACTTATATGAAAATATCCATATACATCAATATTATCAGTCAATGTTATATAATACTCATCAATCGTTGTTATAATCTGAGGGTTCTTTAAATGTGTTGCAAAAATCCCTACAAGATCAACAAATCAAAGTGTAGAAGCTTGAAGAATAATTATAGTGTAAAGACAAGGGATAGGACATGGCAAAGGACACTCAAAGAAATTCAACCTTGAAGATAAAGAATGCTTCATTAAAATTGGAAATATTTATTATGATTATGATAACTTCAACAATATTTTTATTGACCTAGTTAAGTTGCAATATACATGTAATGAGCGGGGATCATGGGAACATGGCATGGGAACATACTAGTCACACTGACGGTATATAAGGTGTAAGAGGGTATTTTGAGGCATGACAAAAATTATCAAGAAACTCTCTTTTCACCTTCTCAAGATTCCATGGCTTCTTCTTCTTCTCCTTCTTCTTCTTCCCTTTCCCCTCTTTCTCTCTCTTCTTCCTATATTTCTCTCTCCTCTCCCTCTTCTCCTGCAGTCCTTCTCTCTCTTCTCTCCCTTAGTTAGGACAGTTAGGTCTCTTTCATTACAAGTGGTATCAGAGCTTTCTCCTTGATCCTTCTCTTTTCCCATAGATTTAGGGCTCTCACAGTTTTCCCACAGTTAGAAAACCCTAGGTACACCCCAGCTACATGTCTCTCACAGGTACACAGGAGTACTCAAGCAGGCTGTTAGCCCTCTTGAAGACTATGGTAGCCTTTCTTGGAGCTTTCCCAAGAACCATGGACACATCTGGAGGTGGGCAGACAAATTTGACAGGTCGTCACTAATTTTCGTGTAAGTTTCTTAAGGGTTTTGAGCAAAAAGGAGTAGCATAGTTAGAGAAGACCAAAAGCACAGTTATTTTTCAAGAGCCTAGCAAGTCTAGTGTCAAGATTGAGGAGATTAATGTGGTGCAACATGATGTATTTGATGATCTTATATTGGCAACCTCTTCCTTGGATTCTTTACCACTAATTGATGCTCTGTCCAACTATAGTCAGTGTTGGTTGATAGATTCAAGGGCTTTCTTTCATGTGACCCCTCATAGAGAGTAGCTTCACTCTCTATCGTAGTGTGACCGTATCTATCCATTTAGGTAATGACCTAGCATTAGAGGTATTTGGTATTGGTGATATCCAGTTGCATTTTGGTTCAAGCACAGCATGTTCACTCTTCATGATATGTACCGACTCTCACAAAGAGCCTTATATCTACTGGTACCTTAAATGATGTAGGTTATGTTGTCTCTTTTGGTGATCCCTCATGGAAGATTACCTCTGGGAGTCTTATTATTGGACGTGGTACTAAGTCTAGTATCCTCTATCCTATACTTGTATTTGGATTAGTTGACCATTTTTTGGCTGTGGCTAAAGTTCCACGTGTATCTCTTTGGCATCGTCGCCTTGGACATATGTCTTTGAAACAAGTGAAAATGCTTATCAATTTGTATTATCTTTTTTCCCTAGACTATAAGTGTTTTGAGTCTTATGATCATTGTTTATATGGTAGACATACATGTAGTATGCATAAAAAGTCTAGTATGAAGTGCATGAGTAAGCCTTTGATTCTTGTTCATTCATATGTATGTGGTCCCATGCCCTGTCAGTCACTAGGTGATACAAAGTACTTTGTCACATTCATTGGTGATTACTCACATAAGGTATGGGCTTACCCTACTAAGAAAAAATCAAATGTCTTGTCTACCTTTCAACATTAGCTTTCTCTTATTAAGAACGAGTTTGGGTATAGGCTGAAATACCTAAGGTCAGATAATGGGGGTGAGTATGTCTCAAAAGCTTTTGAGTAATTTTGTGATGAGTAGGATATTAGGCATCAATTAATCACCCCTTACACCCCTCCCTAGAATGGCATTTTCAAACACATGAATAGGATGATTCAAAAGAGAGTCCCCAGTATATTTAGCTAGGCAGGCTTACCACAATACTTTTGGACTGAGACGGTTACTACTATCATATACTTGATTAACATGTCCCCTTATACTATTATTGATTGCATGGTTATAAAGGAGGTATGGATTGGGAAACCTCCATCATATGCTCATTTGTGCATATTTGGTTGTGAGGCATTTTTCCATGTTCCAAAGGACAAGAAAAATAAGTTAGATCCCAAGTCCATTAAATACATGTTTATTGGCTATGGAGATGTAGGTGAGATAGGCTATCACCTATGGGATTTGCAAATGCACAGCATTATCCATAGCCATGATATGGTTTTCCATAAGAAAAAGATACATAAGAATCTTAAGTAGATAGTTGAGATACACAAGGTGATTGTTTAGGAGAAGACTTGGTCCCATACAGCTAGCTAGATAGCCTGTAGCAGCAAGCAATGGTCGGATGCTCCTATGCCCTAGGATCTACCTATTGTGTAGGATCAGCCTATTTTGAGATGCTCCACTAGAGCTAGACATTAGCTTGAGTTCTTTATGTTCTCCATGGATTATGTTATGGTGACAAATGCAGGTGAGTCTCTCTCTTATGATGAGCCCATGCACACATATGATAGTCACTTATGGGACATGGCTATGCAATTGAAGCTTGACTCCTTACAAACAAACCATACATGGGACTTGGTTTCTTTTTATATTTGCAAGAAGGCATTGCCATGCAAGAGGGTATACAAGTTGAAAACTATCCATGGATACTCCAAGTCTACTTATACATATTGGTAGCTAAGGTTTTCAAGCAAGAACATGGTGTTGACTTCAATAAAGTCTTTTCTTCTGTAGTCAAAATGATAGCCCTACACTTGTACTAGTATTGGTTGCTCAATCTAGATCTAGACCTTTATTGGATGGATATAAAGATAAATTTTCTACATGGGGACTTACATGATGAGATTTATATGCAGCAGCGTAAGGGCTTTGACGAAAAAGACAAGGAAGACCTAGTGTGCAAGTTGGTAAGGAGACTTTATGGCCTTAAGCAAGAACCTAGGGAATGGTACCACAAGTTTAATACTTTTATGCATTCACAAGGATATTGCCATAGTGCTATGGATTCATGTTTGTATAGAAAGAAGGCTCGTGATGGCAATCTTATGATTTTGGTACTCTATGTGGATGATATGCTTATTGCTAAAAGATCTCATGATGAGCCACATACCTTGAAAACTCAGCTCAAGAAGAGCTTTGAGATGAAGGACATGGGACAAGCCTCATACATTCTTAGGATGCACATCACACGTGATTGCTCTAAGGGGCTCCTTTATTTGTCACTTACAGAGGGAGTACATCTAGAAAGTCCTTGAGCAATTTCATATGTAGGATGGTAAGCCTATTGGTTTTCCTTTACCTTCTCATGTGAAAATTAGTTGGATCGATTGTCCATAGTTTGATGCGTAGAAGGCCAAGATTGCCAAGATCCATTATGCATCTCCAATGGGTAATTTCATATATGCCATGATAGCCCCTTGTCCCAAAATAACATTTGTAGTGGGAGCTATGGCATGCTATATGGCTACACTTGGCCGATGGCATTGGCATGCCATAAGGGTACCATGAGGTACCTGAAGGGCACATCAACTATGTGCATATATTATGGTGGTGAGGATACAGGAGTCATGAGGTACATTGACTCTTATTATGTATGACATTACAGACAGTAAGAAGTCCACCTCTAGCTATGTCTTCGCCTTTGCTAGAGGTGATGTTTCTTGGATGTCCAGGGTGCAGAAATGCATGGCCCTCTCTACTACTGAGGTTGAGTATATTATAGTTACTAAGGCTTGTAAGGAGGCTCTTTGGTTGGGCCCTCTGGTGGCAAACCTTGGTATTACTAATGTGGTCACTATATTGCATTTTAATTTTATGAGGGCCATTCAATTAGCCAAGAATCTGGTTTTCTATACGAAGACAAAACACATTAAGATGCATTATGAATTCATCAAAGAGGTCATCGGGGATAGGTCTATTGACCTCATCAAGATCTCTAATTGACCAAAATCTTGCAGATCTACCCATGAAAAGTCTCTCATCAGAGAATTTCTCCTTCCTTAGGAAGTTGATGGGCATTGGATGAGATGATGTCTTTCCTCGTCTTGTTGTACTTATGTACATTTTTACTTTGTCAATTTTTTCTCGTTCTCTCCTCACTAGGGGTACATTCATCTTTAAGTAGAAGATTGTCAAGGGTAAAGGTGTCTATGCCTAGCCACCTGTATATTACTATACTAACAGTACCTGCACACTAATACATTGCAGGTGGCGGGCATCCATCACTATCATTTCATTTTTTATTCTTTCAATGATACTTGAATAAAAGAAAGGCTACTCACACATTGTGACTATTGAAATCTTGTGTGTGTCTCTCTCTTATGCTCTTGCTCCTTTCACCAGAGCTCTTGCTTTTGCTCGTGTGCTTCCACTCTAGGTTCACTCCCTTCATTAAAATTATCCTACACTAAAATTATAGATGGATCGATAATCAAGCAATAAAAATTGCAATTTAGTAGCCCTAGAAACTTTGTATCACATAAACTAAAAGTCTACAATGAAAAATTACAAGTTTTCACATATTTTTCCTATTGAAATTGACTATGGTAGTAAAAATTGTAATGAAGATGCACATTAAAGTTGAGAGAAAAGGATGAGAGTAAAAACTCAATTCATATTTTAGGCAAGTACAATAGTTTTGCATTGGAATATAATCACGTGTCCAGTGTGCAAGGAGAATACCATTCTAAAGAAGATAACATTAGAGACTATATTAATTCCATTGGAACGAATGCATCCCTCACTACTTGAAGATTTCTTACAAGTTGGAAGTCCTTGGGAGTTAGAATGATGTGCTTCACATGTATTACATAATGCTAAGAATCAAGTCTACTAAAAATGCCTTTCTAACACACTACAAAGCATGAAAACGTTCTTTTGTGAAGCAATCGGGGACCCTGTGCCAAGAACCACCTCTTGCTTTTTGTACAATAGAGCTCCTATACAATCTTGCGAACAAGTCTTGAGAAGCTCACCTTTGGAATGATGAGATCAAAAGAGCAGTGGTACTTCCTGATTTCTCTTAAGGCCACTATACTTAGCTTCCACTAGCATTTCTTGTGGGAATGCTAAGGAGGACCCCTCTCAAGGTAGTTTGAGGAAGCTGGGTTAGATTGAGAAGGGGATGGTCTGTTCATAGGATGTGAAGTATCGTTGTGTCCAAGACTGCATCTAGGCTAGTAGATACTCTATGAAGCTAAACACGATATGAGGCTCTAAGGGAAAGCTTCTTCATGGCTACCTTAGACCTAGTCATCTTTCCTACACAATAAGAGATTTGAAATCTCAATGAATAAGATTGAAAGTGAAACCCTCTTATATAGTACTTAAAGACTCATTCACATAGATGCACTCTCTCTTTCTTTCTTAAATAATAAACTGTGTTTACACTAAGCATATTTTTCATCTTATTATCTTAGTTCTTTTCAAACCCATTTGCTAACTTCTCAAAGCCTGTTTCTAGCCACTTGGCATGGTTTTCTTTGGCACTTGAGGCATCATAATGCACTCTTTTAGTGGCATAAAGTAATTCAATCATGTCCACAATTGATTCACGTGTACTTTCATTTGCTCTACTATGATCCTATACTACCAAGATAGCAATTGGATCACTGGATTGCTACCATTCGCCCCCCACCATAATTGATTTTTCTTTAGTATGTTCCATCCCTCGCATGGACTGAACTGCAATACTTTGCTTTTCTACAAAGTATGGCCTATGTGCTTCAAGGATATGCTACAAAGGTATATATCACACATGAGAAAAAATATACTCAATAATTTATACAATCTATATACTTTTAAACTATTAACTTAGTACACACCATGTAATGTGTAATAAAACTTTTGCCTCATGCTTCTATCATATTTTCATAGTGTAAAATATACACGGCGCAGCGAACAGAATCTGAGAAAGAGATAGAGAGTACACAACAGATAAGAGGAGAATCAGTAAATTCTTTAACTCCAAACAACTGATACAAAGATGGCTCTGTCCACCAGTGCGCTTCCATTGTGTGAAGCTTAGATGGCGATCTAGACAGAAGATAGGTGAAGAGCTTAAGGCTAGCTGGAATAACAACTCTGACTGGGTGAAAGATGAGTGAGTGATGGCTGCGAAGGGGTTTAGCTTTTATAGCCCGCGAAGGTCGTTAGGTCGGACCGACCTACCATATGAGCCTCCACTAGTCGACCAGGGAATATTCCAGGGAATATTCCCTTTACCATCGGGCCGAGGGCGCTGCCCCCGAACCCCCACCAGGGGGGCCGCTGGCCCCCCTAGGACCCCCCAACTAGGGCACGCAACTCAATGCAATGTGCCTCGAGTTGCTACTAGCTTAACCACTCCGTCTAACCCAAAGATTAGACCCACAACAGTCACCTTTTTGCCATCCGGTCACATAGACCTCATCTGATATACAAGTCAGAACTCAACCAATGTCCGGGCTCACATTTGGCTTCTCCTCATAATGGGGGCCTTACAACTTTGAACACCATGGATCATTGGTAGCACCTAACGAGGGTGGGGCATTGATCATATCTAACACATAGAAGCTATTCATAGCATTAATAAATGCCCACTTAACTCCATTTTCAAATATCATCTTTCAAAGCAAGAGAGCCAATTTATTGATACTAATCCAAACCTTGACTTTGGCCTTTTCCCAACCTTATTTTATCTCCGTTACTTCAATCAAGAAGAATTGCAAAATGTAACTTTTTCCACCCATCATAATCTTACAACCTACAAGTTGTGGCATTCCCTTCCTCATTGATGGATATTGAAAGAAACTTTATAGCCTTTGCTTATCCAAAGCAAGGCTTTTTTAGCAAGTTACTTTTTTTTCCTAATCCCTTCTCATCTTTTTAAATCATTACTTGATGCTTGTGGGCCCAATTTCTAATAGCACTCATTCCATATTCCTATACGTTGCAAAGGCTTCTTTTTTCGATTGCACCCTATAAGTAAATAAACCCATATACAATTTTCTCCATGATTCTGACAAAAGCATGTAATGAAAAAATATCAACATGATCCAATGGAATATTGAGGATGGGATTCCAAGTGGGATCTTCTTTATCCTACATTAGTGTAATACTTGTTACCCTTTGCCAGTTCTTCTTCCTATCCTTTCCTTCCATCCTGTCTGTCAAACAATATAGGTATGTATGCTTTGCATTTGTACCATTAGAGATTCCACACATGCATTTTAAAGTTTTCAAGTCTCATGAAAGATGCCATTCCACCAAGTATTGACCATATCCTCCAACTGAGAGCATCTCACCATATTCCTGATGATAGATGATGTTTGGAATGCTTATATGTATAAAGAACAATTATAGCACCTCAACTGTTTCTTTAGGAACCTCAAATGTAGTGAGCCACCATACATGGCGCTTTGATTGAACATTAAAGTTCCCTAGGTTGTTCTTATCAAATTGTAAATCTCTATTAATCGAAGTTACACTAACTCTTTCAAGCTTTACTTCTGTAATGACCTCTATTTCATCCGGTTTTATGAAAAACTACAATTTACCATTACATTCCTCAATAAACATATTATAGTACACCATCATTATTGTCTACACCTTGTATAGATGTAGATAATGATTGTTGAGTTCGGTGAGCTTCACCTCATATGTATTTTTGGTCTCAACCTTTAGCATTTTTATGCCTTGAATATGCATGGGATCTTCTATGAGCTCTGAAACCTTTCCATTAAGTTTTCATCATGCCTCTATTAACTTTAAATGTCTAAGAAAATGAACGATTCTATTTCTTCTCAACACATAACCAAGCCTAGCCTTCACACCCTTGAACATTTTTGAGTAAGTCGTTGTACTAATACTAGCCATGTCACAAATGAATTAAGCATCCATAGATAAGAACTTATTTGACACATCTTTCAACATGGACTCAATCACCTTCTCCTTCATAGCCTTGAACATTGGATTCCTCAAAATGTTTTCCAATGTACTTATCTTTAGCAATCTTCTAATAGATAATCCAAGCTTACCATCACCTAGGCTTTCATTCTAACCTTCATTGATTAGCTTCTTCTTTCTTTTGTGCTCATGTATTAGCTTGATGTTTATCTTTCTAAGGTCATCCATTTGTGCCTATACCTCCTCATATGAGATACCAATGTCATGGATAGTGTCTTGCATTGTGACAATCTAATTATTTTGTTGAATTATAGTCTCATTTAGCTATGCCACTTGTCATAATATGAGCTATTGTATATGAAGTTGATGTGCATTAATCATATCATGATAATCTTTTATGGTTGCTTGGCAGGTTGGAAATACTTTGAATGCATGATCATTGAACCGCCTAGTGTAACCAAGCAACCCATTATTACCCTCACATACATACTTCAAAAAGTTTGTAATTCCTAAAAAAGTTAGAGATCTATTGGTTAGGGAATCAATTAGATGGATTCCCCCATCAACCCACAAGTCCACGTGATTCAATCCCATCTGCCTATAACTCTATAGAACTTGAGTTTTGTCACTGGTACATTGGATCCTTTTAAACAATGGGGCATATTTGACCTCTACCTCAATATGGAGCTCCTCCTTTCTTGTATTTATTATACTTATTACATGTGCCCCAGTTATAGGTATATGAATCAATTACATAGAGATGCTAATGAGAATATGAGATTTAGTATCTAGAGAGCTAGACTAGAGAGAAGCCAAATGATACACTTATATGTTAATAAGAATAGGGCTATTGAGTTTACAATGATAAACTAGAGAGGCACAAATAGAGACACTGAGATAGACATATAAAGAGATAAATGAAAATAGTTTGGTTTGGTATCTATATGGAGATAGGTTGGAGGGGATGTATAGAGATATTAATAGAAATGGGGAGCCTACTTCATTGTCTCAAGAGATAGAGTAGAGATGCATAGACAGACACACAAAGGTATCAAGTTGGGGGGGGGGGGGGGGGGGGGGGGGGGGGCGGGGCGGGGTAGCTTAGTTCATTGAGGGAGGATAGATAGACAGACATAGATAGATTCCATATAGTGGTTATGGATGAGTGATTGTGAGCATATAAGTAGTTCTTTCTATTAATGAAGGTTGAGTAACCATAGAGAAGAGATCACAATAGAGCTATGAGAGAGTTAAAAAATGGGAGAAATTGGCTTAGAGAGTAAGGTTATCCAAGAGTTCTCGTATTTTAGAAATTTCAGTTTTACCTCAAAAATCTCTAAAAAATAAAAAACATTAACCAAGAAATTCGTTTTTCCACAAGAAGCTAGAATATTAAAAAATTTTAAGATATCTTAAAAGGAACTTTTGAAAAAAAAACTTATTTTTGATTGAAATATCAATTACTTTTTATTTACTAATCATGTTGCATTAAAAACCAAGCACCACACTCCCTAACTAACTCCTTTTTTAATATAAAATTCAATTGAAAAAGGGTTATTGAATGAGGAAAGAAAAGGAACCTAAGCAAATCCTTTATGCATAAGATAAAAAAGACAAAATGAGATTGCAAAAGTTAAAAGAGAATATGATTATTTTACTACTTTTCTCTCCTCTTTTCCTTGTTTTAAGGAGGAGAGAGGGGGAGACTAAAAGGCCCATTTCTGAGTTCATTTTTTTTCTAATGGCAAAGGCAAAACCAAAATCCGAGAACAAGTACTCTTGTGCATGTTATAAAAGTACAACATCTAGCCACTCCCATCCCCACACACAAGAGATAGCAACTAGTGATTGTAGAGGGAGGATCTGCAAACTAACTGAGAGCCTAAGACTCAAGTGAATCCAACACCATGACAAGGAGTGCTAAGCCTTGCGACTCCTCAAGCCATCATAAGCTAACTTGAGTGCAAAACAAACATATACTTGTCAAAACTCTTGTTTCAATTGAGCTTTAAAAGGTTTCATCATGATGATGACTTGCATATAGAGCTTCAAAGCTCTCTCTCTAGTGTGCTAGGGTTTTGAAAAGTCCATTTCTCATCGTACATACACTAGATCTCATTGCTCAAATAGACCTTATCTATGGGTTCAAAGCTTGGGAGTGACTTTCTTACAAAGCTTGAAATACAAATATTACCCTAGCAAACTAGCATTGCTTGCTACATCTACAACTTGAACTAGAACTCTATAACAACTTGAGTATTACAATTGATTTGGGATTGCAATCATACTCCTTGCCACTTGCAAATGACCATATTGACAAAAATTTTCTTGGACCATCTAGTTGACTAACTAAGAGTAAATCATCCTCATAAGAACCAAGTAATGTACTAAACACAATACATCACATGAGCTTGAAGCCAAAGCCCAACTAGTACTTACTAGGGTTCCATGCCATAAGTTGTTAAATGCATACCCAAAAATAGTAGTCATTGTAACTACTATTAAGTACCAAGTTAAGCCTCGGCAAACACCCCCAACTAGGTTTCCTTAGAGCTAAATCTTTATAAGTCATAGTAAACTTTGGAACCTTGAGAAACAAACCCTAAGTAAGGGATACTAGACCATGGTTAGAGACACAACACATACAAACTTATCAACTTGGAGGCACTGAGAGTTGTTCTTCCAAAGTAAGTTATTGCTAGATCTACACAATCTTGCATAGAAGTTCATGACCTACATGGTCATGACTCTTACTCTGCAAGAGAGGCTCCTCATGTTTGATGAGTTAGATAGGGGTATCGGTCATTCACAACATACTCAAAGGACATAGGGCAACTAGAAGAACTAAAAAAGATATTCGAAAAGGATAACTCAAAGAACTGAAAAAGGATAATCAAGCAAAAATGTAAACAAAAAGCTAAACCTCCACCAAGAATCAAACTTGAGGCCTAGACAAGTCTGCAACATCCAAAACAACCACGCATATGGGTAGTAGCTAAAACACTAATAAGAAATAATAAAGGGAAGGGGGAAAAGGAAGCAGTGATGATACACAAGAAGCACGTCAAAGACATCTGACTAAGGGAGGAAACAACTAACCCATACGCACAAAGAACAAAGTATTAGCATGCCTATCCAACCTATGAGGGCTAGTAAGGCAATGAATTGATTGGCATTGAGAGTGCTACATAACCATGAACTTCTCACCCAACCTCTTAATGGAACCTACTTTCCTAAGATGGACAAAAAGGATCTTATGCTTGCTTATCAAATTTCATCAATTTTATTGAGGTGTTAGTTAGTCAAGAAGAACCTAGAACCATGTTTAGCTCAAGTTCAAATACTAATAGCCTAAAACTCAAGTCAATCAAATTTCCCTTGGATATCCAATAATTGATCTCACAATACAACCAACACACTAGAATAAAGCATGCAGCAAAGAGAGAGAAAGAGAGAGGGGGAGGGCATGTCAACCATAGATGAGAGGGGGGGTAGGTTAATAGAAATGAGCTTGATTTAAAAAGGGAAAGGAAAAGAGAGGATAGTGAGAGGGGGGGAGAGGTTTGGGATATTAGGTAGGTTCGAGAAGCCCTTTAGAGGTTTAGGGCCTCTCGAGCCTATAACTAAGATAATATAGTAATATATATTGGAAAAGGAGGCCTCTATGGTGGTGCTCTATGTCCTTATTAGTTGCTTGGATTTTGAAAGATGACTCACAAGGATGAAGGACTCTTTATTAAGAGAAATTAAAGCCATTTTGCATGTTTAGTGCTCATTCCTCACTCTCACACAAAACTGTATGCATAGATAAATAACTCTTCTAGAGAATGCAACAAAGTGACATGTAATTGTTTAACATGTTACTCTAGCCTTCTATAATGAGTTACTAATGGTACTATCAAATAGATACTTGTATTTCCACTCATAAATGTGGTAACACATATCTGCACCCACAGCAAAATGAGAATGGCATGAACAAGGAATGTAATACTTTGGTCATTGACCATTATTGGAACTCTTTCAACTTTATAACACTAACATAGTAACTATACAAGTAAGACATGCTCAAACGAGACTAACAACTTGTTTAAAATCCAAACAACAAAAATAAGAGAGTATGACAACAACCTCCTTATTACTCAAAGAAGCAACTTGATATTGAGACATAATACAAGAGAACAATTTGCAAATAATGCAAAGGATGACCCACTTGGAATGAAAAGTAGAGGATAACAAAGAAAACATGTAGATTGATAAGTTGGTGAGTCAAGAATGTGCATGCATGTGTGCGCACGTGCACGCGCGTGCGCGTGCGCGTGCGTGCGTGCGTGCGCACGTGCACGCGCGTGCGCGTGCGCGTGCGTGCGTGCGTGCGCACGTGCACGCGCGTGCGCGTGCGCGTGCGTGCGTGCGTGCGCGCGCGCGCACGTGTGTGTGTGTGTGTGTGTGATACAATCAAAAGTACATAAGTATCATGAATGAGTTTTAATAATGATATAGAACTACCCATAAGGATGAAGAAAGACATGAACCAATATAAGTAGCTAGGAATATAGAGCAAGCCTACATATTTATTACTAAAAGAACTAGATAAGAGTCAAGACGAATATAGAGAAAGTCTACATATTTACAATAAAAACAAGTAGACAAGCTAGATATGGTGTTCTTTAAAGGCCATCCAACCTTTTGTATAACAACTACATCTCACAAAATATGCACTTAAAAATGAGAGAGCTAAGTTTGATGAAGTAATAAGCACTAAAATATATGTAGATATGCTTGACGATATGCCCTTAGCTTCTTCTTGGGCAAATCATAGACAACACATCTTTAAAGAAGAAATGAATTTTATCCCTATATCTCCTAAAACTCAAGTTTATTAACATATTCAATGAGTTGACCATATGGGAGCCAACCCAATTGGTAGGGGGCATCGTTTGTGTTGTGTATCATTGCTCAAGCCCTAGTTGAGTGGCTTAAGGGGATTTCCATGTTAGGGTGATCATTACCTTTTGAGGTGCAAGCCTTTGGGCCCTTGGGCTATGGCCCAATTAATAAAATAAAAGCCAAAATGTTCCACATTAAAAAAGTGTATGTAATGGTCTTTTGGTAATCATGTATTGTGCTTAAATTAGCCACAAATTGACCAAATTTCTTTCTTCAAATATGACTATAATTATAAATAAACTAACTAGGGCACATGCAACCCAACCCTTCCTTGGTACACCATCCAACCTCACTATGTGTGATGAAGTAATTGGCATCATCACTTCATCTTTAAAAAATTGTGTTGAGTTTCACCTCTTCCTCATATGCGCCACACATGAAGTCTCCAAGATCAACTATAGTGGATACAAAAATGTGAACTGCAAACAACGAGTCAATAGTGAGGAGCACATGCCCAAGATGTCTCCAATGTCCCATCATTGTAGAAGGAAAAAGGCAAATTGTAGCAAAGGCCACCTTTATCCATGACCAATCTATATGTCACACCAAGTCTCATCATGCTAGTTGAAGCTTGTTAAACGAAGGAACACA
Source organism: Lygodium microphyllum (assembly GCF_053477565.2). NCBI lineage: Eukaryota > Viridiplantae > Streptophyta > Polypodiopsida > Schizaeales > Lygodiaceae > Lygodium > Lygodium microphyllum. The sequence continues at coordinate 105,934,637 of NC_141138.1, forward strand.
TAAATAGTCCAATGTTTGCAAGATGTTCGTGAAATATGCATATGCCACATCAACTTGCGCCTCAATTAACATTTTGGAGCTCATGTGAGCAGTATGTCAAGGACCAAGGTTAAAGCCTAATTTAAAAGTAATATTCTTTTTAACCAACATGGCTACAATCCCTATGAAGGCAACATAAACGTTTTTCTACATTAACTTGTTAGCATTGTCCATTGAGGCATCTATTACAATGATATTGTGAGAAGCTAATTCTTCTTTGAAAAATAACCCTTAGTTAACTTAAGTGGCTCACTTTTAGAGAGAATGCTAATAACAAAAGGACACGACTATAAAGGATGATGAGTTTGTCAAATCTTTGCAAGTTTATTGGGAAGAAGCAATCTAATTGGTTATTGACCTTGTTAAAAGCTAGAGAGATGGATCCAAGCAATTATGAAGGCCTCCAAGATGCATGGCAAAAATTAGGCTCTATGTCAAAGGAAAGTTGTGGATGCACTATCTAGTTTAGAATGCATACTATGTTCACTCTTGTTGATTAAGGATGGCATTCTTATCAAGACCTACAAGAAGTTGAAGCTTTCATTGTGTTAACCCTAGTGCAAAGAAAGCAAAAAGAAAGAAAAAGAAAATAAAAAAGACACCAGACAAAGCTAAAAAAGACAGCCCAACAGAAAAATAGGAGGAAATGGGCCAAAAGCGCAAGAAGCAAGCTGAAAAGTTCAAGGCAAGTGCAAAAGGGGAAAGTCGCATTTTAAATATAGAAGCACACCCTAAATCCTTGTAAAATAGCACATGGCTCCCTCCTTTGCAACTTCTACATGTAGATGAGCGTAGGTGAAGGAAAAATGTAAACAAGAGGAGAATAGGAAAAGAGAACCTAGGCTAAAAATAACCAATCGTATAAAAGAAGGATAGGCACCCAAGGGGAGTAGGGCATGTATAAAAAGCAAAAAGTAAACGAAGAAGCTCATTGTTGTGACCCTTGGGTGCCTATGGTATAAAAGAAGGATAGGCACCCAAGGGGAGTAGCAAAAAGTGAATGAAGAAGCTCATTCTTGTGTGTGACCCAAACTAGCTCTCTTCTTCTTCTTCTTCTTCTTCTTTCTACTTGTGCTTGTGGTTAAGAAAGAGTGTGTGAGGGAGTGAGGGAGTGAGTGGGTGAGAGTAGAGACCATGGTGGAGAAGCTCTCCATCTTCTCCTCTCTTCTTCTTCTTCTTCTTCTTCTTCTCTCATGCATGGCAATGGAGCTTGGAGCTTGGAGCTTGGAGCTTGAGGATCAAGCTTGCTTGAGCTTGCACCTTGGATCGTCAAGCTACCGAAGAGCTCATGGGAGGAGGCAACTTGATCGAGCATAAAGGTAAGCTCACTACACCCGTAGGTGTGAGAGGTAGCCATTGCACTTCACTTGAAATGCTTGAAACAACAAGTGCTCCATGGGTCTTGGCGGTTGAGCAAGAGCTCCCAGATTTTGGTTCCATTTCAAGCTTTGAGTGCTTGCACACTCCAAATCAAGCACTGGAGTAGGGTTTGCCCCGAACCGGCAGTGCTTGAAATAGGATGGAAGTGGAGGAATGGGAGGGCATTCAATCTCTTTTCCAAGTAATTTTAGTTTTTAAGTTTTAGGCAAGTAGGTTGGAGTATCTTAAGTGTTTGCTTGTGATTTGGATGCATTTAGGTAGGGAAAACTCAAGAAAAACAGGGAAACAAACAGTAGGGTTACTACTGTAAATAGGGTAAAACTAGGAGAAAAAGGGGCTTCAAGGCATTAAGAGAGGAAAGAGAGAAGGAGGGGAGTGAAAAACTAAAGGACAAGGGTTTAATAGGCAAAGAGAGCAAGGGGGAGCTCATTTCTACACTAAGGATTTGAGAGTGTGTGTGTGTGTGTTGGATAGGTTTATTGCAAGGTAGCAAGGAGGAAAGGAGAGCTTTGATTTGTACAATTGAGCATATTCACAAGTTATAGGTGAGTTGTTTTGATTTTCTAACCCCTTGATGTTTGATCCTAGAGCTTGCTAGGGACTAGAAGAACGCATTGAGAGTGTTGTGCCAAGGATTCATCGAGTCTGCACCCATTTTTATCATTGCAGTTAGACGGTCCAATTCCTAGAATCGAATCGTTCGACTGCCAAAAGTCTCCTCATTTTTGTAATCAAACACTTCAGATCATTCAATCAAATAACACTTGGCTAGTGAAAAATTGGATAGCTTTGACCATCCAATTTGGACAAATCGGATTCAAATAGTCCAAAATCGAACAACCTAAAATCAGATTTCCAATTCTGGGAATCAAACCAAAACCTACAAATCAGACAAAAGAATAAAACATTAGTTTCTGGCAAATTTTGATCTTCCCATACCCTATAGAGGCTAAACCCTAGCCGTAGGATATCCCAATAAATCCCTAGGCAAGTGGATAGGGCAATAGAGGTGACGAAATTGAGGGTTGAGACCCGACAGGTAGTTGAAGAGCAACTGCAATCACTAACCATGTCCCAATAGAGATCCAAACTAACAACCTGAACCTATTAGCCTTTAGATTATGCATCAATCATACAGCAAGGACCTAGACTGGACCACCATGACTTACTACCACTCGTATGGGAGAACTAGCACTAACTAAAATTAATTGAAGGAAGTATGATCTGTGTTGATTATGATTGAACTCACACACTTTATCAACCACTTGAAGTGCACAAGGAAAGATAAAAAGCATGATCACTCCACCACTAGTGTGTCCAATTCATGTAACATTGCAAATTGGTTTATATAACAAGGAACACACCAATGGGGTTTAAGTAAGAAATGAACCCACTAATAGGAGAGTGAACCCTTAGAAGTTTGATACAATCTGAGAACCAGATATGAAGTGAACAACTGAGAGATGACACAATTAGGGACACAGCTTTGCTTGATCTGATCGACACCCTAGTTACTCAAGAAATTGCTGACATGTTGGGAGCTAGCACAAAACCTATGGGGGACAACAAGCTCGACTTGGGAAAATTCCCAATTAACATTCATCAAATGGTAAACCAATACAACTTGCAAACCAAAATGGTGCATCATGGTAGACTAGCCACCAAGGAGATCATAGCTGATCTCAAGGAAGAGAAAAGGTTGGCAAGAAAAGCAGTACAAAGCATTGCTACCTACAACCAAGAGAAGTGAGCTCAGAAATTGACACAAACATAGAAATGTGCAAGGTCCAACATGTCTTAGCTCTCACCAATAGAACCAGGGTAGGACCAAGTGTTGAGAGGGAGAGAACACTAGAGGCTACTCTTATGGTGAGCAAGCTTCTCATGAAGCAACTCCTAGACAATACAACTATAGAGCAGAGCGGAGCAACCCCAACAACTACGTTGCTAGCAAGACTAGGAATCATGCAAAACTCTAAGAGCCAGACAAAAATACCTATGGTTGCTAAGCAACTCAACAAGTATCGGCCTAGCAATGACCCATGTAACTTCATGGAGCAATTTGAGCAAGTATGTGAGGTGGACAACCTCACGGACCTTGCTCAATGAGCACAAGCTTTCAGACACAACCCTAGCAACTACATTGCTAACAAGACTAGGAATCATGCCAAAGTCTAAGAGCTAGATCAAAATACCTACAGTTGCTAAGTAACTCAACAAGTACCAGCAATGACCCATGTAGCTTTGTGGAGAAATTTGAGCAAGTATGTGAGGTGGACAACCTCATAGACCTTGCTCAACGAGCACAAGCTTTCAGACTTTACCTAGAAGACAAAGGATGGATGTGATTTACTAGCTTCAAACGTAATAATTTTAATAATCTTAAGAGTCTCTTCATCAAGAGGTTCTCCGAAGCAGGATACTCTGACAAACTCATCATCAAGTTGATGAATGTCAGCCAAAAGGATAAGAAGGATATCGGAGATTACATCACCCACGTGGGGAGTCTCTTTAAGAGAATTATAGTCACAAAATGACCTAATGAATAAGCGATCTTCATTGTATTTATAAATGGAATCTGAAGTGAAGAGCTCTACAAGGCCTCGGTGAGCAACTTGAACCTACAAAAGGAGGTGCTAATTTGGAACTTTGAATAATCCATATGCGTGGATGACTTTCTCAAGGTGAGAAGCTCCAGAACCACAACCCGAGATGGCACTATCGCTAGATCCTTAGAGAGAGCTACAGTCATTAGCAAGAGATCTAGCTAGAACACACAAGATAAGGGAAAAGAGCCAAGAGTTGGTAGACATGAAGCTAGAGTTGTCTAAGCTTCAAGAGGATGAGAAGGCCCACACAACCAATCATGCAATGTGTGCATTGTGGAGGAAATCACCTCCCAACTAAGTGCTTGGATCTAGGTCAAGACCATACACTAATTGAGGTAGGTTTGGCAATGACATGATGCATTGTAGATTGCCAAGACGATTTCCATACTTACAACCATACAATCAGCTTACTACCCAAGGAATAGGCTATTGAACTTCAAAAGGGGAGCTCCATTAGCTCTCCTAGCACCCAATGACTCAAAGCTAGTCGCCCCCCTAGAAAGGACATAAATCTTATAGGGATACCTAGACCACCTGGACCCATCGTGACCCATCCATCTAGTGACACTTCGATACATTACCTAGAGGAGTCGAACGAGGATGAAGCATACACAAATTCTTATGTCTCATATGACAAAGATAGTAACCCCATCTTAATGGATTTTAGACCAATGTTGGTGATGGCATTAGGCAAGGGAAGAGGTAGAGGAATGGGAGGACGAAACCAAGAACCTATCACATACTAGACTTGCAGTCACCCAAGGCATATCTCATCTTGCTGCCCCAATGGCTTCGAGACAAAGCCAACTTGAGATGTATAGAGTCTGGGATCACACACTTATATGCTGAGTGCCCTAGGTGAAAAAAATCCACTAGTTTTGAAATTATGCCATCCGTACCATTGGGGTTGTTTGGGGTTGAGACACTTGATGGTGAGGCCATGTCAATGTCATTGAAAGTCATGACCCAAGTACAAATAAAGCAGGCCGACATCTCATCACCCGAATCTAGCAACCTTGACTTAGCTATTTAATAGGCAAAAAGAGCTTTAGGAGAAGGAGAAAAAGGGCTGAGACGAAGGTAACGCTTAAGATAGATAGTACCACCACATTACCCAAGGGGAAGCAAGTCACAGTTGCAAAAGCAAAAACATCTACTTCCAAGATAGCAGAAAAGGGGAGTGCCAAGATTGGGGAGTATCCTTACCTGAGGCACAAATTAGAAGTAGTAAAGAAGGTGAAGGAGTGGGTGAGAGAAGCCCAAGAGCCCCTCAAAGATATTAGACCTATTATAGAAGATGAGATCGATGAGCTCTCTATTGTGAGCACACTAGTCTCGCCAATACAATTAAGTTCAAGAAATGCATCTATACCCCATGTAGCACCACACAGACAAAGCCTAAACACCATAAGCAAGCAAATCAATTGAGATCACTAGAAAAGGAATGTAGAGACTAATGAAAAGTAAATAGTTGGGAACTTTCTCATGAAATTGATATCAACCCTTGTAACTCTACCTTTGGGAGAGTTCTCTAGCAAAATTCAACACTATGGCAAGGGTTAAAGTAGTGGGTAGAAAGACCTAATGAGCTTGGAGTGACTAACTTGCCTAACCACAATGCAATAATGCATATACCAAGCTTAACCCTAAACTCAGTGCCTAAGTCTTTACATGTAAATGATTTTTGGGAAGGCATAGATATGCATGCAGTTTTACCCCATCAATGCATTAGGAGATGCTACAATGAAGGGAATTGTAGATTCATGAGAGAGAGTCAGTGTACTCTGCTATACAATCCTGTAGGCTTAGGGCAACCCACCTATGTAGACCTTTAGGTTTAATGTCACACTGGCTAATGAAATGAAAATTAGACCATTTGGCGTACTAAAAGACTGGCCCTTGAAGATAGCTAGAGTCTAGTTCTCGATGAACTTGATAGTCATGAAGGGAGTGGACTACAACATCCTAATAAGTCAACCTTGGATGAAAAATGCACAAGTGATAAAAGATTGGGGCAACAAACTAATATTCTTGTGAAAGGTGAGAAGGATCGAAGCTTGCTTGGAAGTGAGCTATGGCGGAGAGCAAGAGCAAGAAGAGAGAGAGACACAAATGGGAACTCCAACATTCACAATGTGTGACTAGGCCTTCCTTTATTCAAATTATCACTAAAAGAATAAAGAATAAAGTGACTGTGAATGGCCCCCGCCACCTGCAACGTGCAGTGGTGGATACTGTCAGTGTAGTAATACACGAGCAGCTAGGCAATGGTGCCTTTACCCCCATCAACCTCCCCCTTAAAGATGAATCTGCCACATTGAGGAGTGAAAAGAAAAAGAAAAGATAGTACAATGTACACATGTACAACAGGATGAGGAAAAACATCATCTCATCCAATGCCCATCAATCTCCTGAGGAAGGCAAAGCGCTCAGTAGTGAGGCTTTTCATGAGCTGATCTATAGGATTTTTGTCAGTGGAGATCTTGACAAGGTCAACAAACTTGTCCTCCATGACCCCACGTATGAAGTGATACCTCACCTCAATGTGTTTTGTCTTCGCATGGAAGACAGGATTCTTAGCTAGCTAAATAGCACTCGTAGAATCTGAATGCATCATAGGCATGAACCCAAGGTCCTGAACCAAACATGCCAACCATATGTCCTCCTTGCAAGCCTCAGTGGCCGCAACTTACTCAGCCTCAGTGGTAGAGAGAGTTGTACACTTTTAAACCCTAGACATCCAAGAAACAGCACCTCCAGCATAGGTTAAGATATAGCCAGAAGTGGACTTCCTACTATCTGCATGTCCTGCATAATCGGAGTCTGTGTAGCCCACAACTCCTGTAGCCTGGCTACCATAGCAAATACACATATCTATTGTGCCTTTCAGGTATCTCATGATATCTTTCGCGGCATCCCAATGTTTCTTGCCATGTGTAGCCATATAGCATGTCACAACACCAATTGCAAAGGCAATATCTAGACGAGTGGCTATCATGGCATACATCAAGCTGCCCACAACTGATGCATAAGGGATCTTGACCATCTTGGCCCTTAGCTCATCCGTCTACGAACAATCGGCCTATGAAACCTTCACATTAGAAGGTAATGGATAGCCAATAGGCTTTACGTTCTGCATGTGGAAATGCTCAAGGACTTTATGAATGTACTCCCTCTGTGAGAGGTAGAGTAGTCCCTAATGCCTATCGTGCTTAATGCGCATACCAAGAATGTGAGAGGCATGTCCCAAATCCTTCATCTCAAAGCTCTTCTTCAATTGAGATTTAAGAGCATCCATCTCATCATGAGCTTTCCCTGCTATTAGCATATCATCCACATAAAGTACCAAAATAAGCAATGAGCCATCATGGGCTTTCTTTGTGTAAAGACACGGATCCATAGCACTTCTATTGTAGCCTTGTGATTGCATAAAGGCATCAAACTTATGATACCATTCCCTAGGTGCCTGCTTCAAGCCATAAAAACTTTTCTTTAATTTGCATACTAGGTACTCCCTGCCAGGTTCTGCAAAGCCTTTAGGCTGCTCCATGTATATCTCATCATGCAAATCCCCATGCAAGAATGCAGTCTTGACATCCATTTGATACATGTCCAAGTCAAGCTATGTGACTAAGGCCAAAACCAAACTTAGGGTGGTCATCTTGACCATAGGAGAAAAGACTTCATCAAAGTCAACTCCATGCTCCTGTTTAAAACCCTTAGTGACAAGTCTTGCCTTATAAGCCAGCTTGGGGTTTCCAGAGATACTTTTTAGCTTGTACACCCATTTGCATGGCAAAGCCTTCTTTCCCTAAGGCAATGCAACCAAATCCCAAGTCATATTCTTGTGCAAGGATTCTATCTCAGACTGCATAGCCCTCTCCCAGGAGTGACTGTCACCCCTGCACATAGCCTCATCATAGGTGAGAAGCTCTCATGCATCTGTAACCAAGACATAATGCATCAAGGGCTCAAATCTATTAGGCAGACGTCTATCTCTAGTAGAATGTCTCATGGCAGACTCTGTTACCTGTCCAACACTCTAGCCATGTGTACCAACTGCTGATGCAAGATGTCCAACTGGTTGTGCAGGAACTCCTGGCTCCTCCTGGAATATAACCCTGCGTATCTCTACCACCTTCTCAGGCTGCCGATGCATCTTGTTTTCATGGAAGACTACATCATGGCTGCGGATGACTTTCCGCCCCTGCGGATCCTAAAGGCAATAACCCATCTGGCCTGCATCTCCATAGCCAAGGAAAATGCATTTTACACTCTTAGGATCCAGTTTAGTACACTTGTCCTTGGGCACATGCCAGAATGCCTCATATCCAAAGACACATAGATACGCATAAGATGGAGGTTTCCCAGTCCATACCTCCTCTGCAACCTGGAAATCCAAACCATTAGAAGGTGATATATTTATGACATGCACAGTTTTATTGATTGCCTTAGCCTAAAAGCTATGTGGTAAGCCTGCATGGCTAAGCATACTGCGTACACACTCCTCGATGGTTCTATTCATCCAATCAGTCAAACCATTCTGGGGTGGGGTAGAGGGGGAAGTCAACCGATGCTTAATACCCCTCTCATCACATAGTTGCTCAAAAGCACATGACACATATTCTCCCCCATTGTCAGTCCTAAGGCATTTCAACCTATGCTCAGTATGGTTTTCAACAAATGCAAGCCATCTTTGAAATACAGCCAAGACAACGGACTTAAGCTTAATGGGGTAAGCCCAGACTTTACGCGAAAAATCATCAATGAACGTCACAAAATACTTTGCACCACCCATAGACTGACAGGGCATGGGCCCACAGACACCCGAATGTACCAATGCCAAGGCTCACTCATGCGTGTCCTACCAGACTTCTTATGTGTATTCCTAGTCTGTTTGTCATAAAGACAATGCTCACATGAATCAAAACATACATAGTCAAGGGGTGGTAAGTATTGCAAACCAGAAAGCATTTTCATTCCCTTCAAGGACATATGGCCCAAATTGGCATGCCAAAGAGATACATGTGGGATGGAACTCACTGACAAAACATGGTCAACAGAGGACCCATCAATTACAAGAGGATGGAGGCTGCCAGCTTTGGCACCTCTAGCAAGCACAAGTCTACCACGGATGACCTTCCAAGTAGAATCCCCAAATGAAACATAAAACCTAGTATCATCAAGCTACCCTGTAGACACAAGGCTGCGTGTAAGCGCACGAACATGACGTACATCCTATAACAGAAAAGTACTACTAGTAGAGAACTGCAATCGTACATCCCCAATGCCAACAATAGCAAGTGACTTGTCATCACCCAAGTGAATTAAACCATAGACGGTGCGGTAGGAGTGGAACCACTGACAACATGGTGTAACATGAAATGAAGCACCAAAATCCAAAAGCTAGCACTGCACATACATAGAGTGAACATCGGTCAATGACGTAGCATCACAAGAACTGGCTGCAAGTATGTACTCCTCATCGGAGTCATCAGTCTCCATGGCATTTATCTCCTCGATTTTCACATTGGATTTCGCAGGCACAATGCTACGATCAGAGGACTTTTCCTGTACTTTGTCTTTCCCCTTCTCTTTGCACTTCTCATTGCGCAACTCATAACACTGTGGGTATATATGGCCCTTTTTTCCGCAATGATGACATATCACATTAGCATTTCTCCCAGAGACCTGTTGCGTGACTTACCACGTGACTTAGACCTAGACTTCTGCGAGTCTCTGTCATGGCTATTCCCACGGTCATTCTTGCAGTTACCATCTCTGCCTCTAGCAGTCAAAGCATGCGACACACGAGAGGCATCCAAGTTCTTACATTTGATCTCTTCCTGCAGAAGAGCACTCTCTACATCAGGCAAGTTCAAAATAGTAGTAGGAGCACATAAGGCAGTGCAGAATACATCCCATGACTCACTTAGAGTCTCAAGCAAAAACAATGGAGTAACCTCATCATTAAAGGTAATACCCTGCAAAGTTAAGTTCTTGAGAATAGCATGGAACTGGCTCAAATGAGTAGACATTGTCATATTCTCCTTCATGTGTAGGTCCATAAGTTGCTTCAGCCAATACGTCTGACTTGCTGGACTTTTCTTGTCATAGAGGTTCTTAATTTTATCCCAAAGCTGCCAAGCACTTTGTGCTTTCTCAACCACATTGTAATACACTTGTTCAGTGAGAGACAAGATGAGGGTGGACTTGCATAACTCATCAAGCTCATCCCATTCGTCATCAGTCATAGTTTCAGGCTACTCACCATGCATCCTTAGTGGCTTTATCTGCGATTTTTGCACCAATACCTGCCAAACTTGGCTCTTCTAATAGGCATAATTCGTACCATCAAGCTTAGTGATATTGAAGATAGCACTGTCACACTAGAAGAAGAACCCATAATGCAGTCCAAAACAGTGCAGACAATTGAAAATTGCTTGTTATTTTCTACTGTAACTAGCCAAAAATACCGCCAAAACCAAGGTAAAATGACCACGAACTAATAGCTAATGATGTTGCCCACCAAGTACCGTCAAAAGTACATAAAATCAGGATGATTCAGCATAAAAATTCCACATCGTTCCATACATAACTGCTTGCTGTAATAAATTACAGCCAGGTACAATGAGAGCAAACTGTAGGCAAAATCAATGCACCAAGTCAACCACTGACTGTCAAAGCATAACCAGCATCAAGCAGGCATAAATCAGCATCTGACAGTCATACGGACATCGAGCAAACACCCAAGAATGTCAAAACAAATCTGTCAGTAAGCCAGCACACCCCCTGTGTAATAGGGCAAAGTGTACACAACACTAGCAAGACCTGACACAAAGAGGTGTATGCTCAGGGAGTGCGAAGCCCAAATGAACCCAAGTACATGTATGCGGACTATAGCATATCAACCATGCAACATCCAAGTGAAGAAGATCCCAGTCTCAGAAGACTCAAAGCTCAATAGCATAAACCACCTGCTCAATGTCTGTCAAATATCCAACGATGCTCCCACTAGCACAAAAGCCATATGGATCAAGCCAAGAAGCTCAAGAAGGCCATATGAGAGCACCAGTGACGAAAGATCGAAGACCAGACATCATGAGCATATAGGCTTTGTAGCCTCCAATTAGAGCATCCATAGACATCAACTATATCCCAAATACAACTCTGGCAAGCCAAGAAATATCCCAAGTAAGCTCTTGGAAGCCAGATGCAAGCCAAGACAAGGCACTAGTAGCAATTGGCTTCAAACAATGTAAGTAGCATGTAGTAGTGGCATAGGCCAAGCATGTCAAGACCAGTTAGACATAGGTAGCATACATGCCATATGTACATCCAAGATGGAGCATCAAATGCATTCCAAAGCCAGTCTCAACTCAAATGAAGATCCGGAACCAAAGACAAGCTTGATGTTGTACCCCAAAGGTCAATACTTCATTGCATATCCCAAAGACATAGCCTAAAACCAATATGCATAACCAAACTAGAGGTAAAATAACCTGTCAACCAAGGTGGCATAAATCCCAACCAACAACGAAGTGTTCGCATCCAAATCAAGGCTCAATAGCTCTCAAATAGCATATTCGTGCATAAACCATGATGACCAAGCATCAATACATCCAACAAGACACCCGAATGTCAACAAAGAGCATTATACATAAGCCGTCCCTAATAAAACCTTGCTGCCCAAACAATGTATAATAGTAAATAAATCCTTGCATAAATCGAGCTATGGAAGCTCAAACCAAGTCCCAAAGCATCTCAAAACATTGGGCAAACATCCCCAAAGTATCTGGGTATCAAGTACTAAGCCTCGAGAGCATCACATAAGCTAAGAGCATGGCATTTTCTTGTTGTAAATCAACTCAGATCTGTTGCAAAAAGTGATGTGATTAGAATTTGGCAGATCTAACATTGCCATCACGTTTGGAGCGTGCCAAAACCCCAAGTTAGACTCTTACCTCGCCTAAATCGAGTTTCGAATGCCCGAGATATGAGAAAAAATGGGATTTTTGAGCCAGATTTTGAAACAGGCGCAAAAAAAACGTGAGCTGACTGTGGGACCTTCTAGTTATGCTGAGGTGCCCAATGAAGCCAAGAAACTCCTGCAAAGAGCCTATGAGGGCCAAGGAGAGGCAGGAGATGAAATCTTACCTCGGGGGGAAGAAGCCATGGCTGGCATTGAAGCTCCAAGCTCTAGGTCTTCAATCTAGGCTGAAGTAATGTGGGCCAAGCTCCATGATCAAGCTCTAATCCAAAGCTTTGATACCAGACAAAAACATAGCTTGGAAGTGAGCTATGGCAGAGAGAAAGAGTAAGAAGAGAGAGAGACACAAATGGGAACTCCAACAGTCACAATGTGTGACCAGGCCTTCCTTTATTCAAACTGTCACTAAAAGAATAAAGAATAAAGTGACGGTGAAGGGCGCCCTCCATCTGCAGTGTGCAGTGGTAGGTACTCTCAATGTAGTAATACAAGGGAGGCTAGGCAGAGGCGTCTTTACCCCCAACATCTTGGGCAATAGATTGGAAGCTTTAAGAGTTGAGAAGGACACTAGAAATATCATGCTGATCGACCTAGATGCCATCTCCACCATCTTGAAAGAAGACTCACAAGCTAGCAATTCCTACAGGCCACTAACAAAGTATATCCCTTGCCTCAAGGACAAGCGGCATTGGATGCATGTGCTAGCCACCATCGATTTGCCATTCTCAAATGATGAGGAGGATTATAAGCAAGTTTCCAGGGCAGCTGGTGAGTCCCACAAAGTCACACCATCTCAGCTGCCGAAGCATAAGATCCCACCATCAATAGTACCACTCTACATGATAGTCAGGAGCCCTAGCAATTGACCAACACATGTCCCCTTCCATGCCCAATCTAACAAACTCAAACTCCAAGGGATTCTTAAACACTTCACGAGAGATCTCACTAGTAACCCAACTGCCAATCTCAAACCCCGCAAGGACCTCATGGATGAGCCAAAGTGGCAATGGACCAAAGTGCATGACTTGAATCCATTGTACAATTGGGCACTAATCATGGACAAAAAGAAGACTGAAAGGATAAGCATAGGAGAGGATGAGCAGTTAGACTATGACGATTTGAACGACGAATACAAAGACTGCTACTCTAAGAATGAGGAAAGTAAGAAAGAGGCCGATACAATAGAGTATGATATGAACGGCCAAGTGATCGAACATATATGAGTACTCAAAGCCACGGAAAGCCAATGTCTTTAGGAATGAAAGAGGAGTTGTTAGGATGGAATGCGACCGTTGGACCACCTAGGTATAATAGACTATGAACAAGCTGGATTAGTTCAACCAGGTACCGCACCACTTTTTAGAACTGAATCGATCTTAGAGTTGCGACCACCAAGGGAAACTCCTTCTTCTAGTGAGGGTTGTGAGTTTAGCTCTAAATCTGAAGTGAGCTCCAAGAGTGATTTAGAGATATCTCAACCACCTAAGACCAAATGCACCAAAGGGAACCTATCGGTCTACCTAAGAAGCAAGTGATTGAAGGAGGGAAAGAGGAGGAAGTCGAAGGGGTCAGAAGTCAAAGAGCAAAATAGCCCCACGACGTACTGAAGTGCTTCACAAAGTTTAAAAAGAGCGACATGGTAGTGATCTTGCTGGGAGCTAAGAGACAAGGATAACCAAGTGAACCGATAAAGGGGCCCACTAAGGTCAAGGAAGTTAACTTAGCAAGGGAAGGTGAAAGGCCTTGACCCACATTCATAGCCAAGGACCTAATTGAGCGAGAGGAGGCTAATCTCATCACTCCCTTACAAGAGTACATAGATGTGTTCACTTGGTCCTTGGAAAAACTAAAAGGAGTTGACCCAAGGATTGTGACTCATAGCATCCTTAAGACTCCTTATGCAACACCAATAAAGCAATGACTATACCTGATGAATCCATAGCATGCACATGCCATTAAGAAGGAGATAGATAAGCTATTGAAGGCTTGATTCATCTACAAAATTGAGCACACGGACTAGATGTCACCTATAGTGATTATCCTAAAGAAGAACAGGAAGATTCGAGCGTGTGTGAATTATAAAAAGGTCAATGCTACGACTAAGAGGGACAACTATCCACTACCCTACAAAGAGCACATGCTCAAAAGAGTAGCGAGGAAGGAAGCCTACAGTTTCTTGGATGACTTCTTAGGCTACAACCAGGTGAAGGTACACCGTGGTGACAGACACGAGATAACATTTACAACCAAATGGGGCATATTTGCCTACATAGTCATGTCATTTGGGTTGACAAACGCACCAGCTTCCTTTCAGCACCTCATGTGTGCTATCTTCTAGGACATGCTTAGGTAAGAATTGAAGGTATTTGTTGATGATCTATGTGTCTACTCCAATTGGAGGGAACACCTAGATGAACTTCGCATAGACTTTGAGTAGTGTAGGTTGTATAATCTCTTCTTAAACCCCCTAAAGTTCCAGTTTTAGGTAAAACATAGATGTATCCTATGACATGTGGTGGCTAAGAACAACATTGCCACCGACTTCTCCAAAGTCAGAATCATTGTCGATTTACCACCACCCACGAACTGTAGGGAGTTCGATGCTTCCTGGGACACATAAGGTACCATCGATAATTTGTTCTAAACTGTGGATTGATTGTTAGATCCCTTTACAATTTGTTAATTGTATTTGAGTGGATCGAGGAATGCCAATGGGCTTATGAGGAGGAATTAAAGAAGGCTCTTCTAACATCATCGATCCTACGAGCCCCAAATTGGAAAACATTCCACGTGCACATTGATGCATCAAAGTTAACTGTGGGAGTTATTTTATGCCAACCTAGTGAACATAATCTCGATTATCCTATGAGCTTTGCTAGCAGAAAACTCACAAATACGAAGATGGATTACTCCAAGATAGGGAGGGAAGGCCTAGCTATGGTGTTTGCTATGTGAATAAGTTCTATCATTATCTTTTATCTACGCCCTTTACCTTCTTTGTTGACCATCAGGCTGCTTTGCTTTATTTAGTAAACAAATACTTATTCTACTTCTAGAATGTGTGTGTGAGCACGAGATGCATGATGTACTTGCTAAAGCGCATGGTGGAATTGCTAAAGGACACTTCAGCAGAGACACCATATCACGCAAGGTGCTACAATCTCAATTGTGGTGGACCACCCTATTCTGTGATGTAGCTAAGTTTGTGAAGCATTGCAACGAGTTCTAGAGAACCAAAGTCCCCATCCCTAAGGACAAGATGGAGTTAACCTTGGTAATAGCACGACAATCCTTTGAAACGTGAAAAATCAACTTCATTAGGCCATTCAATCTCGCAATTTAGTACTCATAAGTGAAGTGCATAATTGTAGCAATGGATTATCTCACAAAATGGGTTGAAGCTCAGGCCACTAGAAAGAATCACGCTAGAACCATGGCTAAGTTCCTTTGAGAGTAGGTAGTCTTGCGATTCGGCTACCCCATCAAACTAGTTAATGATCAAGGCACACACTTCATTAATGAAGTGATTATCCATTTGCTATCCACCTTCTTGATCATCCATAAGAAATCCTCACCCCATTACCCTTAGACTAACAATCAAGCAAAATCTATGAATAAGTTTCTAGTGAATGTTCTAACTAAGGTAGTCTCCACCTCGCGCACTGACTAGGACAATAAGCTCATGGCACTGCCATGGGCCTATAGGACAACTTATAAGACGGGTCATAGGGCAAACACCATTCAAGCTGACCCATGGGAATGAAGCAATCCTACTGGTGGATCTTTTCATTCCAAGCTTGAGAGTGGCAATACAAGAGAGGTGGGATGGAAAGGAAGCATGGATAAAATGCCTGGTGAAGTTGGAATGCTTCTCTGAAAACCTGAATCATGGCAACCCATGCATTGATTTTCAAAAAGGCGAGATGCAAGAGATGGTTTGGCAAACACATCAAGCAACACGACTTTGAGCAGGGCGACCTCATGCTCCTATACTCTGTGAAGGGCCATAAGTAAAAGATGAAGTTCAGGGGATTAGGACCTTTCAAGGTCTGCAACATTAGTCAAATTTGGCAACATAGAGCTCAAGACTAGAGGGAGAGAGCATATACTTCTTTAATGGTAGTCGCCTCAAGAAGTACTATCCTCCAATACACCCACCACTACACAAGCCTCCAATGTTGGACCCACCTATGAATGTAAGAGTAGCCACTATCACTAAGATACAAGATGAGGAGGAGGAAACAGTGGCACTTGCATACTTAGGCATATCGGCCCATTGGCCACAAGACACATGCCTTTGATGCACTTATTGACGAGGAAGCTGACTATAATATTCTTAAACATAATCATTGGACCCTCATTGGTTAGCCCCAATTGCAACCTACTAACGCTAAACTTGGCCCATTTGGAGGCAATGTTATTCATGTTGGGGAAGTGCAAGGTAGCAGTCTCTATCAAGACTAAAAGCCTACCAACGATCTTCTATGTGTTGCCTAGCATCAAGGCTGTTGGTAAGAAATCACAACTAGGATGATGGGCATTCAAGAAATAAGCACACTGCAATGTTGATTATAACTCACAGTGTATTTACCTTACCATTGGCAATGTTTGGATAGTGACAGCTTTCAATAAGGGCAATCCAGCTCCATCTAAGACCGCAGTGCCACCAATAGAGCAACTTAGTGCCAAGCCTAGGAGGGGGGTTGTGACTTATCCTGACAACCCACCACAACAACCTGGCAGCCACCACTAGCTCACACCCAAAGCCATTGAGCAGTAGCTCAAATGGGCACCAAAGCAACAATCACAACCGCCTAGAACCCAACCTGCACAAACCCATAATTACAAAATCTCATGTCCTAGGCCTAGGAGACATAGTTGGCACTACAAGAATCGATGAAAATTCAAGCCACAATGGGTGACCAAAGCCCTATTGTGCACTCAAGGCTACAAAGAAAGCAACACTTGGATTTGGTTGGCCACGACCATGAGTAACATACGTGTCTCTCGGCCATAGCCTTCCAACCCATCTCCATGAGATTGTAAGATAGCTTGATATGAGAACCAAACTAATCCAAAATGAACCAAATCCATTGAGTCTCAATAGGTCTATTGACCAAAATTGTGGCCCACTGCTTTCGAACTGACTCAACCTGACACTTTTACCATTCCAACTACTCCACAAGCAAAAAGCACCATACCAACTGAGCCACAAGACCAACCCATCTCACAAGTGACTGTTAAACACCCCACTAACCAACCCATGAAGCAGACATCAGAGTGGTTAAGTTATCTGGTCCACCAACCAACCTCCCACTATGGGCCTTAAACCCTCCTACAAGTGGAGATATATCCTTACTTTGGCCTCACACCTAGCCATAAATACGGGGGCTGCTTAAAGCTATGAGCAGTTGGACTTAGGCCTTCTCGATGAGCCATTAGCAATGGAGGTATGCTCCTTGCCATGCATTGGGGAGGAATATGACAGAGGACCTGATTGCTAATGAGATCTCTCAAGAGCAAGCTCTCAAACAACAGTTGCTCACCTCCTAGAGCAAGAGCAAAGTCTCTACAACAACCTAGGAACTAGAAGAGCTAAAATAGTTAGTCTACTCTGACTCTTTCTTTTTGTGAAAATGGTATGCTCTCTATCTCCAATGGGAGCAAGAGGGCTACCAAATTATGATCAATGTTGAGAGAGATGTGCAATCAAAACCTTTGAGTACGATCCAATCTATGTGACTCCTACCTTGACAGAGTATTGGCCATCATGCACAATCGATCTTTAGAAGAGCATGTTATGGCCCCTCCCTATTTGGATGACTGAGAAAGATCTATACATCACTAGCAAGATGAACTCTGGTCACTTCCCAACCGATGTCATGACTTACATTACACACATAGGCATTAGGTCTCAAAACATGGACCATCATGCCCACTTAGAGTATAACCCACAATTCTATGCTTGGCTCATGAAGAAATAAAGCACAACAAGCAGGTGCTTAACACCCTTAACCCTTCATCCTCCAATCCTAGGAAAGATCTTCATCATTCCCAGGGGGAGGGGGTAAGGTGGAAAAGAAAACATGACTTGAACTTCAAAACTTCAAACTGACCTTCAAAAGCAAAAAAGGACGAATAAAATAAACTTGGACTTAAAGAACTTTTTCAATGAAATTCCTACTTGGAATGTGTGGATTGCTTGAAATATAAAAAATTTCCATTCCATACTGGAACATTGCATCATTCCATAGTGTTTGTTCATAATTTTTTCCTTTTTATGCAACAGGTACTCTCACATGAGCTAATTGTAAGTTATTGTGCCATAATAGGAACTCAATATGACAGGACAACTTTCATTCTCAAAGGAAGATCACCATAGATGCTGATTGGACTGAGACACAAGTCTACAACCAGCTAAATTACCACATCATCACCAATTTGGAAGAGTTGGTGACCAAGGAAGGCACGGTGAAGCAAATAGTCCATTCAACACAATCTTCACATATAGATAGAGAAGGTTGGCTAGAAAATCAACCATGGCAGATGCACAGAGTTCTTGAGAACTTTCAATGCAAGAAAGAACAATGGTATGGTAACCATCAAGCAGCAAGGAGGCTCACCCAAAAGGATAGAAGTTGTACTTAGCCCTAAAAAAGTGGAGAAAGCATTAGGTTTAGCAAACACATAGGAAAAGAGACCGAAGAGAGATATTTACGGCATGATGAAGATGTTAAAGACAAAGGTACACACCAATGATGGGATTAATCTAGGAGACATCCATGAACACCTCGCCATCCAGTTACTAGCAAAGATGGTACATGCCCTTTTCTCTAGTCACCGATGCAACACTCTCATGGCTCGAATACCAATACCAATGCTTGAAAGCATCGCAGAAGGGGCCCTAGATGAAGTGGATCTGAATGTCTACATCCATAAAATGATTGAATCTTCAACCAAGGCAATGTCATCAAGCCAAAGACCCGCAAGAGGTGAGTCACTGACCACCATGACTGAATCAGACAAAGAATGCCTGCATCAAAAGCATCCATGATAGGGTTTGGAGGGGTGCTGAGACGACCATTATCCAAGAAGATATGGGGGAGATGGAAAGGGAAGAAGAAGTAGAGGAGACTTCAGAGAGATCTCCTATTCAAGAGTAGCAACTCTCCCCAATGACAAAAAGCCCTCAATGTCTCCAAATGTGAGAAATGTGAGAGGCAAAGAAGGTAGCAAGCCACACAAAAAAAAAAAGCAGAGCAAGCTGCAAGGAAGGAAGAATCTCAACCCCAAGCACAATGGCAATAGAAGGGTTCCAGTGAAACGCCCATAAGTGAGCAAGGTGGGGAGGGTTCGGTCCCATCGAGCCAGGGGGAGCAGGAAAAAGTCATGTTGAAAATCCCAAGCAAGAAAAAGTAAACTACAACAAGAGAGGACAAAGCGTTAGAAGTCATGTTGCATAAGAAATCAAGGAAGCTAGAGGAGGAATAGAAGAAGAAGCACGAAGAAGAGGAGGAACGCCTACAAAAGGCAAGAGAAGAGTCCAGAAGGTTGGAGGAATTACAAAGAAAGAAGCAACAAGAGGAGGAGGAAAGACTAAAGAGACAAGATAATGAGTAGATAGCTCTCATCATTAGGTTGTCAATCAAGCAACCCTCCCAAACAAAAGAATTGGCTAGGAGAAGCCTAGAAGATACACATGGTACAAGAGACAACAAATGCAATGGTGAACCAAAGCAATGTGATGGCTTGGGTACAATACCTAGTCAATATGGTACAACAGCTTGATCCAGCACCCAACTGGAGGAGCCCTAGTGTCAGGGACAAAGAGGCCGACTACTCTAGTGGATGCAAAATCAAGAAAAGACCCAAAGAAGGCTAGGGTAGAGGCCTCAACTATGTCCATACCCTCAACCATGCTAAGATCTGCACAGTATGATAAATATGTCCAAGAACTACTAGGCCAATTGAAAAGAGTGAAAGAAGAGAGGAGGGTAGCAATGGCAGAGTTGGAAACAAAAAGAGAAGCATTCTTGACTTACCAACTCAAAAAAACACGCCAAATAACCACCTAGTAGAGGCTGATAAATGACCTAAGTAAGGAGTTGGAAGCCAAAAAGGGATTGGGAAGGATGAAGGAGAAGAAAGATGTAAAAGATCCCTAAGGTGAGAAAAGAGGAGAACATATAATGTTGGAGGAGGACTTTTCAGTCCTCTTGCAATAGAATAAGGAGATGCAATAAAACCTCAACCAACTAAAGAAAATCAGAGATAAGCTCAATATGGAATTGGAAAGAGTAAGGACCCATGCCTACGCAGAGTGCCATAATGAAAAACAAGAAAAGGGACAACTATTAAAGAAGGAACTACACAAGGCTAAGGCATAGAGAGATGAAGGGTCGACCAAAAAGTTGACAAAGGTGGAAAACTAACTCTAGGTGACCCTCCTAGAGCAAAAACAACTGGCAAAGCAGCTGCACTACTTTAGACAGCATATTGAGAAGATGCTTAGAATCTAGAAAGAGTAGGAATAGATGGTCATGATGATGTGTCAATGCCAAAATTAAGGTATAGAAAGGATGAAGGCCATGACTTGGGAGAAAAAAACCACTGAAAGACTCATAGACCTTTCCAAAAGCCTTGCCTTGGTGGAAAGCGAACAAATCATGGTGCTAGCAAGGGCAAAAGTAGTGAAGGTAGGTCCTGAAGTCCAACAACAAGTCTTCTTGAACACAGTACTGCATGTGATCCAAGCCAAGGGCGAGGATACAATAGAAGGGTTAAGGAGGAAGCTAAAACTTACAAAACGAGCCCTAAGATATGGTCTCCATGAAAATGCACCAAAAGACAGCACTAGCTTAAGCACAAAGAAACAATAACAATACTTGAGGAGAGGCTGGGAAGGAGCTAGAAGAATTAGGATTTGGAGAGCTAGAATAACAAGCTCAACCACCCATTGTAGCCCCAACGGAATCGCTAAGAGAAGAAGGGCCAAACTTTGAGCGAAGACAAGATAAGGAAGAGCAGCCACGGGAGCCCAACCCACCACAGCAAGTGCAAGCACAAAAGGAAAAACAAGGTGACAAAGCTGCCCCTAAAAGAGGGTTATAAAAAGGAAGTGCAAGCAAAGAGAGTAGGTGGACCTGGCACGAAGGAGACTCCAACTGAAGCCACAACAAGTTTTTGAGGTCCTAATTCCACAAAGAGAGGAATGCTACCTGTAAACTTGATGTAGGAATTGGCTGTCTCGAAGAAGTGGGAGAACAAATGCCAACCATTCAATTTCTTTTTCCAATACCCTTGCTCCCTGTAGATAGGGTCTTGTCTCTAAGAGTGGTGAAGTAGGTAATCCAACTGGATCAATGACTAGGGAATAGATAAATAGATGAAAGAGCAAGACACCCTACAAGGTGGCAGAGAAAGCCTACATACTATTGGCAAGACAGGGTTTGGGAGATTCCAAAGACTGTCAACAGATACGAAACCCAACTGAGATGGTGACGACATGTCTAGGACTCCAACCTTGATGCTTAGATGGCCTTCTATAATACCATACAAAAGGAGCACAATGACCCCACCTACATGCCATATCCGCGGAGAATAGGAGTAGATTATAACCTAGATGTGCATGGTAGATATGATTTTCCAAGGATTTACAACGTGAATGCAGAGAGTCTAGAGGAGTGCCTAATTTTCACCGAGCAGGACATTCACCCATCTATCATGCACTTCCTCAACGAAATTTCATCCTGCCTCAACCCCACCTTTATTACTACATGTAATTATCTTAGGGTACTTAGGATTTTTCTCAAGCAAAAGCCCATGGCGGAAGAGGCCCGACCATGCCACTCTTTTTTTATCTAAATGCAAGAATTGGTAGCTACATGATGGCCCATCTTATGATGAGGGCCACACTACTACCTTCCTTTTGTATGGCCATCCTCAAATATATGAGCAACAGCTACTTCACCAAGTGCAACCACCCCTTCCTATCAACAACACCTCTAAATGTATGCATTAACGTAAAGGGCTACTTGCAGAAAAAACCCTTCCTTACTAAGTCTCTTAGGCTCCCTTGTAGTTTGGCTCATGAAGAGCATAGGAATATCATCTAGTGTGCTCTCTCACAATATATTAAATGTAAAAAAAAGGAGAAAAGGGGAGAAAGAACGCAAAGAAAGGACAAATGTTAAAGCATAAGAAAAGAAAGAAATGGATTTCTCATATACCATCAAAGTACCACTAACACTGAACCTAAGGGACAATTATATCCCCAATTATATCCCCAACCCCTTTCCCCGCTTCATACTCAGAGCACATCAAGGACATGACACACATAAGGAGTTTATACTCGCCTACGATTAGACATGTCTCCCTAAGTCACACCCACAACACCTCCCCTTGTACATGAACTAGCTCCTCAAGTGTAGGAAAATACCACATGCTTGACCTAGCTCCCAATTCCCCTGGCATGGGCACCATGCCCTACACAGTGAGGTAGACACCCCTAGGAAGTGCACTCTCTCTTCCTTTTTAGGTACATCTGCCAAACCCCAATCAACCACTAACCTCAGAGGCTCCCATCACCCATTCCATCTATCCTCGACCTCCACAATCTCTCATCCATTTTTTTGTGCTTCTTCTCCACAACCAATGTTCCCCGAGCCCCATCATCGACTCGCATGGCAACCCGTCAACCATCCAAGCCCTCACCAACAAGTGCCTTGGACTAGCACTCAGCTAGGAGGGGGGTAATGTTAACCCCGGTGCAAGGAAAGTGAAAAGAAAGCAAAAGAAAATCAAAAAGATGCAGGAAAAAGCAAAAAAAGTGACCCAATGGAAAAACAAGAGGAAAAGAACCAAAAATGCAAGAAGCAAGCTTAAAAGTTCAAGGCAAGTGCAAAAGGGGAAAGGTGCATTTTAATATAAAAGTGCACCCTAAATCCTTGTAAAATAGCACCAAGCTCCCTCTTGTGTAATTTCTAAAATGTAGATGGGCATGGGTGAAGTTACATAAGAAGGGAATAGGGAAAGAGGACCTAGGCTAAAATGGTCAATCATGTAAAAAAGGGATAGGTGCCCAAGGGGAGTAGGGCATGTATAAAAAGTAAAAAGTGAATGAAGAAGCTCATTCTTGTGCGTGGCCAAAAATAGCTCTCTTCTTCTCCTTCTTCTTCTTGCTTGTGCTTGTACTTGAGAGAGTGTGTGTGAGGGGGTGAGGGTGAGAGACCGTGGTGGAGATTATCTCCATCTTTTCCTCTCTTCTTCTCTTCTCTTGTCTCGCACACAACAATGGAGCTTGGAGCCTAGAGGTTGAGGATCAAGCTTGCTTGAGCTTGCACCTTGGATCGTGGAGCTACCAAAGGGCCTATGGGAGGAGGCAACCCAATTGGGCATGTAGATAATCTCACTACAATTGTAGGTATGAGAATGCATACAGCTATGTGAGAGGTAGCCATTGCATTTGCTTGAAACACAATAGTTTGTGGGCCTTGTTGGTTGAGCAAGAGCTCCCACACATTGAAATGGAAGAAATTTGTGAAATTGCAACTTCAAGATGCAACTAAAATGTGGTAGCATGCAAGAGAATGATGCCCCGACCCTAGCTTATTTTAGGGTCCTTCAAAGTAAACAAATAAGAGAAAATATTACAGTGATTGAAGATAATAAAGGCAATAGATTTAGATATGAACTTTCAATTGCAAATGTGTTTGTGAAACATCTCTATAGTATTGCAGGCTTCCTTGGTAATGGAGCACAATTATGATGATCATGTCAATGAATTCTTGGAACCATTTAAGAAGATTACAATACTCTCACTAGATGAGCTTCGTTATGTGGTTAGAAGTATGAAAAAAAAAAAGTTTCCAAGTTTGAATGAATTCTATGAGGCTTTTTGGAAGGTGTGTGGGAAAGATAATTGCGCTTTCATCAATGCCTACATGAAGAGAGGGAAGCTATCACGGTTGCTAAATGAAGAGTGCATCGAAATTCTTTCTAAATTACTCACAATAATTAGTCTAATTCACTAGCATCCTCTAACTATATTGAATGTGTCATATGAAAAGAGTGCTGAAGTAATGGCTCTTCATGTGAAGTTCATGCTAGCCAAACGTCTTGCATAAATTTGCATATGGCTTTGAGCATGGAGATACAATCCTAAATTTGATGGTAGCCATGGAGCATGCCATGGAGGAAAAAGGCCAGCTTATCCCAATCAATATGGATTTAGATAAGGCTTGACATATTAAGGTAGGATTTTCTTAAGGCTACTTTGTTCCATTCAATATGGATTTAGTATAATGTGCCTATCTAATGCTCCCTTGACGATATGTTTTGGATAACCCATCGAGAGATAGACCTAGGCAATGCCATCGAGAACTCCCTTGGAATATCACAAACTTTGTTGCCTAGGGTCACTCAAGTCTACCTCATAGTGGAAGCTCCGCCCCATACCCACAAGGATCAACTTGAAATTGAGGTTTCTAAACAATACTAGGGTCACCTAATAGTTTATCTAGTGACGATCGTGGCAACTTCTTGTGCAAATTTATCTAGACCAAGAGGACATGTGTCGCACTTTGTTTAAAGAGGATGAGAAATGAGGGGAAGCTAACACATCAACCCCTTACCTAGTCCCCCTAAAACAAGAACTCGAGGCCTATAGAAATTTTCCTATGACGGCAACCCATTCTACTTGCTCCTAATTTATCATTTTGAGGAAAACCTCTCAACCTATTGAGACCACCCAACCATAGGATAGATCTGTTGGTGAGGGGATCCGCCCTCCTACATTCCTTTTATGATGGGCTGCTTAATTGTTTAATTGCCTAGCACATTTAATTTGACATATAAAAATCGGTTCCTTAATTAGCTTGTTGAGGACAATGTACATTCATGTAATTTAGTCACACAATATGAAAATAATTTGAAGACAATCTTTGTAGAAAAATACTTCATATTTCAATAGGATAACATTACTTTATTTGCATTAGACTAATCATCCATATAGGACTCCACTTGAAGGCAATACCACCACTCTGCCCTTAGCTAGCATTAGGACATTTAAAAAGAATCATCCCAATATCACAATGGATTAGACTTGTCCTAGATGTCCAAGGTATTTATGGCTAGACTCCCTCTAGAACCCCATCATCTCTTAGCTAATGTTTGATCTGTATAGAGAGGCCTCTCTTTCCAGAGTCGATCTAGCATCCAAAGCAAACAAGAATAGCCTCTTAGTGAAGGGCCCCCATGACTAGCCTTGGGAGAGGCCTAGCATGTATCCCAACTCAACTTGGTTTAACACGAACCTTAACAAGGATATACAAGCACAAGCAATATTTTCCAATGCACCAAACAATCATTAAGATGCAATTTATGTGACTTCTAACTTGTCATGGGTATTGTCCTTCCAACCTGGGTTCCATTTACTTGTGGTGTTGCCATGAACCTAGGGGGAAGGCGTTAGCCTAGTTCTTGAAGGGATTGCAATTCTTTGGTTGTTTTCTAATATCCTTAAATAGAATTTTCATTTCCTTTTATTTGAACCCTAGGTTCTCTAAGTCAAATACTTGTAGTCAAGAGGTCATCAAAACTCTTTGAGTCATAATCTTTCTTTAAGAACCTAAGTTATTAATATTTGTGATTTGTAAGGGCTATGAGGAGCTAGAAGTCCCTTATGCATGTGTGGTTCCTTTATGTATTCATCATGTTGAGCTACCTATTTTATACTAACTCTTGGATTTTTGTGGTAAGATTACACCAAGGTTAAGGGGGAAAAACTAGCATTTCAATTATAGCATTTTTTGTGGTAAGATTACACCAAGATTAAGGGGATTAATAATACTTTCTTTTCCTTAAGTGAAAACTTGAAAGAGCTAACTCATGTCTCTATCTCAATAATTAATTTGATATCCCTTTAATTTTAATATTGTGAGCCTAGTATTCTTGGATCCTATTCTTGCAAAGGAGTCCAAATTAAATGTCAGTGAACTTCCTTCTTAACAATCGTTTAGAATAGTATAGTCTACTTAGCACAAGGAGAAGCAAGGATTCTACTAATCCTCTAATGGAAAGGTACTTTGGCAAACATCCATATGCTCTATCTAATCTTCGCTACCTTTATGATAGTATTATTTTATTCGATATTGAATTCATATTATTTACTATTAACTTATCATGGAATAGTTGAATTTGATCCTATCATGGGAATGAATGCTCCTTGCAGAAACTCCCCCCAAGATATCATTGTTGAAATTTCCCTACCAAGCTACAAGGCACCATTAGGTGTTCGGAACCCCAAAGGTTTTCACTTCATGCATAACTAATTTATTGATAATGACAACAACAACAACAATGTAACTTTTGACCAAGGTACTAAAATATATTGCAAGCACAATGAGGAAAACACGGCTTTGGCTCAGTGTGGCATTGCTCGCATGTGCTCCCTTTTGTCCTACTTGCATACTTATTTGCTTTGGGGCCATTGTCTTTGAGCCCTACAACTTCATCACATGTCCCACTCCTTATGCTCTTCGATAGTCTTGAATTCACATGTCCTTCGAATCTAAGGCCCACAAGGATTTGAGGACAATGATTAATAGGGGGTATATAGAATGTGACTTCTGTACAAGATGGCTTCTTCAAGTCCGAAGGGTAATTCTCATTGTAGGTTATAGGGAGGGGATGTAGAGGGTATAGGATTGAGCATAATGATTTATAGGGTGAGTTATAGAGGGTAGGGAGATTTTCACCTTAGGAAGACCTTTTCTTAAGAGCTCTAGGTTCTCTCACTTGAGTTATAGAGGGTAGGGAGATTTTCACATTGGGAAGACCTTTTCTTAAGAACTCTAGGTTCTCTCACTTGAATACTTAGGATCATAATATCGTCAAAGCTCTTTGAGTCATAATCTTTCTTTAAGAATCTAAGTGTTTAATATTTGTGATTTGTACGGGCTACAAACAGCCTTTCTACCGTGCAGTCTAGGGAATGAAGTCCCTTATGCATGTTTTGTTCCTTTATGTATTTACCATGTCAATCTACCTATTTTATAATAACTCTTGGATATTTGTGGTGAGATTATGACAAGGTTAAGGGGGAAATGTTTACTTTTTGACTACTAAATTAGGTAGGCATATAGGCCACATTGGAGGTCTCCCTAGCCTAGATGGGATTAATAATAGCTTATTTTCCTTAGTTGAAAGCTTGATAAAGCCAACTCATGTCTCTATCTTAACAAGGAATTTGATATTCCTTTAATTTTAATACTGCAAGCCTAGTATCATTGGATCCAATTCTCATAAAAAGGAGTCCTTATTGAAAAGCCATTGAACCTCCTCCATAATGATCTTTTGAAATAGTATTGGTCTACTTTTCACACAAGGATAAGTAGGGATTCTACTAATCCTCCGATGGTAAGGTACTTTGATTCATGTCCCTTTGCTCTATCTAATATTCACTACCTTTATTGACGCTATCATTTTATTGATACAAAATTAATATTGATTACTATTGACTTATCATACCATAGTCAAGTTCAATCCCATCATGAGAGGGAATGCTTCTTGCACAAACTCCCCCCAAGATATCATTGTTGGAATCTACCTACCAAGCTACAAAGCATCATTAAGTGTTTGCAATCCTAGAGGTTTCATTACATGCATAACTAATTTCTCAAGGACAACAATGTGATTATTGATTAAGATATTAAAATATATTGCAAGAACAATTATGTAAATATGGGTTTGGCTCAGCACGGTGATGTTCATGTGTGTTGTCTCCTATCTTGCTCACATATTTATTCGCTTTGGGGTCATTGTCCTCAAGCCCTACAACTTCATCCCATGTCCCACTCCTTATGCTCTTCGACGGTCTTGAATTCACACATCCTTTGAATTTGAGGCTCACAAGGATATGAGGACAAGGATTGACAAGGGGTGTGACTAAGTTAGTTCATGATTTGATTAGCATGTGACTTATGTACAAGATGGCATCTTCGAGTTTGAAGGCATTCTCCTTGTAGGTTATAGGGAGAGGATGTGGCGGTTATAGGGTTAAACACAATGATTTATCGGGGGTGACATAGAGGGTAGGGAGATTTTCACCTTGGGAGAAAAAGTAAGGACTTGGGAGAGGAATTTTGCAGTGCTATATATATATATATATATATATATATATATATATATATATATATATATATATATATATATATATATATATATATATATATATATATATATATATATATATATATATATATATATAGACCACATAGTGAACATAACCAGGAAAAAGGAAGAAGGAAAAGAACATTAATAGTTAAGGATTAAGATTCTAAGGCTATTATATAGCCTTTGCAAAATGCCTTATCATTTTTAATGCACTATCAAAACACTCCCTTCTCTCCTCAACTTATTCGGCTTTGTCATGCCTCGTTTTTTGGAGTGATGCTGCTCTCCTCGGGTTAAGACGATCGATTATGTTGTGCTTTCAATGGTGATTATGACCATTGGCACTTATTGTTGTGAAGCTAGATATGCTTTCTAAGGACTACATATAGTGGAGATATTGATGCTTCATGACGTCAAATTGGATGGTGGCTGTGGACTGAGAGTTGTTAGGTTAGTCATCAATGGAAAAAATATGAGATACTTCAAGGTTTTTATTAACCTTTGTATTATATTCCCCCTCTTGACTAGCTCCCATTCATGTGTGGAGAGCAGGGATATTACGTTTAGATAAGACTTATCTTACTACTATAATGTTTTGGCTGTAGATTTGGAAAGCCCTAAACCTCGAAAGGGCTTCCTGAACCTACCCCCTTCCCAAACCTCCCCTTTTTAATTAAAACCCCCTTTTTCTCACATTTAATCACTCCCCCTCTCTTCCTCCTCCCCTTTTTAATTAACCCTCTCTCTCTCTCTCTCTCTCTCTCTCTCTCTCTCTCTCTCTCTCTCTCTCTCTCTCTCTCTCTCTCTCTCTCTCTCTCTCTCTCTCTCTCTCTCTCTCTCTCTCTCTCTCTCTCTCTCTCTCTCTCTCTCTCTCTCTCTCTCTCTCTCAATTAAATCACAAGTTTCTCTCTCTCTTCTCCCCCTCTTTTAGTTAGATTAAACTTTTTAATTTTCTATTTTCTCTTTTTTTTCCTCTTTTAGTTAAATATTTTAAAATTTTCTTCTCTTTTTTAATTAAACATTTTTAAAAGTTATTTTTAAATTTAAGATGCTTTTGACATAGTTTTTCACATACTTTGAGAGGGGGAAGAGAGAGAGAAGCAGGAGAAGAGAGAGAGAGAGAGAGAGAGAGAGAGAGAGAGAGAGAGAGAGAGAGAGAGAGAGAGAGAGAGAGAGAGAGAGAAGAAGGAGAAGAAAGAGGAAATACAAATTTTAAAAGAGAAAGAGAGAGATAGAAAATGAAAAAATTTAAAGAGATTGAAGAGAGAGAGAAAGAAGAAAAAGAAAAAAAGGAAAAAGGAGAAGAGGGAGAGAGAAGGAAATGAGAGGGGGGAGAAGAAAAAGGGGGAGAGAGAGAGAGAGCAAGGAGATGAGAGAAAATAAACTAAAATAAAAACGAGAGAGAAAGAGAGAGAGAGAGAGAAGGAGGAGAAGAAGAAGAAAGAGAGAGGGGGGAGAAGAACACAGAGAGAGAACAAAAAGGAAAAAATGAGAGAGAATGAAAAAAAAGAGGAGAGGGGGGAGGGAGAGGGAGAGAGAGAGAGAGAGAGAGAAAGGAAAAAGAAGAAGATGAAGATTTATAGAGAGAAAATATAAAATTTTAAAAAGAGAAAATGATGAGAGAGGGAGACAGAGAGAAGAAGAAAAAAAGGAAAAAAGACGAGGAGAGAGAAGGAAAGAGAGGAGAGAGGGTAAGAAGAAAAGGGGGAGAGAGAGAGAGAGAGAGAAAACAAGGAGATGAGAGAAAATAAACTAAATTAAAAGGCAGAGAGAGGGGAAAGGGAGAGAGAGAAGAAGAAGAAGAAGAAGAGAGGGGGAACACATAGAGAGAGAATTATAGAAAGAGAAAAGATCAAATTTAAGAGAGAGAGAGAGAGAGAAAAAAAAAATTAAAAATGAAAAAGGAGGGGAGAGAGAAGAAAAAGAGAGGAGGGAAAAGAAAAGTGGGAAGAGAGAGAAGAAGAAGAAGAAGAAAAGAGAGAGAGAGAGAGAATATAGAGTGAGCGAGCATTATAAAGAGAGGAAATATAAAATTTAAAAGAGAAAGAGATAAAAAATTTAAAGAGGGAATGAAGAGAGAGAGAGAGAGAGAACAAGGAGATGAGAGAAAATAAACTAAAATAAAAATCAGAGAGAGAAAGAGAGAGAGAGAGAGAGAGAGAAAATAATTTAGACATAGGGAATTGAGGGGTGAGAGGGAGAGAGAAAGAGAGAGTGTGTGTGAGAAAAAAATAGAAACAATGGGGAAAAAGAGGAGAAATGGATTGTCAAGTGAAGTTATCATGCTTAGTGCGCCACAAAGTGGCCTAGCATTCTATGTGCACATGGAATGCTAATGACAGATTAAGATAGTATTTTCTTATAGCCATGATGAGAAAGCTTGGTTTTAATCAAAGTTTTACAATATGGTAAATATTATATTCTCCAACACATTAGCAAAATTGGGTGTGAATGGGGTACCTCTTCCATCCTTTTACATAGCAAAGGTGGGTGAAGTAGGGATGCCCTCTCACCCCCTTGCTCTTTGCAATTGTGGTTGACATGCAACAATTGAAAGTTTTAGATCACTGGTGCGCAAAACGGATGTTGTATGTGCTTGTAGTGAATATCGGAAGGTCCCCAAGAACAAAGAACTCTACAAACCTTCATAAAAAGCAAAAGAGAATTTGCACGACATGAGCAAAAAAGAAAAATTGGGTGCAATCTCCCCCATGCCTAGTGTGAGCGCTTCACGAGGCATGTATTTATAAATTTATTTATCTTTAAGCTCAAAAATAGCCAACTTTACAAATAGCTTGCTTTTGGCCTTTGTGTTTGCTTTTGCCCAAATATAGAGTAATGTGTTTGGGCGTCCAAAAGTCGAGTTGTGCCCAAATACAAATATCAAATAATGAAATATTTAACCAAGGGCCTATGTGCATACAAGATAATAAATGTTTTGTCAAGTGCATTAATAAATAAGCATGTTTAAATAAATATTGGCACCACACCTTAAGTGATAAAGCGCGCACCCCATCAAAAATAGTAATTCTTCTAGGCATTTGGATTCACGTCATCACTCGGTGCTCCCCAACACCTCCGCTGTCAGCTCTACACATTAACCAAAACATTCACAATTGTTAGAAAATAATTAGATAAAACCCAACAAAAGTGAACACCTAGCAGTCTTCAGTTACAAAATAATTAAATAGGTTGAAACTCTGTCCTAACTTTAATTAAATTCGAGTGTGCACTCTAAACTCATAAATGTCCATTAATTTGATATGTATTTTGCGAAATCACCTGCTGTGGAATCATCCACATGCACAATAAATTAATCTGATGCCTCGAAAAGGACAGATGTCCCTATCAACTTCTCGCACAAGGAATCCACCTTATGTACGAGTCCCAGCAAATAAATAGTTTTACAGAATCCACCATGGAATATGCCTCTTGGCATCATACCCTTGGGGTGGGATAGCAATTGTCCTCAATTGCTATTAACTCAATGTGGAGCGAGCAGTGAGGGGTAAGCACTTAAGTCCCACGCGTGCATCCATTGGGCCTCTTCAACAGGATGATTTTTAAACTTAACCAAATATCTAGAATATCTATGGCCAGTTCTAATGGTCATAAAGTCAGTGTCTAGAATAGTTTCATGTTCAAGGAGTTCAATTTCTTCTTCTAACAAAGGAGGGTTTTCATAGACAGGGTGGACAGGCAATTGGCCTCTAAAAGGTCATAATAAATTGATATAAAAAGTATTATGGATCTTCCAATGTTTGGGTAGCTCTAATTTAAATGCATTATCATTGATCTTGTGAATTATTTTGAAAGGTAAAAAAACCTAGGTGCTAATTTAACAATAGGGTGTTTCTCAACACTTTGCAATCTTCTCTTTTCAATGTGTAACCAAACATAATCATCAACATTGAAACTCATGGTCTGTCTTTTCTTATTAGCTTGTTTAGTGTATGATCGATGGGCTTTCACAATCATGTCTTTAACTTGAGCAAAAATAGTAGCATGTGTATTGGTAATATCATCAACAGCTTTAACTTTATTCGACAATGATGTAACAAGTGTAGGCAATCTATGTCCATAAATGATTTCAAAAGGTGCTTTATGCATAGCTGTGTGTCGTGTATTATTGTATGCAAATTGAAGTAGATGTAAATGTGTATCCCATGTTCATGGTTTTGAAATTGTGTATACACGCAAAAGATCTAGAATTGTATTATTAGTAGCTTCTTTTTGCCCATTGGTTTTAGGATGGAATACAGATGAGAAATCAATCTTAGTACCCAAATTAGCAAACCAAACAGTCCAAAAATTATTACAAAATCTAGAATCACGATCAGAAATAATAACTTTTGGCAAACCATGATTAGTGAAAACGGTCTTCAAAAAAATTTGTGCAGCTTGAGATCCAGTTAATGTTTTCTTGTATGGTAAAAAATATGCTTGTTTACTAAATTGATCTACTATAGTCCAAATCATATCATGATTAGCTTGTGTATTAGAAAAACCAGTTATAAAATCCATTGAAATATGTTCCCATGGACAGTTAGGAATTGGTAAAGGCATTAACAAACCATATTGCTTACTATGGTGTCCCTTGACTCTTTGGCAAATTAAACACTCAGAAATAAAGTTAGAAACATCATATTCCATTTGCGACTAATAAAAATCTTCAACCAATGTTCTTAAAGAGAAAATAATACCTCTATATCCTTGATATGAAGGACAATGAATTTCTGCAACACAAATGATCTAAATCGAACAGACACTCAATGTTTTCTCATAAAACATAAATCCATCAGAATAAGATAAAGAATCAATTGGAATCCTCCAATCAGCTTGAAAACTGGGGTCATGGTCATAGGTATCCTTCATAGGAGTAAGGGAATCAAAAGATATAACAGAAATATTGTGGATACTTGGTCTTCTAATCAATGCATTGGCAACAACATTTTCTCTTCTTGGATGATTTGGATAAGTGGATGAAAACTTTGAATGAAAACAGCACATTTAATATGACGGTCAAAAATTTATGGCTAGCTAAGGAGATGTTTGATACTTTGCTGGTCAATTTTAATCATAAATTGGGATCCCATCAGATAATGTTTCCATTGACATAAGGCTTGAATGACAACTAACAATTATTTATCATAGGTGGAATATTTCAACTCAGAAGTTAAATTTGCAACTAGAATAGGCTATGGGATCATGTGAATCTTGCATGAGGACAGCTCCTATTCATGATCCGCTAGTATCAATGACTACTAAGAAGAATGGTAGATTAAAATCAGGTAATTGCAAGATAAGTGTATGTGTTGAAGCATGTTTCAACAAATCAAAAGGCTTTTATGATTGTTACCAATGATACACAACACCTTTCTTTAACAGATTCGTCGAAGGCAATGCAAGCAATGAAAAATTTCTCACAAATTTTCTATAAAAGCTGGCAAGACCGAAGAAAGAATGTAACTCATGCACATTTTTAGGGATCGACCAATTCAAAATTACCTCTATCTTTTTAGGATCAACATGAATACCATAAGAAGAAACAATGTGACCTAAGTGTTCAATCTGAGTTTGGAAAAATTCACTCTTGTCAAGGTTAGCATACAATTGATTCTCTTTCAACAATTTGAAAACTAAGGATAAATGTTCATAATGCTCATTCTCGTCCTTACTAAAAACCAATATATCATCATAGAAAACAATCACACAATTCTGATACTTCAAAAATATACGATTCATCATACAATTGAATGTAGTTAGTGCATTGGTCAAACCGAAAGGTATAACAAAAAATTCATAATGACCAAACTGAGTTCTAAATGTAGTCTGAAAAGTGTCAAGTGTAACCAATCATACTTGATGATATCCATATTTGAGATCTATCTTGCTAAAAATAGTGGCCCCTTTTAGTTTATCCATAAGGTCGTCTACCTTAAGGATCAGATATCTATTCTTAACAGTGATTTTGTTTAGGGCACGATAGTCAATGCACATCCTCTAGGTATTATTTTTATTATTAACTAGTAGGACAGGTGCACCAAAAGGAGAACTACTGGGCCTAATGAGTCCTTGGTTCAACACTTATTCAACTTGTGTTTGGATTTCGTTTTGCTCAATCTGATCGTGTCTATAAGGTGCTTTACATGGTGGTTGAGAACCTGGGATTAAATCTATTTTATGGTCTTTAAAATGTGTAAGTGGTAAACCAAGTGGTAGGTCAACAATAAAACAATCTTTAAATTGTGAAATAAATTTTGCATGCCTAGGATGCATTTGATTTTTCTTAGCTTCAATTTCATTCACCCATACTAAATATGATTTACTATCTTTTCTCAATGCACATTTAGCCTATATGTGACTAAGCAATGGAAAATTATCAAAGGTGTGCAATCCATGTAATGTGATTTAGTTCCTGTTAAAATGAATTTTCATGAAATGTGTGGAATAATCTATGTCAAGATTATATTTGTGACGCCAATGCATTCCTAAAATAATATCACTAGCTTGCAAAGGCACAACTAATAAATTTTTACGCTCAACATAATCACCAATTTTAATCTCTAAATCATGAACTTCTTGTGTACCATTGTATCTAGTATCTAAGAGTGCAGTCTTTATGCGATAATGAGTTGGAATAGTAGATAAATTCAATTCTTTTACTAACTTGCAGAAATAAAATCATGTGTGCTTCCATCATCATGCAAAACAATCTTTTCTTAACCATGCACAAAAAATTTCTTTGTTAATAATGAATGAGGATTTGGCATA
The DNA here is from genome assembly GCF_053477565.2 of Lygodium microphyllum. Lineage (NCBI taxonomy): Eukaryota > Viridiplantae > Streptophyta > Polypodiopsida > Schizaeales > Lygodiaceae > Lygodium > Lygodium microphyllum. The sequence goes on from NC_141138.1 coordinate 105,969,602, forward strand.
CTTGGTAAAGTATCTGACACATCGTCGATATCATCATCATCTTTAGTGAAGTCTGGCATATCTTCATGGTCCTCGCCATCAGTTGCTCCCAAGTGATTGATTTGAAGAGCTTGCTTCTTGGACTGACAATTCGCTGCTAAGTGTCCAGGCTGATGACACTTGTAGTAAACCATAGGCTTTACTTTGGAGACATTGTCGGTAAGGGCTGGAAGTTTGGGTATATTGGGATTTGGCTGGAGAGAAGACTTAGGGTTTAAATTTGTATTTAATGGTAAAGCAAAAGGTCAAGTCCAAGGTTTATGAAAAGAAGAAGGAGCAAAGCGATTTTGATTGAAACTTCGGAAGTTAGAATTACATTGCTTTGTACCAAAGTTACCATTAATCGAAAATTATTGCGATCGCTTTTCTCGTCCATGAATTTTATCCTCCGCATCATATGCCAAAGAAATCGCATCCTCCAAAGTCTTTGGCTTGAACATATTCACTTCCGCATAGAAGTGACCAAGCAAACTGGACATATACTTACGCTTATGGGTCGCCTCAGAAACATCTTCAAGCATTCAAAGTTGAAGTAAAGCACTCCAGAAATGCTCAGTGCATTGCAAGATGGATTCACGATCTCTTTGTTGCAAGAGATCCCACTGTTTGATAACTTTCTCATGAAATTGAGGTGGAATGAAATTTTGCAAAATTTTCTTTTGAAAGGCTTACCAAGTAGATGGACAATCAATACTCTTGTGGATAACAGTCCACCATAATGATCCTTTGTCTGCTAGAATATGGTTAATGATACATTTAAGTTTATCTTTTTCAACATATTGCTCTTCATGAAAATAGTTGTAAAACTGACTGATGAAAGCAAGAACAAATTTGCCATCACGTTGCCTATTAAAAGTATGGAATTTAAAATTTATTTTACTTATCTTGGCCTCTTTCTTAAGTGCTTGTGCATTAAGTGTCGCATCAATCTTACATCGAATAACATCTTTAGGTTGCACTCCGTCTTGATCGACAATAGATTGTTGAAGTGTAGCCAGTTGTGCTTGCAAGTTTTGACATGCTCTTCGCTCTTGTTGAAGATGCATCATGATCAGATCCAATTTCTGCTCCATAGTTGGCTTTGACAAATCGTCTTCTCCAGTAAAATCGTCCATGTTACGATCCGACATCTTGCAAAAATCTCAAACAACCTTACACTCTCAAAATCTCGTTAGAAGGATGAGCGTAGCTCAAATTTGGGTTTGCAAGGCTTGCTTTTTTTTTATGGCTTTAGCTTTTACTATCTTGCTTTTCTCGGGTATGGCAATTGATAACGGTCTTCTTCCAAGCAAAATAGTCTTCTACATAGATAGCCTGTAACAGCCTTCTTGCTGTAAATCAGCTCTACCAAGTTGCAGGTGGGAACAATGGCTTGCTAGAACTTCGAAACTAGTTCGAAAGTACTATAATAGGAACAACTGTTATGCAAAAGATTATTAATGAAACTTTAAGCTTTAGTAGCTTAAAGCTTTTAATAAAAGCTTAAGCAAATCGTGGAAGTCAACACGCAAGACATCGGCATCTTCTTGACGGCATCGATGGCAACCAATTCATACTCCTGCCGCAATTCGTTGAATTATTGAAGTTTTATGCCTCTCTTAAGCTTTGTAAGCTTATGAGCTTAAACTTCATAAACTTCTCATTTGCTACTCTGTCAACAAAAACTAATTGCAAACGAACTTCAGAAGTGGTTCTTCACCTCCTAGAAGAGGTCCTTCGCGATCAGAGGGCACAACAGGGGGTTCTTCACTGCCAGGAACACGCATGTGTCAGTTTGTGTAGAGCCCGTTCATTCCAAGAGCTTCGCCTTAGTGCAAGATGGTAAGCGATTAGAAGTTCTTGATCTCAGCTTCGCTCTAATACCACTAGTGCATAGAACGGATTTTGTATGTGTGCGTAGTGAATGTCGGAAGGTCCCCAAGAATAAAGAACTCCTACAAACCTTCATAAAAAGTAAAAGAGAATTTGCACGACATGAAACAAAAAGACAAATTGGGTGCAATCTCCCCCCATACCTTGTGTGAGCACTTCACAAGGCATGTATTTATAGATTTATTTATCTTTAAGCTAAAAAATAGCCCACTTTACAAATAGCATGCTTTTGGCTTTTGTGTTTGCTTTTGCCCAAATATAGAGTAAGGCGTTTGGACATCTAAAAGTCGGACGGACTGTGTCCAAATACAAATATCAGATAATGAAATATTTAACCGAGTGCCCATACGCATACAAGATAATAAATGTTGTGTCAAGTGCTTTAATAAATAAGCGTGTTTAAATAAATATTGGCACAACGCCTTTAGTGATAAAGCACACACCCATCAAAAATAGTAATTCTTCTAGGCATTTAGATTCATGTCATCGTCTGGTGCTACTCAACACTTGGGCCATCTGCTCTAGACATCAACTAAAGCATTCACAATTGTTAGAAAATAATTAGATTAAACCCAAAAAAAGTGAATACCTAGCAATCTTTAGCTACAAAATAGTTAAATAGGTTGGAACTCTGTCCTAACCTTAATTTAATTCGAATACGCATTTAAACTCATAAACATCCATTAATTTGATTTGTATTTTTGCGGAATCACCTGCTGTGGAATTACCCACGTGCACAATAAATTAATCTGATGCCCGAAAAGAACATGCCTCCCCATCAACTTCTCACACAAGGAATCCACCTTATGTATAAGTCCCAACAAATAAATAGTTTTACAGAATCCACCAAAAAACCTCATAGAATCCACCGTGGAATATGCCTACTGGCATCAATTACAAGTGCAAAGGGGCTTGTTACAAGCACTCCCCCTTTTGAATGCATCCCAAATGTACATGCAACTCTTTATCAATGATAACTCTAATATTATTAAGGTAGATAAAACCAATATAGAAACATATTTGTATGTCTATGATTAGTACTTTAGGATATTTGGGATAGTAATAAGCAAGCCCAATTTAGAAATTCTCTACCTTGAGCTAGATGACCCTCTAAATGGTTACAATAATGAGGGTTCAAGAATCTAAAGTCTTAGATTACAAGGTGTAGAGGGGCTCGTTACGAGGGTTCCCCCTTTCAAATGAATTCCAAATGTGCATGGTACGTAAAGTCTTAGATTACAAGGTGTAGATGGGCTTGTTACAAGGGCTCCCCCTTTCGAATGCATCCCAAATGTGCATGCAACTCTTTAGCAATGATAACTCTGATATTGTTAAGGCAAATAAAACTAGTGTAGAAACATTGTTATATGTCTACATTTAGAACTTTAGGATATTTATGGTAGTAATAAGCAAGCCCAAGATGGAGAATCTCCACCTCACGCTAGATGACCCCCTAAATGCCTACAACAATAAAGGTTCAAGAACCCAAAGTTAGGTGAGGTGCTTCACTACTTACAAGCTCCTTTTGGATTGGATGTATCCACATAACAAATGTTGCATCACAAAAGTTGTAGTGGATTCTAGGGATTGCTAAAGCATTTTGTAGGTAAGTTGGTCATTTTGGATAAGATTCTTTTACCTATTCTAATGTTTGGTGACAACAATTACCCCTCTTCTCAAAATCTCAATGGGAAAGGCTAAGAAGCTTATGAGAAAGTTTCTATGGAGCTCTAGGGAGGTTAAGAGATGGCATGATATCTAATGGGAGGTGGTCACAATAGCTATGAAGGGGAAAATTTGGAGACTTGAAAAGTTGGCAAAAAAACTAAAATTGCAACTTGAAAAGTTATTGGAAAAAGCTAAAAGGATCATCTATGCGAAATTGCATGCTATTCAAGGCAATGAACCTTGGATTGTTATTACTAATATGTGATATGTAATGCAAGTGTCCAAGGTGAATAATCAAATATTTTAACATGAGAGGACAAAATATTGGCGATAGGATTTAAACAATCTATCCACTAATTGGATTGGATGGATGGATTTACATGTGGATTTTCATGTGTGCTCGATTGATTCACCGCTAGCGTGTGTTTGTTGACAATGCTCCATTCCTAGGTTGGCTCTTTATTGTTTCCTATAAAAACATTAATCAAATAATCAAAAGCTTAGAATCTATAGAATAAATTAATTGAGTGAAAGTAGAGCATGGCTAAAATTAATCATAATCTCCTCTTTTTTTATTATGTTACATGAAGATCAGAATACAACAAACTGGTTGAGGTGAAAGAATAGCATAAATAATAAATTAATTAAAGGGCTCTCGTAGATTTCTTATTTCCCAAGTTAGATGAAAGAAGGAGTGAGGTTAGATAAAGACTACAAAATAAAAATCAAGTAATGCCAAACCATTAAGCTCATGGAAGAAGTTTTGCAACTAATTGCATCTCTTTGATTTAAAGTTGCAACCCTATTGCAACAATGAAAAACCTAGCTAGTTAAAGTACAATGTAAATTGTGATCGATCATGGAAAAGACACAATGTGTGGATCTCTTGCACATGTGAAATAGTATAGGCTGACATGCATTGCCTACCCACCTTGCCTATCAGTGAATGCCCAAAACAAGGGCTAGCCATCTGTAGCACTATAACATGACAAAAAGTACATGTATGTTGGAAAGAGCAAGATGGGCCCAACCTTCAAGGTAGCCATGGGAAAGCCCTAAAGGGATGAGGATTAGTGAGGTCAAGGCCCCAGCTAAGGCGAGAACCTACTCTTATTGCGCCACATGGCAAAGAACCACTTGCCATACATCCAGGAGGTAGGGTTCAAGAGAGTGACATAGATGGCAAGAGCAACAATAGGCCGACGATCACTATGAGGGGTGTGGCATTGCCGAGGGCATGAAATACATTGTGTCAGTAGTCAAAGAGAGGGTCGCCATAGCCATCGTCATGGTTGTGGCGAGTTGAAAAGTTGTGCATGGAGTGAGCAGCCCGGATGATGAGGCAGCCATGGCTAGACACTAATGGCCAACAAGGAAAAGCACAATTGCGAGGGGAAATGGCTATAAGGAAATTCACTCGGATAGCAACAACAGACATGAGTGCATAGAGGGAGGGAGAGGAACCGAGAGAGAGAGAGAGAGAGAGAGAAAGGAGGAAAAGGGCATCGAGGGATATAGCACGCACGTGTGACATGTGTCTCTCACCTCAAGTAAGAGACACGCATTACAAACCATAACTCTCTTTATGCAAGTCATTTAAAATATATAATATAACATTATTACCAAAAATTTGAAAATCTATTTTTTCAATTGATGTTTGTGCATATTTCTATGTAGTGCATGTGTATGTGACTATGCACCCACATATACATGTATATAAAAAACCCATGCACATGCTTTCATAAATACACACAACAAAGATATTTGTTTTTTCTGCATGTTTGTATGTAGCCACTTATAAGTGTACTCAAATAAACACCTACAAAATATTTGTTAATATGTACGTACACACACACACACACACTTGTTTCTATGTATGCACATGTACACATAGATAAGGTTGCTTAACCACCTATGTCTACACACATCTTTACATACATATACATACATACAACATATACTTAAAACACATTTAAGTGGCCTTCTTTGAGGTCGGCTCAATTATGACCTTCTCCTTAAAACTTGCTCTACTATTGCGAAGAAGCTTGCTCAACACATATGATAGAATATAATGCCCAATTACTCCTAGGCCTACACCAATACTTTAAGACATTATACCCATCATTTCACTCTCTTGTGGATACTTAGACTTTAACTACATAGAAATGTTTGCAACCACCAATAACGCTATAGGTTATATGAGCATATTTACATCCATGAAAATTTATATGTATCGAATCATGATTAGGAGCCCTTTTATACCCTCTAGCATGAGTTAGGTGTACATAAGTATACATCTATACATAAATTTACCACTTATAAGTCATCAACCAACTCTTGCAATAATAAGCTAACGCAAATACATACGTGCATACATGTGTACTTCTCATTTCTCATTTTGAATTTACATATCTTTTGTTCACAACACGTGATAGTTTCATTATTAAAGGATAGCACTAGCTTTGCATCCTTTGTCAAGGGAACCAATTCTATGGTTATGTAGAGTATGGTTGAACTCTACATTAAGAGTTACTTGAAGACACAATGTTAGGCTTCGTATTCAATTACAAAGCTTCCAATTAGGCCTTTCTTATTTTAATATTACATCCCTCTTTCAAATAGATGCTTCCTTCAAAGAATCCAAATCACATAAATATTGTCTAGAAAAGTAAGCATGGTGTAGTAAAATCAAGGAGTAATATGAGTAAAATGATTTGATTTAGCTGTTTCACACTATGTATGAGTCTATTTGCATGGTAAATGAAGATTGAATTCTTTGAAAAACATTATTTGTAGTAAAGGTTTTGAATCACTTTGTGTGTTGTAAAACCCAATTTTAGATTTTACAAATCCTTTTTGGTGCCTAGTCAATAGATATGAAGGTTCAAAACCCTAATGCAATAGTTGAGACCTCTAATAGTGATGCTCTCATGAGGTTTCTTTTTCCACTCAACAGAGGCAAATGAATTTTAGGCATGCTAAAGAAATAGCACGTGGCAGAGCCATAAAGAGAGCCTTGATTGCAGTTCGTAACAACAATCACTCATGTGCTGAAATGGGTGGTGTCCTCGCGCATGAGTTGTAATGCTTGTGGCGACATGTTGAGCAATGTTGCAAATCATCTTCAATGTGTGGTAGAACAGGACAACTCTTGGAAAGTAGGAGTTGATGCTGTGCTTCAAGGACCATTGGACATCGCTACTAGCATATAGAAGGACATAAGTGAGATGTATAGTGAGATGTGGGGCATGATATGGGGTGGACCTAAGGGTATGTGGTGTGCCCTACAGGTTGCAAATTGATTCCCCAAACCTTGAAGGTTCAAAATTTTGTGAGTGATGTTGCTAACCTTAGGTCATATCTAGGCTGTTTGAATGCAATCACTATAAGGATCAAGAATGGCATTGCTTCTAGGATGGGTGATAATGTTGTGCTTGGTGCCAGTCAGAATATCCATCCAGTTATTGGAAATAGTACCATGATTGGGAGACCACCTAAATTTCAATGTAAAACTTTTAGTTTGAAGAGAAATCTTCAAAAAAAAAATAGTGTTTTGTTGTTGATGGAAACAAACTTATTATTTTTGTAATGGCTTCTCGCAAAATTCATTTTCTTTCTTCAAATATTAATCTATTTCATTCATGGTAGTAGTTAAAGTGTTGTCGATAGCTATATATATATATATATATATATCATATGTAGGATGAGTCAACATGTGCAAACTTTTTCTATTTCTCAAATCAACATTACATATCTTTTGTTTACATCCCTTTGTAACATTGTTCTCAAAGGATGGTACCAACTTTGTGTGCTTTGTTAAGAGAGCCAATTCTTTAGTTGTGCAAGTTATGGTTAAACTCAACAAGGGTTAGTTGAGACACAATGCTACGCTTTGCACATAGCTGTTGAGATATCGAGCTCCACTCGTGATATGCTAGGGTGATCGTTGTGCATTTATGTCACCGACTTGTTAGCTGCAGATGCGGTTGGTACACCGCCCATGAATAATAGCTAGATGACAGCTATCCTTATCTACTCTAGTTCGTGGCTCAGTTAGTATGCCACCTTAGTTAGTTGAGTTTGGTTTGAGACCCATATATAGGGTTCTTCTATTTCTTTGTACTAGAGTTCTTTTTGGCTTACACAACAAGAAGAGGAAAACTGTTTTCAACCTCTACCTGTGTGTGTATTCCCCCATTGTGCAAGCAAGAAAGCTACAAGTGAAACTCCTTCCTTCTCTCCCACAATCTTGACATGGTATCAGAGCCTTGTTCGTGGTAAGGAGCTCAAGAAAGCAAACCAAGTTCGCGGCGTTCTGGTAAGAGGACCAGTGTTGCTTTCATTTTTCTGTTTTGGGAGCAAGTCTTTGCAGGTAGCACATCCAGGAAGTGCAAGAGTGCATTGTCTCAAATTGAGAAGTCCTTCGCGGTGAAGCAAGAGGGTAGTATATGCTATAGGTCAAGGCTTTAGCCCTTGGTTACCCTGTTTTTTTTATTTGAGGCCATTTCGGGGCCTGTTTTGGAGGCGAAAGTTTTCTGCACACACTCAGGAAAAGGTCATGTTTTTTGCTGTGCGACCACTGTTCTACAACTCGGTGAAAAGTTACCATAGAAATTGCATAGTATGCCTGTGCGCAGAGACATTGGGAGTTACAGAATCATCCTTGTTGCCTGTTGATGCAAAATCGTCACTAGGAAGTGACTGTGTGGTCAAATACCACTTTCGTCAGTTTTGCAGATTCGGCCCTTTGAGGCTGAAGCTGTGTTTTTTTGCAGTGACAGAATTTTTTGCAGTGTTCTGTAATGGTGTTCGATTCTCTTTCACAGATTGTCACTGAAAAGCTTGACAAGAACAACTTCCAAGCATGGAAGTTTAGAATGATGAATTTCCTTATGAGAAAAGGATATTGGGAATTCGTTGCAGGAAACGAAGAAGAACCAGTTCTTCCTGGTGTTCCCAATCAACAACAAATGCAGGCATTTAAAGGATGGCATGAGAGAGCCAGAAAAGTTATGTACTGGCTATCTATCAGTATTTCAGACTCTATGATTGTGCATATTCAGGATGCAAGTACGCCAAAGGAGGCATGGGATACTTTGTCAAAAATGTATAGCACAGATACGCAAGCCAAGAAAATGCAGCTCAAGCAAGAGTTGCATAATGTGCAAAGAGAAAGTATGAGCATCAATGACTACCACATGAAGGTGAAGAAGATTGCAGATGCACTTGCTTCCATTGGGTCGCCAGTGGAAGATGATGATTTAGTTTCTGTGACCTTGAATGGTCTAGGAAAGGATTATGTACAGTTTCGAACATCGATTTCTGTCCGTGAAAGATTTCCTGATTTTGAGGAGTTGATTGCTCTTCTAATTTCTGAGGAGCAGAGAAATGGTGGTGCATCTTCTTCAGGAGGAACTTCAAAAGAAGATGTCTTCTACTCAAATGCTGGAAGAGGTAGAGGAGGCCGATCTAGAGGCCGTGGTAGAAATCTGAATATGCAACAAACTCAAGAAAACCAGTCCTATGGAGGAGGACGTGGTAACTCTAGAGGCAGGGGGAGTCAAAGAGGTCCTGGTGGCTGGCAAAGAGGCCAAAATGCAAACAGTAATGTTGAATGCTACTACTGTGGTAAAATGGGTCATATGGCTAAAGACTGCTATAAAAAGCAAAATGACATCATAAATGGAAATTTGCAACAAGGGAATTATGCATCTTCTAGTAGACAGGGTGATGACAGAAATGAGCATTTGTTTATGGTGCAGCACATGACCAATTCTGTGACAAGTGCAGAAGAAAGCAACGATGTGTGGTATGTTGACTCAGGTGCATCAAACCACATGACAGGTCATGCAGAATGGATGCAGGATGCAAGGAAAATGGAAAAACCAGGATTTGTGAAGACTGGTGATGATACTGCACATCCTATTGTGCAAATTGGAAATATTCCTTTGTCTATGCAGAATGGGAAAAAGAAATACCTGTCGGATGTATTTCATGTCCCGAATATCACCAAGAACCGGTTTCTGTTGGTCAAATGGTTGAGCAGGGCTTGCAGGTCAGATTTAATTCTCATGGATGCTTTGTTGAGGATATGAAAAATAAAGGTCGCTTGATAGCAAAAGGAAAGAAAAAGGGCAGAATGTTTATGTTGGATGCAGACATGCCTGAATTGAGTGCAGCAATGTTTGCACATGGGACCGGTGTAGTTGCAGATATTAATATCTGGCATAAACGCATTGGTCATGTTAATGTACATCAACTTAAATCAATGCAAGCCCAAAATATTGTTGCAGGTTTGCCTAAATTCAAGGTTGCAGAAATGCATAAGGTATGTGAAGCCTGTCAATTTGGAAAACAAGCAAGGAAACCATTTCCTAAACATGTTCAAGAGAGTAAGAAGCCATTGGAATTAATCCACTCTGATGTATGGACTACTAAAGCTGCATCTCTTGGAGGTTTTCATTATTTTGTCACTTTTATTGATGACTATAGCAGAAAAGTTTGGGTGTATTTTATGAAAAAGAAAAGTGAAGTATTTGGGTATTTCAAAACTCTTAAAGCTATGGTTGAAAAAGAAACATGCCTGCAAATAAAATGCCTAAGGTCAGATGGAGGGGGAGAGTACCTCTCAAATGAGTTTGCAAGGTTCCTGCAGGAGCATGGCATAAAGCAGCAATATTCATGCAGTCATACCCCACAACAAAATGGAATTGCAGAAAGGAAAAACAGGCATATTGGGGAGGTATCTCGTGCCATGCTCAACGAAAAAGACTTGCCAAATTTTTACTGGGCTGAAGCAGTTGCTACAACAATCTACATAATGAACAGGACTCCCACTGCAGTAATCTATGGCATGACTCTAGAGGAGAGGTATACTGGTAGGAAACCAGATATTTCTCATTTGAAAATATTTGGTTGCATTGCCTATGTTCATGTGCCAGATGAGTTGAGATCCAAGTTGGATCCAAAAGCTGAGAAGTGCATCTTTATTGGTTACTCTCTGTAGCAAAAAGGGTATAGATGCTATAACCCTTCTACTCATAAGTTTACAGTGAGCAGAGATATTTTTGATGAGATGAGTAGCTGGTATAAACCAGTAAATGTGATTGATGATGTAGATGTACAAAATGGTAATGTTGCACATAATTCACAGTAGCAGTCACAAAATATTAGTGGACCTGGAGTGTCCTCTAGTTGTGGTTCACATTCTTTGCCATGGACAGGCAGATTGAGAATAGGAGAATCTCCTCAAAACAATGCAGATAGTGGTATGCAGGTTTCATGAAAAGGAAAAGAGAAGGTAGATCAGCTCATGTTTGATGTGAATGCAGGTCACTCTTATGTGGATGGTGAATCCAGTGGCTCAGAACAGAGTATTGATGATGAGTTGGGTATTCATTCTATTGTTACACCTGGAGTAAGGAAGACCAGGGATGTTTTGAGAGCACCTGGGAGTGAACCTACTTTGCGCAGGTCTACCAGAGCTAGGTATCCTATGGATAAGTTGAAATATGATGGATTTACAACCATTCACTATATCTATATGGTCAAAGTGATACAGGAACCAGAACCCACTTCTTTTGAGCAAGCCGTGGGAAAAGAAAAATGGGAGAAAGCCATGGATGAAGAAATGGATGCCTTGGAAGCAAATGCTACATGGGAATTGGTACCTTTGCCTAAAGATAAGAATACAATTGGTTGTAAGTGGGTTTATAAGGTGAAACACAATGTAGATGGTTCTGTGAATAGATACAAGGCAAGATTAGTAGTCAAGGTGTATGCACAAACATATGGCATTGATTATGAAGAAACATTCAGTCCGGTTGCAAGGATGGCAACCATAAGAGTAGTCATTGCTATGGCTGCATCAAAGGATGGTCTTTACATCAGATGGATGTAAAGAATGCCTTCTTGCATGGTGATTTGCAAGAAGAGGTCTATATGGAGCAACCACCAGGTTATGTGTATGCTGTTCATCCTGAGTTTGTTTGCAGGTTGAAGAAAGCCTTGTATTGCTTGAAGCAAGCGCCTAGAGCATGGTCTGACAAGATAGAACAGTATCTTGTCACTATTGGCTTTCAAATTTCCAAGGTAGATTTCTCACTTTATGTGAGAAAAATAGAGAAAGGTATTATGCTGCTTGTCATTTATGTTGATGATTTGATTATCACAGGTGATAGTGATGAAGATATCCTTCATGTGAAAATGCTACTGAAGCAGAAGTTTGAGATAAAGGATTTGGGAGAGCTGCGTTATTTCTTGGGCATTGAGGTGATTAGATCACCAAGTGGGATATGGCTCTTGTAGAGGCAGTATGGATTGGACATGCTGTCCAAATATGGGATGACAGGCTGTAAGCCTATTTCAGTTCCTTTGGAGCAGAATGTAAAGCTGAGCGCAGATGCAGGTGAGCTTCTGGAAGACCCTACTATGTACAGATGCATAGTAGGAAGTTTAATTTATATGACTATTAGCAGGCCAGATTTGAGCTATGCTGTTGGATTGGTAAGTCAGTTTATGCAGGCTCTAAGGAAACCGCATTTGGATGCGGTTAGACACATACTCAGGTATGTGAAGTCCACATTGCAGTATGGACTATTTTATGAGACTGGAGTTCAGATACAGTTGCATGGATACATTGATGCTGATTGGGCTGGTAGTATTTCTGATAGACGATCTACCAATGGATATGTGTTCTCTTTTGGGAGTACTGCAGTCACTTGGAGCAGCAAGAAACAGCCTACAGTTGCCTTGTCGAGCACAGAGGCTGAGTACAGGGGCGCAACAATGGCTGCATGTGAGGTAGCTTGGTTGCATAAGTTACTTTATGATATGCATCAGCTTACAGATGGGCCAGTTGTCATTTATTGTGACAACATGAGTAGTATACACTTGGCAAATAACCCAATCTATCATGCTAGAACAAAGCACATTGAGGTGCATTATCACTATGTGCGGGAGAGGGTTTTACTAGGTCTTATTGATCTAGTTTATGTCAGCACAGAGGATCAAGTAGCTGACATATTTACGAAGGCATTGGGCGCAGAGAAGTTGCGCAAGTTCAGAGACCTACTTGGTGTGCAAGAATTGGGATTGAGCTCGAGGGGGAGTGTTGAGATATCGAGCTCCACTCGTGATATGCCAAGATAACCGTTGTGCATTTATGTCAGCGACTTGTTAGCTGCAGATGCGGTTGGTACACCGCCCATGAATAATAGCTAGATGGCAGCTATCCTTATCTACTCTAGTTCGTGGCTCAGTGAGTATGCCACCTTAGTTAGTTGAGTTTGGTTTGAGACCCATATATAGGGTTCTTCTGTTTCTTTGTACTAGAGTTCTTTTTGGCTTACACAACAAGAAGAGGAAAACTGTTTTCAACCTCCACCTGTGTGTGTATTCCCCCATTGTGCAAGCAAGAAAGCCACAAGTGAGACTCCTTCCTTCTCTCCCACAATCTTGACAATAGCTTCAAAGCTTCTAGTTAGGTCTTTCTTTTTTACAAGGTACAAATCTGTATGCTAGGTTTGATGGATTGAATGCTGCACATCTTTTAGTGGCCTCATCACACAAGTTCTTGTAATGCCCTCCATTTTTGCAAATGAAACTCATCGTGTAGCCCAAAATCTCCTATCAACTTTGCACGTGTATGCAAGCCCATTACAGGAAGTGTAGCATGAAATCCTTGGCATTTCTCAAGTATCATTTGGCATGCATCATATGCCCAAACTAGTTTTTGATCCTATCAATGGTAGAGCACTCTCCCTTCTACATGATATACAATGGATTGAGGTGGTAATGCATGCGCTATTTTATCATGACCTTGCATTGCACAATCTTGCGAACATGAGCAAACTTTGCCCTCTACGCCATGCTCTCTATACCATCTTGAACTAAAAGGTCCTTGCATGGTGAACAACATATGTTCTCCGCATTACTTGCGCAGTTTCACAAACTTCACGGTGGAAGATGATCACGGTTATCCCATTTACATCAGAAGAAACAATGGAAAACAGGTTCTAGTTAGAGGTGCCTACCTTGACAATTGTTGGGTTGTACCTTATAACCCCTACTTGTCCAAGAAATACAAAGTGCACATTAATGTGGAGGTGTGTTCTACCATTTTTGCAATAAAATACATTTACAAGTATGTGTACAAAGGGCATGATTGCGTGATAATAAGGTTTTGGTCTACAAGAAGAGCATCATTTGATGCAAGAAACCATAGTGCGGAAGTTGAAGCTATTGATGAGGTATAGATGTAGCTTGATGCTCGATATGCATAAGCTTCCAAGGCATCTTGGAGGATTTTGATTACCAATTGCACAATGAGAAGCCATATGTCATACGTTTGCATATTCACCTTCCAAGACAAAATATGGTGACCTTCCATGATAGTGATGATATAAGGTAGGTGGTTTCAAATGCCAATATGAAACAAACGACTTTAACAGTGATTTTTTTGCAATCAAAGTCATCTTAAGGCAAATATGTTGTTGTACCAAGAGTTCCCTCAGCATTGGGTTTGGAACCCATCAAGGAAAATTTAGACTAAGGGGAAAAAAGGGAGATGTTTGTGGTCACATTTATTTTATTTCTCCTTTTGTAGGTGAGCTCTACTAGAGAATGCTTCTCATAGAATGTAAGGGCTGCAAGTCATTTGAGGACCTGCATACAACTGATACAATTTTGTACCCAACTTTCAAAGTAGCTTGGAAAGGGTTACTAGAAAATGATCAAGAACGGTACATGCACATGGAAGAAGCTATGGTTGTTCAAATAAGCAAACAACTACGCACGTTGTTTGCAATAATATTAGTTTTTTGTGACCCCATGCATCCAAGCTAGTTGTGGGAGCATTTTAAAGTTGACATGATAGATGATATACTACATGGCTTGATTACTATGCATGGACATGGGTATATAGCTCGGGACTTGGCATTCAATTAGGGCTTGTTGCACTTGGAAGACATCTCCTCACACTAGCATGGGTGAAGTTTAGCCCAGTTTGATGGAATGCTGGAGATTGATAGATCATTGATATCAACTTTAGGCAATCCTTTAATTTGTGAGGAGCTAAATTTTGATATCGTGTCTCTACCAAATAAAGGCAAGCTCAATGGAATCGAGTTTGAATGGATATCAAAGAAGGGCATACTTTGATGTACTTGATGTTGTTGCCTCTTATTGTAAAATTGTTTTCTTTTTGGATGGAATAGGTGGGTTTGGGAAAACATAGTTGTACAATTGCTTGCTAGCAAAACTAAGAGGGGAAGGAAAAGTCATATTGGCAACGACATCATTTGGTATTGCTGTGTTGTTGTTATTGAAAGAATGTACTAACACTCAAGGTTTAAGATTCCTCTTGAATTGAAGAGCACATCATCTTGCAACATTCCAATGTAAAGCTAGCTTGCAGAATTATTGAGGGTGGCATGTCTTGTTATTTGGGATGAGGCACCAATGATGCATCGACATGGTTTTGAGGCACTAGATAGAACACTAAGGGATATAATGGATTGTGATATGCTGTTTGAGGAAAGGTTATTCTTTTTGAAGAAGATTTTCATCAAGTCCTCCCTATGGTGCCAAAGGGTAGTCCTAAAGAAATAGTGGATGCAACTCTTTGTCTTTATCCTATGTGGGATTGTATGTATGTTTTGCAGTTGTCTCAAAATATGTGAGTTTTGGTGCAAGAAAATGGCAATGGAAATCACGACTTTATTGAGTGGTTGCTCTCACTTGGAGATGGTCGTAATTTTTAGATGGTGGTAACCGTGTTGCTATTCCATCTCATGTGGTTTTGCAAGATGCCACCATGGATAATCTCATTTCACATGTTTATATGACATCCATTCCAAGCCAGATTATGCATCTTTTTTCAAAGGATGTGCTATTTTGGCCTAAAAAACAAAGAAGTTGATGCATTGTACATTGTTGCCTTATGTAAAATGCCGAGGGATTCTCACACATATTACAATGCTAATTCTATAGTTGAGATCAATTCAAATTCATTCATTTACTTAAGTGAGCATTTGAACACCATTTATTTGGGAGGCGCGTTTTCCCCATATTGTTTAGTGTTGAAAAAAAAATGCACTGATGATACTCTCGAGAAATTTGAATCTTACTATGGGCCTTTGCAATGGTACAAGCTTGATATGCAAACAGTTCCATAGAAAAGTCATTGAGGTTGAAATCATCACTAGAACTAATATTGATGTTACTATCTTCATACCCAATATCATCTTTATTCCTCTTTCTGCAGGGTTGCCCTTTATCATGTGAGGAGGCAATTCCCAATTAAGCTAGCTTTTGCCAGGACTATTAACGAGTCTTAGGGTCAAACATTGACATTCTTGGGTCTATATCTAAAGATGCTCATTTTTTCCCACGGTGAGCTTTATGTTGCTTTTAGTTAAGTGAGATCTGCATATTCTATAAAGGTTTTGTTGGAAGACAGAAGTGCAAGCTCTCTTTCCATTGCCAATATTGTGTATCTCAAGGTGTTGCAAGGGCCAAATAAAATTGCCACCTTCTACAATGTTTCAATTCAAACATTTCTAACATGATATTATATGAGAAAGGAATTGTGTGTAAAATGAACTTCATATTAAATTTTAAATCTTTATATATTATCTGGTGCCAAGGTGCACTTCTTTTTGCAAGGTTGTCGTTTGTTCCTTGAACTTGTGATTAAATAGTTTTAATTGTCAGGTTTTGCTATTTTGATTAGCATGATCTTTGGTGATGGAGTGTGGGCAATTCTCGGTCCCTATTTTGCAAGTCACATTTACTGAACCAGCACTTGAAATGTCTATGGATGCAATGGATGTGTGCAATGTTAGGGATGTGGTGACAAAAACATATCAACATTGTTTGCCTTCTTGGTGCTATTCAATCAGGGATGTTCTACTTGCTACTTTTTTCCTAAAAATTTGAAGCCAAAATTTAGAAATTGGTGAGTTCTGTTGGGGAGGCAATGCAGTCTCTCTCAAAGGAAGTACAAATGTAGATTGCATGCTTGCATGATGTTATGTGGGAGGTGAGAGTAGTGTCTTCGCCTCAATAGCATTGTTAGTGAGTTGCACACTAAATTGAATGGTGTAGTAGAGGGAGTTTTTGGAATAAGGCATATGGTGCATAACATGCTAAAGGATGAGAGACATGATTCAAGGGGATTAGAAGGTATGATTGGCACGTTGCTTGTTGGGAAGTCCAAAGAACAAGTGCTATTTCTGAAAAATGAAGTGGCCTCACCCAAGATATCTATTGGTAGATTCAATGGGCTCTTGACACGAGTCGATGTTTCTTTTTTAGCTAAGGATTGAGAGAGGTTCCTCAATAGCATTTGCAAGACTTTATTTGTTGTCTTCTCCTATGCTTGCCCTCTCATATTTCTTTGTTGCCCTTTGGGGGCCCTCTTTATATGCTATTGCGATTAACATGTCTTACAATGTCCATTGCTGTTCAATAGATTATTGACATGATTGGTTTGGCAACATCAATTCCACTTGCATAATTGGAATGGCTTATACAAATCAATTCGTTGTTTAAAAAGATTTTTAGTTAACCAACAATGTTAGTGTTGTTTTAATTATGGAAGTAAGGTTACCTCTATAGTATGTGGTATTGTTGGTTTTACCAATTACTATTTGATTTTGAAGATAATTTGAATCTCATATCTTACAAAAAAGTGGTTTTTTGTATGGTGTGAACTTTTGTCTAATTAACATTGTGAAAAGTTTGAGATTTCATATGTATATATAAGTATGGTCTACTTTCACAAATTTTATCTGTCTTGCTTAGTTTTTCACTCCTGTTGCATTGGAAATCTATACTTCTTTCCTTGACTTCTTTAGATGTATATCCTCGTTTACAAATATTACCCCACCTCTCAAACTCAACTACATCTCTAGGAGAAATTCACATCTATGTTGTTAGATCCCATTATGCATAGGAGCCTTGTTCGTGTTGTTGAACAACTACCAACTCTTCCTACGTAGATTCCTTCAATCTAGCATTTGTCGAGATTCAATATGGATCTTATGTCTAATGTTTTCTTGTTTTGACCCCATTGGAAGCTTTTTTGATTGAAAAAAAACATTATTTGCACATCTCGCGATGTTGGGAGCATCATGAGTTTATTGATCTTTCATGCTTAGTAGAGTGCATCAATTGCGCCTTGGTGTTATTATATATAGTGAAATGAAGGTTTGCACACCAACTCCTAATTCAAGTGACTCGATCTATATTCTCTCTTTCTTTTTAAATTCTTTTTCCATGCAAGTGTTCTCTCGATAGTTGATTTGCGCATTCATTTCAGGAAAAAGGAAGTTTCGAGAGATCGATGCTTGCAACCATTCGTGTGAAATAAATGTGCAAGCATCGCCAATACACAATGTCACAGATACTTTTATGCTCACTAGCAATGTCATTTTGTGAAAAAACAAAACTTTTTAAAACCTTTTTGTATCTTATTTGTTTATGTTTACATTTTGCCGTCCTTTCTTTGAGGCTTTGTTACATTCCAACTTATGGTAGCACTAGGCGCTCCGCGCCTAGACTTCACCCGGTTAGACTCTGTTCGGCGCTTCGCTCCAGAGCTAGCGCTATGCACCAACTTTCTCTTGGCGCTTCATGTCGGAACGTAAAGCACAAATGTCTTAATTTGTTCACACATTCTTCCACTTAGCAATGAATCAAATAGTCTTGCAATTTTTAAACTTCATTATAAAATCTAACAATTCAATACAATAACATTGATTATCTCAACCATAATAATTGGAAAACATAACTGAAGCAAAAGTGATTTTTAAATATCACTGAAAGAATTCCAACTATAACAACACGTAAATGGAAAAGAAAGTATATAATGTTTTTAAAAAGATAGTTATACTGTCGAAAATCAACCACCGTGCCCCAGATTGTGCTGCAACATCTAAAAACGAAAAAAAAAAAGACTTTAGAAATAACAATATTAAATTTATAAAGCAAAACATTAATGAAAATGGTGAGTAAGTATTACTTGGGGACGTGATACTATTGGCTCAACATTAGTAGAGCAGTCCGGCGGAATTTGGATGAAACTGATGCAAAGTTACAAAACATGATAAATCTTGAAACTCCCATTTACTCCAGTCATTCGGTATGTGTCTAGTGTGGGACCGAGATATGAAGTACTCAACATTTGTTTGTCCAACATAGTAGCATTGGATCCATCCAAAATATAAAATTTCTATATATAAAGGAGTGTTTCCATTAGTAAATCCATCATTGGGTAATCTTTCGATTATCCTAGCCAAAGTTCTATGGATAATATCATCCATAGCAATAGTTCGCGATGCTTCTTGAAGTCTCATTTGATAAGGAGAGGCACGATAATATTCAAATACTGTTTGGGCCATCTATTAATAAAATTTAGAAAACATAAAAATTAGTAATATTGATTAAAAATTTTAAAAAGGAAAAAAAAAGACTTTACAATATTGAAATTAGAAGACCAATTTAGAAGAGAAAAAGAGTTTGTAATGCATATTGTACAAAATAACTTTATACATGATAATTTCTCAAAACTTACTTTTGTATAAATGCAAACAAACTTTCATAGAAAATAAGTCAAACATGGTTTTATTCAAGGAATATAATATCTCAAAAGAGCATGAGAGATTGAAACATTTCATTTTTTGTTAAAGGAAAAAAGTTGAACTTACTTTTCTTTGAAAACCTTAATACTTAAAAAGAACAGGAGACAGTAAAATAGTTCATTTCTTGAAAATATATGATTAAAAAAGAATAAATAAACTTTGATGATATTGTACCAAAACTTTTATGCAAATATAATATGATAGAAAGTTCAAATAACTTTTTATGGTAGAAATAATTTAAACACAATGTTTTCATATAGTAAAACAAACATACTTTTAACTCCACATAAAATCATAAATATCTATCCATAAATGAGAGATATGATTAAAACATTAAAGTATTAAATCAGAGAAAATAATTCAAACTTGCTTTTCATCGATGAAGAACTCACTATTGAAAAAGAGCATAAGAAAGTACAACACTACATTTTATAGATATGTGAACAAAGAAGAAAAAAAGGCTTTGATTGTATTGAAATAAAAATACTATGCAAATATAATATGAGAGAACAAACATTACACTTTTGAAAAAATAGAGGTTACAATACTTTCTGTAAAACTTCATTATATACAATATTGATGGTACCATTTACCATGTTCTCTTTCTCATTAATCAAGACTTTCAATCTGTCCGGAGACTTTACTCTTGAGAAAGCAACATAGAGTTGACCATGAGTAAAGACTGGGGTTTTTAGATATATCCCCAAACATGATAATGTTTGGCCTTGAGATTTGTTGATTGTCATTGCAAACGCCAAACAGACTGGGAATTGCAAGTATTTCATTGAGAAAGGAAGTTCTAGTGTAGTTGGGATGAAAGTTATCCTCGGGATAAAAACGCTGTCACCAATATTGGTCCACGTAATTATCTCTACATTAATGACCTTTTTATTGAAAGCCTTGCATACCAGCCTAGTACCATTGCATAAACCTTTAGAAGGATTCAAGTTTCTGAGCAATATAATTGGAGCATTTACTTTGAGCAGCAAAATATGAGGAGGAATACCTCCAACGAGGTCAAGGGAATTTAGATATTCCACAGAATAGAGGAATAAGTTCTCCTCGGTTCTATCCACAGAATCAGCAATGTAGTATTGTTTAACCTCTCCCATCATTAGTTGCAATGCATGATTGTTTATCATTTCCACATCATTGTTTCGAGGCGCAAGAATGGCATGTCCACTAAAGAACGTTTTCTAATCAATTACACAATTCATTTCACAATAGACAATTTTGATCAAGTCTTGCATAGATCCTCCCTTTAACAACAATGCACGTGGAATTTGCAATATATTATTAGTATGTGTCAAATCTTTTCCATCTCCAATGTCTTGCAACCATGCAACAAACTAATCTTGATGTGATGCGACCCGCATATTCTGTGTAAGTTTCAAAACATTGAAATATTGCCACAAATTGGAACAACATATAGCAGCACCAACAATATCCTCACGAGTACCCTTTGGTACAACAAGTAATATTTGCCTAAAATCTCCACCTAGTAGAATAACTTTACCACCAAATGGCATATCGCACTGCATTATATCCTGTAAAGTTTTGTCTAGTGCCTCAAAGGTATTACGATGTAACATAGGAGCTTCATCCCACAAAATAAGACTTGCCTCTTTTAACAGTGCTGCAAGGTGACTTTGAACAGGTATACTACATGTAGAATTATTATCTGCCTGCAATGGAATTTTGAACTTTGAATGGGCAATACGACCATGTGGCAAAAGCAATGCAGCAATAACAGAGGATGTTGTAGCTATTGCAATGTGACCTTGATTGCGAAGCTTTGCAAGCAAACATTTGTATAGGAATGTTTTTCCAGAACGGCCTGGGCCATCTAAGAAAAATGGTTTACCCAAACCACTATCAATAGCATTCATTATTGCCATAAAACAATTTCTTTGTCCATCATTCAACAAAGCTTGCATTGTTAAGAAGGTATTCTCGTGTTCTACCTTATCATATAGTTGTTCATCAAGGATCAAAGGATTTGTGTACTCTTGCATTGTCACCTCAGGCAATCCATGATACTCTGTCAAATTGCATCCATGTTGATCTAAAAGTTTTTGAATATGCATCAATGCATGATTATTGGCCTCATCTTGCATATCAACATTTCGCCTATTTTGCAAGGAGAGTCGATGTTTTATATCCTTTGTCAATGGACCTAAGAACTCTTCCCATAGAGCCCCAGGTCGAGCAGGCAAACAAAATACCAAGATGGATGCAAACAAAATTTTAGTTGAGCACCGGTTTGCATCAATGCAGCTTTACGCAAACACATTTGCCATTCATCATCTGTTTCCAACATTCCTTTTGCAATGCAAGCCTCCTTAAAAGTTGAATATACCACATTATCAACCATATGCAATGCCTCAAAGGATGTGCACCCCTTGCATACAGTGAGTAGTACGCGCAAATAGTATTTTTCTCCACACATAG
Source organism: Lygodium microphyllum (assembly GCF_053477565.2). Taxonomy (NCBI): domain Eukaryota; kingdom Viridiplantae; phylum Streptophyta; class Polypodiopsida; order Schizaeales; family Lygodiaceae; genus Lygodium; species Lygodium microphyllum. The sequence continues at coordinate 105,991,276 of NC_141138.1, forward strand.
GTGAAACAAAGTATATTCGACCACATGTGTTTCCTTGCTTTCTCTTTGTCCACATTTTTTTGCGTGCATTCCAAACCCAAAACATTGGAAAGTCTTGACGGAGAACTATGTTAGCATCAGGGTGCAAACGATTGCATGTAAACCATTCTGTGAGAGTTGTTTTTTGAGCATTTTCATTTTGCACCACATCACAAATGTTATCAGAGTCACGAAAGGAAACAGTATTCTCTCCAGGTAAATGTATTTGCAATCGTTGAATATCAAGTTTCTCATCATGAAGTTTGAATTCAAATATTCACCAACATGCTTCAGAAGCTGAAATATATCGTGCATCTAAGTACCTCTCAATCTCATCAATATTTTGTGCATCAATATTTTCTATGTCAATATCATTGGATCCGAAACCACGCGTACTTGTAAACCGAATGGTTGCTCGATCATGGCCCTTATATACATATTTATACAAATATTTGACTGCTGCAATTGTCGAGCAAACCTCAACATTTATGTGAGCACTATACTTGGAACTCAAATAAGGATTGTAAGGCACTATCCATCGGTTATCCAAGAGGTTACCATTAGCATTATGAGTCCTTCCATCCTCTCGATGTCTGTATAAAGGATAACCAGTTTTATCAACTGTAGTTGTATGTATAAACTTTTTTGGATAATCCTTTATACACTTTCCGTCCACCATGCAATCACTTTTTGGATTGAACTCACCACACGGACCATGTATGTTACATTTAGTAATAATTCGATACAAATCCAAAAACCTTTCCTTATCAGGTAGCTCAGAGCACCAGTCTATCATAATGACGTGCTTCTAGTGGCTTAAAGCGTGGTTCTAATATCAAGAGCGTATGTGAATGAGGCAAGCCTCTCTTTTGGAATTCTATGACGGACACATATCCAGTAACTTTACCAAACAACTCCTTTTTCACTATCGACTGCATCATGTCCTTATGTTTCAAATGAAAAACTTTAGCAGTTAAATCTGGCTGATGATGTGCAGTTTGACCAGGCAACAAAGCATCTGTAATTTCAGACCACTTAGGATTGTATGTCATGGTGATAAACAAATCAGGTTTGCCTTTGCTACACACAATTGCCATAGCATCTTGATATAATTAGTACATGAATCTTGGTCCACCTATAAAGCTAGATGGCAATACTATTCTCCTGCCCACACCAATCCCAGCGATATTAGTATCAACTGCATCTGAACCATTGACCATATCAGCCAATCCCCTATACATTTCAACTTGCAATGTTGCTTGATTATGACGACACCAAGCCAATCTACATTGTTCAATGCTACAATAAGCATCGACAATGTATTGTTGTAGCAAGCAACCACCATGCAAAAGACATGCATTAGTATCATCTCGAATCTGAAGTCGAAAAGCGTAATACTGCATTTGAGTGACACAATCTTTATTTGCAAGATTATTGGCATTAATATGAGCATCCATAAATGCATATGGAACTTTAGTATGCCATCCATCCTCTCCATTTGGAAAAAGAAGAACATATAACAGTGGCATATATGCCTTGTGTAAGTTAGAAATATAAATCAAATGGCCTTGTCGTGTGCGAACTTGAATGCTATGATGATCAAGTGTATCATCATCACCTTGTCCAGGCATGATCGCAGCAACCTCACTTGTAGTGGGAACTGAATATCGTCTAGAGGTGGATCGATTTTGAAAAATGGACATTCTTATTTCTACTGATGCATTGCGTTGCAAGCTTGCACCAACTGCTATAAAGGCATGTGCGTAAGCATTGTGATCATGCATCATTTGTTGAAGCTCTTGTAGTAAGTTTCAAGTAAAACCCCCATGCGATTCAATAACTCATGATCAGTGTCATAAATATAAAGTTGTGCAAACTTTGGTATTTGTTGTCCATCCTCACTTGGCAATAGGGAACCCATCCAGTGATATATTGATCCATGAACTCGAAAAGTATAACCATTTCCATTTTGAGGCAAAAGCTCATCAATTTTTGCACCCATTGAAACAAAAGCCAAAATTACATACAAATTTGGTTTTTGAAAGAGCAAAATTATTATCGATGGATGAATATCCAAATTTGGTGGCATGTCATGGAGAATTGAACAAAATCTGAAAGGTGAGAAGGATCGAAGCTTGCACGCGAGCTATGGCGGGAGAGCAAGAGCAAGAAAGAGAGAGACAAGAAATGGAAACTCCAACAATCACAATGTGTGACCGGGCCTTCCTCTATTTACTACTCACTAAAATGAATGTAAAGAATAAAGTGACGTGACGGGCGCTTGCCACCTGCAGTGTGCAGTGGCGGGTACTGTCAGTGTAGTAATACACGGGCCGGCACGGCGGAGGTGCCTTTACCCCAACAACTGGGGCAGATTCGCCCACTTAAAGGCGAATCTGCCCCAGTGAGAGAGAAAAGAAAAGAAAAGAAAAAAGACAGTACAACTGTACATAAGTACAAGGGATGAGGAAAGGCAACATCTCATCCAACGCCCATCAATCTCCTGAGGAAGGCAAAGTGCTCAGTAGCGAGGCTTTTCGTGAGCAGATCTGCAGGATTCTCGTCAGTGAGATCTTGACAAGGTCAACAGACTTGTCCTCTACGACACCACATATGAAGTGATACCTCACCTCAATGTGTTTCGTCTTCGCATGGAAGATCGGTTTCTTAGCCAACTGAATGGCACTCATAGAATCCGAATGCAGTGTAGGTATAGCATCAATCCCAAGGTCAGCAACTAGACGGCCTAGCCATATGGCCTCCTTGCAAGCCTCAGTGGGGCTGCAACATACTCGGCCTCAGTGGTAGACAAAGCTGTACACTTCAGAACCCTGGACATCCAAGAGACAGCACCTCCAGCATAGGTGAATACATAGCCAGAAGTGGACTTCCTACTATCTGCATGTCCTGCATAATCGGAGTCAGTATACCCCACGACCCCTGTATCCTGGCTGCCATAGCAAATACACATATCTGTTGTGCCCTTCAGGTACCTCATGATACCCTTCATGGCATCCCAATGTTTCCTGCCAGGTGTAGCCATATAGCGTGCCACAACACCAACTGCAAAGGCAATATCTGGACGAGTGGCTATCATGGCATACATCAAACTACCCAGGCTGAAGCATGAGGGATCTGGGCCATCTCGGCCCTCTGCTCATCTGTCTGCAAACAATCGGCCTGTGATACCTTCACATAAGAAGGCAATGGACAGCCAATAGGCTTTACGTCCTGCATGCGGAAGCGCTCAAGGACTTTATGAATATACTCCCTCTGTGACAAGTAGAGGAGTCCCTGATGCCTGTTGCATCTAATGCGCATACCAGGTATGTGAGAGGCCTGTCCCAAATCCTTCATCTCAAAGCTCTTCTTTAGCTGAGATTCAAGAGCATCTAGCTCATCATGAGCTTTCCCTGCTATCAGCATATCATCCACATAGAGTACCAAAATAAGCAATGAACCATCATGGGCTTTCTTCATGTAAAGACATGGATCCATAGCACTCCTACTGTAGCCCTGTGACTGCATAAAGGCATCAAACTTATGATACCATTCCCTAGGTGCCTGCTTCAAGCCATAAAGACTTTTCTTCAACTTGCACACTAGGTGCTCCCTGCCAGGTTCTGCAAAGCCCTTAGGCTGCTCCATATAGATCTCATCATGCAAGTCCCCATGTAAGAAAGCCGTATTGACATCCATCTAATATAGATCTAAGTCAAGCTGGGCAACCAAAGCCAAGACCAAGCGCATGGTGGTCATCTTAACCACAGGAGAAAAGACCTCATCAAAGTCTACACCATGCTCCTGCTTAAAACCCTTTGCTACCAATCTAGCCTTGTATGCCGGCTTGGGGTGTCCAGGGGTACTTTTCAACTTGTACACCCACTTGCATGGCAAAGCTTTCTTGCCCTTAGGCAAGGCAACCAAATCCCAAGTCTCATTCTTATGCAAGGAGTCGATCTCAGATTGCATAGCCCTCTCCCAAGAGTGACTGTCACCCCTGCGCATAGCCTCATCATAAGTGAAAGGTTCTCCTGCATTTGTAACCAAAACATAATGCATAGAGGGCTGAAATCTATTAGGTGGACGTCTGTCTCTAGCAGATCGTCTCACTGCAGGCTCTACTGCCTGCCCAGTTGCCTGTCCAACACCCTAACTATGAGCATCTGCTGCAGCTGTAGGCTGTCCAACTGGCTGTGCAGGAGCTCTAGGCTCCTCCTGAAAGATCACTCTGCGGATCTCAACCACCTTCTTAGACTACCTGTGCATCTTGTCTTCATGGAAGACTACATCATGGGCTGCGTACTATTTTCCGCGCCTGCAGATCCCATAGGCGATAGCCCATCTCTCCTAAATCACCATAACCAAGAAAGATGCATTTAATGCTCTTTGGATCCAACTTACTCCTCTTGTCCTTGGGCACATGGCAGAATGCCTCACATCCAAAGACACGGAGATGCGCATAAGAGGGTGGCTTACCAGCCCAAACTTCCTCTGCAACCTGGAAATCCAATCCACTAGAAGGCGATCGGTTTATGATATGCATTGCCGTACTAACTGCCTCAGCCCAAAAGCTCTGTGGTAGGCCTGCATAGCTAAGCATAGAGTGGACACGCTCCTGAATAGTCCTGTTCATGCGCTCAACCAAACCATTCTGGGCGGGGCTGATCCAGATACAGTACGGTAAGAGTGAAACCACTCACGGTAAGGCGTCACATGGAAGGACGCACCTGAATCCAATAACCAATACTGTGTATACATACAAGGTGTCTCAGTCAAGTATGAGGCATCAAAAGAACTAGCTGCAAGTATGAACTCATCATTACCATCAAAATCCTCGGTCTGCGTGACATTAATTTCTTCAATCTTGATGCTGGACTTCGTAGGTACTATGCTGCGATCAGAGGACTTCTCCTGCACTTTCTCTTTCCCCTTATCCTTGCACTTCTCATTGCGCAACTCATGACACTTTGGTCTGATATGGCCCTTTTTTCCACAATGATGACAAGTGACATTAGCGTTGTGCCCACGCGACTTACTACGCGACTTTCCACGAGATTTAGACCGACTCTTCTGCGAGTCACGGCCATGGCCATGACCACGATCATTCCTGTCATTCCTGCCTCTAACTGTCAAAGCATGTGAAACACGAGAGGCATCCAAGTTTTTGCGATTAACGTCTTCCTGCAGAAGAGCACTCTCAACATCATTCAGTTTCAGAGTAGCACTAGAGGCACACAGAGCAGTGCGGAATACATCCCATGACTCATTCAAAGTCCCAAGCAAGAAAAGAGGAGTTACTTCCTCTCCAAAGGTGATATCTTGCAAAGTCAGGTTCTTCAGTATAGCATGGAATTGGCTCAAGTGAGCAGACATAGTCGCATTATCCTTCATGCGCAGATCCATAAGCTGCTTCAACCAGAACATTTGACTCGCCGGACTTTTCTTATCATAAAGATTCTTGATCTTATTCCATAGATCTCATGCACTCTGTGCTTCCTCAAATACATTATAATGTACCTGTTCAGTGAGAGACAATACAATCGTGGACTTGCATAGCTCATCAAGTTCAAGCCAGTCGTCATTGTCCATAGTTTTAGGCTACTCCCCGCTCAACCGAAGTGGCTTAATTTGATATTTCTGCACCAAGACCTGCCAAATTTGACTCTTCCAATAAGAGTAGTTGGTACCATCCAACTTTGTGATGTTAAATATGGCATTATCAGTCAAAGAGGACGCCATAATGCAGGTTGGAAATGCACAGACAATGTAAAACTGCTGGCTGTTTTACTGCAGAAAATGCCCAAAATCCACTGAAATGAGCTCCAAATGGTGAGAGAAAAGTGTGCCAAAAGATGCTACCCACTTAGTACTAGGTGCGGTATACCAAATCAGGAAATTTTAGCATTAAAAATACTGCTCAGTCCACCAATAAATACTTGCTGTAATAAATTTCAGAATTGCAATAATGAGAGCAAACTGTCCCAAAACTGGATCTAATGTCAACTAAACAATGCTAGGTCCAAAGCCGGCATAAAGAGGACAAAGCAAAGCCAAATGACAGTGAAAATACATGAGCATAACACCGAGAGATGTCAAATAGCATCTGCCAGTAAGAGGCACACCCCCAGACAATCCAGGCAAAATGTACCTGCAACTACCAAAACCTAACACAAATAGGTGTCTGCTCAAAGGAAAGCGGATCCAAAACTGAGACTCAGCTCATAAGCATCCTATGAACCAAGACATATACTCAATGCAACATCCAATTGTCGGAGTATAATCCCAAAGTCTCAATACATCTATAACTGCTCAATGACATAGACTGCTCCAATAGCATGTAATCCCTGCTCAAGGTCAAGTAAGCATACAAGATGCTCCCACTGGCACAAAAGGCATACAAACGAGTTAAGGGCTCAAGCAACCCAAGACAAAGTACCAGTGACAAGTGACCAAGTCAATGCGTCATACGCATCCCAAGAGCATGACATACATGAAGCAACTGATGGAAGCAACCAACGAGCAATACATAATCCCAAAATAAGATCTCTGTCAACTCAATGACATCCGATAGCAACCAAGTAAATGATCAAACTGAGTCGGAAATGCTCAAATACATCCAAGGCAAAGCTCCCAATGTTGGTAAAGCATAGACGAACCAAGTGGCATATATCACGAACCAAAGCATGTAATGTATGAAGCCTAACTATCAAGCATAGACATGAGGCATAAGCGGTCCAAGAGCATGCCAAGTCGGTCCAAATGCCAGTGAATACCAACCAAGACGGAGCTTATGCATAGCTCAAATACATTCCATAGATTCAAACATGAGCTCAAAGTCGTCCCCAAATGTCAGATAGATGATGGCAAATCCCAAAGCATACATCCGATACCAATAGGTAAGTGACAAAGCATCCAAAGTACCTTCAGCCCACTGTTATTACAGCCAAGTTTGACTGTCAAAACTAAGAAATTTCAGCCAATATTTCAGGCCAAAATCATGGCATAATCATGTGCATACATTCCCAAGGCACTAGGTATCATGTAGGCCGCATACGAGCATCAAACAAGGTAACCGGAGTAGAGTATAAGCATCAAATGCCAATGTTAAGTGTGGCTGCCCTGTTTCCAGCACTGTATAACAGTAAATGACAGTCCCAAATCAGCCAATATTTTAGGCCAAAATCATGGCATAATCATGTGGATACATTCCCAAGACATTCGGGCATCGAGTAGAACGCATACGGGCATCAAATAGCACAACCGGAATGCTAATGCCAATGTTGCTGCCAATGTTTTCAGCGTGTTATGACAGTTTATGATAGTCCCAAATCTGAAGAAATCAGCCCCGAATGATCAAGACCAATGCCCAAATCTTGAATGACATCAAACATGAAGTCTAATAGCCCTCTCATTCAAGGTAGAGAGCAAGAAGCAATGGCCAAGTGTGGAGCTGAAGTAGACGAGTGCTAACAGCCTAAAAAAAAATGGCGCAATCTGTCCTGTTGGTGCTGAACTTGCTGCTGCTCCACATGGGCTGAAAGGGGGTAATGGGGGGACTCAAGAAGGGCCTATCAAAGGCCTATGACAAGCCTCTTTGAGCCTTGATAGGTGTAAGGCACAATATGAGGGAAATAAGCTTCAAGGGTTTGAAGCCATGGCTGCCCTTGCTGTTTGCAACCTGTAGACTGAAATAAAACCCTGAAAGAATGATCAAATACCTCAGTACCAATGCCTTGAAGGTGCCTCAATAGGCCGGGAAGGTGCTCGGGAAGCTGGGGAGTGACAAGAGCTCGGGGAGATCGGATATGGCTGCCGGGATGGAGATCCAATGCGTGAAGGGAATCGATGTGAAGGTAGAGAAGCACCAAATTGAGCTCGAGCAAGAGGAAGCCAAGCTCTGATACCAGTTGAAAGGTGAGAAGGATCGAAGCTTGCACTCGAGCTATGGTGGGAGAGCAAGAGCAAGAAAGAGAGAGACAAGAAATGGGAACTCCAACAGTCACAATGTGTGATCGGGCCTTCCTTTATTTACTAGTCACTAAAATGAATGTAAGAATAAAGTGACGTGATGGGCGCCCGCCACCTGCAGTGTGCAATGGCAGGTATTGTCAGTGGAATAATACACTGGGCAGCACGGCGGAGGCGCCTTTACCCCAACAGAATCCACCATTTTGAGGTAGAAATATAGGAGCTTGAATACTGTACTGGTCATGTACCATCTCAGTACTTGCATCTGCATTATGGATAGCTTCATTCTCTTCTTGAATAATGCAAGGCAATTGAACATCTAAGGACAATAATGGTGCACCGGGCATTTGAGCACTTATATCAATTGTATTTGTTGTAGTGCGATGCAATTGTTGTATTTGGGTTCTTGCTCTTGCCCTATGTCTACATTCAGCTCTAGTAGCATCAAGCATTTACCTACAATTTCTTAATCCACCATCTGGATTATTTGTGTTTCCATTTCTTTGTCGACTTGTGCTACGTACCCCCACTCCAAAGGGTAGCAATTCATGGTTATCCAACATCTCAACATCTATATTGTGGATAGTTGCATTGTCGCCTTGATGAATAGGAGGTGGTTGAACTTCCAACGGCAACAATGGTGCAACTGGCATTTGGGCACTTGTAGCTTGGATGCCATTGTATGTATCTCTATCTATGGTAGCATGATGCAGTTGTTGTAATTCTGTTCTAACTATTGCCATGTGCATACGTTCAGCTCTCGTAACATTAAGCATTTGCCTACGCACACTCAAGCCACCATTAGGATTGTATTGTCGAGTTGTGGTAGACATCTGAACCTGAAAGGATACCAAATCATGAGCAGTAGAGCAAGATGCAGTGCAAAATTGATTGGTTTGATATAGTTGATTTGGGATTTGAACATCCATATAGTTTCCATTTGCATGATGTTGTTCATACATATCTCTTGCATGGTCACGAACATGTTATTCAGTCCTAACTCTTGCAACGTGCCTATGTTTATGTTTAGTAATTTTGAGCATTTTCCTACGTGCACGTAATACACAATCTCCAGGCACAGAATGTGTTGGAAGTACCATTGTCGAGAAAAACTTGAGATAAAAAGAAAAAGGTACTTTGATATTAGTATTTACAAATGCGAAGTTTTTTGAAACGTTATTATAGTCTATACTATGATAAAGATTATAATTTCACATAGGGAATAATGTAATCTCACATAGCCAAGAATATAAATTGAAATAGCATATTACATCATTTTCGTGAGGGATACATAAGTCCAAATCACATGAAATTTCTCAAACCCAACAATAAAATGACATATCTATTGGAGGTTTTGTCCAAAAAGTCTTGAAGGAATTAGGTATATTAAGAGAACTATGCATTGGACGATGAACTCGTATGACGATTCACACCAAATTTCTGGCAGAAGGAGATTGAAGCTCTTTGAAGTTTGATTAAACTCTTCATTTGCTTCTTAACTATATCCAATAGATGCATGAGCTTTAGGGATACAACACAATTGTTGTGTCATTTGACATGTTTGAGGGCACATCAAACTGACTTCGTCCTTGCCATGCCTTAGATTTTACGGACATTCATCCGTGCGTTGAGAACACACGAAATGATGTCTGGTACAGGAACATTGCTTCTTGCATCAGATGTTTCAGCACACTCCATATGGTCATCGTTATACAACGTATTTTGTGAGTGAGAGAGAGAGAGAGAGAGAGAGAGAGAGAGAGAGAGAGAGAGAGAGAGAGAGAGAGAGAGAGAGAGAGAGAGAGAGAGAGAGAGAGAGAGAGAGAGAGAGAGAGAGAGAGAGAGAGAGAGAGAACATTTTTTAAAAGTAATTGCATACTTTTATGACCTAGGCGTACTAAAATTTCTTCCTATCTCTTAGGGAAGACTTTAGCAAATATATACCTCAAGATAAATTTGTTCTAAACACTATTTCAATATAAAATTTGAAGATTATAACATCACATAAGCAACAATATAATCTTACATGTGCAAGAATATAAATTGAAAGAGCATATTATGTCATTATCACGGGGGATACAAAAGTCCAAATCACATGAAAATTCTCAAATCCAACAATAGAATGACATATCTATCGGAGGATCCGACAAAAAGTTATTGAAATCCTTAGATATGCTAAGAGAACTATGCATTGGATGATGAACTCATGCGACGATTCAATAGGTTCAACATTGTAGAGAACCTATTGAGGCAAACTTTTAGAGATGTGACATGCACATCGAGGCAAATGCTCTTAGGTGCAAGCACGCTTGCATTCTTTTGAGCCAGTAATTCACACACTCCATCCTCTATACGATTATTGCTCTTAGCAAGGTCTCGCAAGTTTTCTGCATGGTCTTCCAAAGCACACCCTGTCCAGTGCTTGCGAAACAACTCATAGATTTCTCCTATATAGCCCTTTATTTCATCTATCTCATCTTGCAAAATTATCCCATCAGCCAAGCCTCCTTCATATTTTTCTACTAGGATTTTTTCGATCCTTTGAAGGCGATCACCAAAGTTTTGATAGAAGGAGTTCGAAGCTCTTTGACGTTTGTTTAAACTCTTGATTTGCTTCTCAATTGCATCCGACTGATGCAGGAGCTTTAGGGATACAACGGAAGTGTTGTGTCCTTTGACATGTTTGAGGGCACGCCGTACTGACTTCCTCCTAGCCATGTCTTTGGCTTTATGCACATTCATTCGTGCATTGGGAGTACACAAAACAATGTCTGGTACATGGACATTGTTTCTTGCACCAGATGTTTCAGCATGCTCCATACTGCCATGGTTACACAAAGTATTAAGAGATCACAGAGGGAGAGAGAGAGAGAGAGAGAGAGAGAGAGAGAGAGAGAGAGAGAGAGAGAGAGAGAGAGAGAGAGAGAGAGAGAGAGAGAGAGAGAGAGAGAGAGAGAGAGAGAGAGAGAGAGAGAGTATATTTTTAAAAAGTAATTAAATACTTTCATGACCTAGGTGCACCAAAGTATTACAATATTTATGCATACATGAGAGAGACACAATGAGACCATGTCGAGAAAATATCTGACACATCTTTTTCTCCACATCAAAGCATGACTATCCATACACACATGAGGGACATCATAAAAGCATTAAACTATTAAAGTATTCAAGCATTAATTAAAACTTAAATGAACAAACTATTAAGTTTTTTAAGTTTTAATATACAATCTAATTACTTTATTCATCAACATTAACACATCTTTAACTCTATATTAAACCATGAATATCCACATGTATTTGAGAAAGACAAAGTGTATATCGATAAAGAAAAGCATTTTACATATAATAAATTACAATATTTAAATTTCAACTTTGCAACTTTTAGAGAACACATAATACACATTAATTAATAACACACATACACATATCAATACATAACATTAACACAAACATAACAATATTATCACACATCCTCTCCATAACACACTTAACACACATTCATTTTTAAATGCATAATACACATTAATTATTAGCACATATATACATATGAATACATACTATTAACACAAACATAATAATGTCATCACACATTTATACTAAAACACATACACACATTAATTAATCAAACACTTAAAACACGTAATACACCTTAACAATGTAATGACACACATAACACATTAATTAATAACACTCATAAACACATTAAGAAATAATATTAACACACTTTCATATCAAAAGACATGACATGACATGCATACATTAATAGTAACACACTTTCATATCAAAAGACATGACATGCATACATTAATAACACGCATAATACACATTATTTAATAACACACATTCATTTTCAAATACATAATACACATTAATTATTAGCACATATATACATATGAATACATACTATTAACACAAATATAATAATGTTATCACACATTTATACTAAAACACATGCACATTAATTAATAATACACATTCATTTTCAAATGCATAATACACATTAATTATTAGCACATATATACATATGAATACATACTATTAACACAAATATAATAATGTTATCACACATTTATACTAAAACACATGCACATTAATTAATGACACACATAACACATTAATTAATAACACGCATAAACACATTAAGAAATAATATTAACACACTTTCATAGCAAAAGACATGACATGCATACATTAATAACACGCATAATACACATTATTTAATAACACACATTTATTTTCAAATGCATAATACACATTAATTATTAGTACATATCTACATATGAATACATACTATTAACACAAACATAATAATGTTATCACACATTTATATTAAAACACATACACACATTAATTAATGACACATGTAACACATTAATTAAGAACGCGCATAAACACATTAAGAAATAATATTAACACACTTTCATATCAAAAGACATGACATGCATACATTAAAAAATTAAACATCCAATAAATTAAAATATTGCAATTTTAACTTTTATAGCTTTGAGAGAGAGAGAGAGAGAGAGAGAGAGAGAGAGAGAGAGAGAGAGAGAGAGAAATATGCACCTGAGAAGTATTGACGATGATGAAAGAGTAGAGTTGATGACGAAAGCAAAAGTACAAAAACTGCATGGAAAAATGAAAATCATGTTAGAGAGTAACGTCAAACATATTTAAGTGCATCATAAACATTGGCAATGTAATAATGCACATTAATTATTAACATGCCTACACACATCCCCCTCTCTCATTCTTCACAATGGCATGCACACAACACACACGCACACACTTGCACTCACACACACACACACACACACACACATTTCTTTGCAGACGATACTCGCAGACATAAGATTTCTGATATAGATACTTGAAAATAACTCCACACTTGGGAACTGAGAGCAAGTTTAAATATGGGATTTGGTTTTGAAGGCCAGGCGCATGGGAAAAAGCTTATTTCAGTGATGTTCGCAGACGATACTCGCAGCAACTCTTTGTAAAGAGCTGCTCGCCATGCAGCTCGAGGATTCACCCACGCAGCTTGAGCTCGAGGACATAGCCTGAGGATCGTGATTCGCCAGAGACAGGGGCGACGGGCGCATCGACGCGCGCAAGGGGTGCCGGACGCATGGCACCCCCGCAGAAAGTCAAGGGGAGGTCGGGGCTGCATAGTAAGGATTCTTCTACTTCACTTTTGGCTTTGGAGAGATTCATGTGTCTATCTTCATAGATGGACTTGCCTTCCGTTGGGAAAAAGTTGTACTCTTTCCATTGTGTTTTGAGAGAGCCTTGCATTATGGACCCTTGCTTTGATTTTGAAATATTTAAGGTTGAAGTTTATGTTATTATGCACGCAAGGTAAGTTTAAATAGTAAATTTTTTGGTAAAAAGCGTTTGGTGGACAAAATGCGAAGCGAGAGAGGCTCGCAAGCTTCGCTATGGTAGTGAGCGTTGCCGGTGCTCTTGGAGACCCTCATGTTTCCTTGTTAATTGAAAATCTGCTGGCGATATATAGAAGGGGGGGCCGGGGCGCCAAAAGCACTACTACAGCGGAACGACTTAGCTCACGCACTCCATGTATCAACGTGAGAAACGGATGTGAGGAGCGCGCCACCGTCGACGACGTCCTAGTTCGGATCGCTCCGGCGGGCGCAGCCATGCTGATGTGCGTTCTGTTCACCAATCCGGCCGGCAATATTCTACTGGAACGGTACAGTCGCTGGCTTTCATTTTGCTGTCGCCTTTTCTCCGAGGTGAATAAACGCCCGGCAAAATCTAAGAAAGAAACAGATCAGCGATCATGCTGCGGTTGCAGATCTCGTCCAATAGTATCATTGGAAGAGACAGTAGCGTTCCTTTGTTTCCCCCCCTTTTCTAAGCTATACCTTGTGATCACATGCAATGGCGTACGATCGAGAATGAGCTCCTCAGAGATGGATAGATCGGCGACAACATTTTGCCCCCGTCCTTTGGAAAGAGTAGCTGGATTAGCACGTGCCGGATGCTCAGTGGCTTCAATTTGACAGGTGCTTAAATAAGGATGGATGGTAGTGGAGTACGACTCACTTGACCTAGATTTCCCTGAACACAAGTTAATGCCCCCAGACCTCTACCGTTACACTAAAATTTGGTAGGGAAGAAAACATCACGATTCTTTATTCACAAACATAGTTTTATCTCAAAGGGGAGTTGGATGAAGGCGGTAGGTAAGAAGAAAAAGCATATTTTTCTTGTGAGTTCACTAAATGGTCACCAGCTCCTTTAGCTTCATTCACATGGGGATGAATGGACTTTCAGCATTTCTACCTGTTAGAGATCATCACCTGATCAGGTGCAGTCGGATAGTTTCTGTCCAGGTGCAGTCGGACTGCACAGTCGGACTGCCACGTGGCAGTCCGACCTGTCCTGTTAGTCGGCTGACAGGTCTTTTCTGGCGCCCTGTTTTCTGGCTATAAATAGCCGAGGTTTTCAGCAGTCTCCCGCACTTCTCTGCTCGCAGATTACAGACTGGTGGCACGCTAGATTCCGTCTCTGTTCACAGATTTCAGACAGGAGACAGTGCAGACTACAGCGGACTTCGAGGTGAACAGCAGGTTGCATCGTCGAGGTGGAGACACGCAGTCTAGCGCACTGCGCCCGTGTACATATCTACATATCTTTGTATACAGCACACTTTATATAGCAGATCTTCATCTTCCACTGTCTCTTTCTCTCTCTTCTCTCTCTGCGTTCTCTCTCTCTCAGTCCTACGCTTCCACACCGCTGCACTCTGATATGGTATCAGGGCAGTGTTAGAGGGCTGACTGAGCGCAGAATCAACCTGAAGAGGAGTTTCTATCGTGACACAAGGTTGCGTTTTCAGCGTTTGAGGGCAGGCAGGAGGGCTGCGCCTCGGAACAAGGCTGAAGCGAGCGTGGGCGCGCAGGAAAGGAGTCCAGGTGGTGGATTTGCTGCTGTTTACTGTTGGTTGACGAGGAGGAAGTTTGAGCTTTCAGCTTTCAAGTGCAGGTTTTGCTTTTTCATCGCCTCCGGCGGGTGAAGAAGTTTCAGGACGCGGAAGAGCCTTAGCAGGCTGAGTTTTCACAGTCAGAGGGGGCTGCTTTTGTGTTTGTGAAGGCATTATAGGTGAGGATGTCTACAGAGATTGACTTGGAGTTCTAGACAATTATGGACCGGAAGGTGCCTGTCTTACCGGCTCTTCCTGCAGATCAGAAGCTCGATGGCGACAACTACTGCATCTGGCGCGTCATGATGTTGGCCATCCTTGAGTCGTATGATTTGGCGGAGCTTGTATAGGAGATCGACCGGCCCTTGGTAAGAGATGAGTCCAAACTCTCTTCCGATGCTCGTGCAGAGTTGGCCAAGGCTCAGTCTCACTGGGACAAACTGAATGCCAGGATTCGTTCCTTTCTTTTTCTGTCTTGTACTACAGCCGTGATAGCTCACATCGAGCACTTGACGGTTGCTCGGGAGATATGGTTGGAGCTTGATCAGATGTACAACCGGATGACCCTTATGAAGCGGGTTTCTTTGGAGGTTCAGATGCGGATCTTGTTCGTAAACAAGTCTTCTTCGTTGCGGGAACATATCATCAAGATTAGACAGCTTCAGATGCAGGTTCAGAATGCGGGGAAGCCGATTTCCTCCGAAGACATGGCGATCACGCTATTGTCCCAGTTGCCGCCACGATTTGGTACTTTCTACTCTGTCCTTATTGCTTCGGGGCGAGAGTCTACTTTTCGTTGGAAAGAGTTGGTTCCTATGGTCTTGGACCAAGAGGAACAGCTAAAGGGACAGAATGCTTCCAAGTCGGAGGCATTGACAGGTCAAGCCTCTCAGAAAAAGGGGAAGGACCAAAAGAAGAAGAAGGGGGATAACAAGTCAAAGAAGGATAAGGACAAGGATAAAGAATCCATATGCCATATTTGTGGAAAGACTGGCCATTGGAAGAAGGATTGCCCTGACAAAGACAAGAAGGACACCAACAAGAAGGACACGAAGGATTCTGGAGTGGTGGCTGCATCCTCATCAGCTGCATTTCTTCATCTAGCTGTCATTGAGGACTCTTCACCGAATGCTTCTGATGCTGCGATGACGGCTCCCTAGGCTCGAGAGTGGATCGTTGATAGTGGTGCCTCCCGGCACATGACTCCTTCATCAGATGGTGTTGCTCAGTTGCGACCCTCGCGTGGGCAGATTCTCATTGGAGACAGCTCTTCCGTGTCTATTGCAGGACGGGGTAAGATGCAGCTTATTCCAGATGGTCGTGGTGGTACCCATACCTCAGAGGTCTTGCATGTACCAGTTTAGGGTATCATCTCCTGTCAGCTCATAAGATTTGCTCCCTTGGACTTTTGGTGGAGTTTGACAATAACTCGGTGCGAGTCCTTGATCGTGGGTCAAGGAAGGTTCTATTATCCGGATATGAGGAGAACGGCATCTATAAATTGAAGTCTTCCACCGCCCTCTCTACTCTTCTTCTTTCCTCTCAGACACAGTCAGAGTTATGGCATGCTCGGTTTGGTCACCTCAACTATGATTATCTTCAGAGGGCGTCACGTGGACAGCTTGTTCGAGGGTTGCCGGATATAGTGGTTAGCCAGCAGCCATGTGTCTCCCGCATTCGTGGGAAGCAGCATAGGGATGTCATTCCCCACACAGCTTCGCGGCGGTCTACTTCACCGATGGAGCTTGTATCTACGGATCTATGTGGTGTAAACGCCCCGAACAACGTAGTATGCTTAACAATTATGATATTTGCTTGTTTTCGAGATTTAATATAAAAGAGAATGAACACTTAAAGCTGAAAATGAAAATTACTCACAAAATTACAGCCATGAAAATGTAAAAGTAATGGAGACAAGATTGAGGGTTGAAGATGGGCAACCCCCCCCCGAAGGAATGTATTTCTGCTCAACCCAAGTCCCTTAGGGAAGAGCTCAGTTACAATCAACCTGAGAGTGAGAAGAAGTAATTCTCACTTTCACAAGATCATGCAACGATGTACAAACACACATGCATTATCTATTATGCAATTATAAGAACTGATTTCTTTACAGTATGAGAGAAGAAAAAGGGGAATTCAGCCTTTCTCCATCGTAGATCAACAGTACATGGATAGAGCTTGCTTCTTGTAGCTAAAATGGAAGAAAGAGCTCAAGAAGAAGGTGCTGGAATGAATTTACAGGCTTGCTGTCTTGTAAAACAACAGTGATAGAAGAGGGAATATGGAGGAATTTGATAATGGAGAAGTGGGGGATGATGATGGGGATGGATAGGGCCAGTTTCTGGCTATCTGTGGGTGCTGTACATGATTTTACAGCAAAGAAAAATGATGTTGAATGAAGAAAAACGAGCTCTTATTTATAGGAGAGGGGAGAGCTAGTACAAAAGGGGAAAGTGGAGTAGCACAAGAGAAGTGTCCAGCCACATGTCATGAGATGTGACAAGTGGTGGGACACTTGGAAACTTGTGTGACAAGTGTCTTGACACTTGTCTCTTCTCTATGGCCTTCCTTTTTGGGTTGAATACTGTCAAGAATAGAAACAACCAAATTTAGTAAGCACAGTCAGAGTACAGAACTTACTATTTTTAGAATGACATCCCTATTTTTTAGGACTAGCATTTTTAGGCTAATTCGAGGCTCTTAAATTTTAGGGATCTTCTAAAATTTAGGGATCTCCTAAAATTTAGGGACCCCCCCAATATGGGTGTCATATGAAAGCTTTTTTCGTGTACATCACAAAAATGGTATCCGAATCTTCATGTGACTTTCCTATGCAAAGAAATGTGCATTTCAAGCTTTCAGCCCACACATGCACATTATACAAGCATTTCATGATCATGCCATCTTGTTGATTGTAACTGTTTGTTCTGGTGGATCTAGCCCACACTTCAAGGCATCAATCCTTTCTGTGTGCGAGTCTAACCCTGATATGCATGAGTTCTAGTCACAGGCGTCCAATCGGGTCATATAGGTGGAAGTGTGAACTATCTTTTCTTTAACCCACCGCGTGGGTCCACCATAACTTGTGACCACTCATCAGTGGCTAGCTCCAATGCACTTTTCTTTATATCTAATTAGTGCAAAGGAAATAAATTTAATAAATCATTATATAGACAAATTAATTAAAAAGGATACAAATTCTGTTTCTATAGAGTTGTGACATGTGGCCCTATGAGGAACGAGTCCTTGTGTGGGAGCTCTACTTCATGCTGATCGTAGATGATTACAGCAGGATGATATGGGCCTATTTCTTGGCATTGAAGTCGGAAGCTTTCTCCCACTTCAAGGATTGGCTTCTCTTTGAGGAGAACCGATCAGGCCGGAGATTGAAGACCTTGCGATCCGATAAGGGTGGTGAATTTGTTTCTAATGAGTTTGCTCGTTTTTGTGCAGATAAATGTATTCACCAGGAGTTTGCTAATACCAACACTCAAGAAAATGGCATTCTTGAACGGAAAAACCGCAGTGTGATCGAGATGGCGCGCACCATGATGGAGCACCGACAGACCCCTCAGGTTTTGTGGGCCGAGGCTGTGGCTACTGCAGTCCACATCCTTAATCAATCCCCCACTTCGGCCGTTGATGGGATGGCACCTTTTGAGGCTTACTTTGGGACTAAGCCCGATATTTCTTACTTTAGGGTCTTTGGGTGTGATGCCTATGTTTACATTCCCAAGGCTCACCGTGATAAATTTGAAGCAGCTTCCCGAAGACAGGTATTTGTTGGCTACAGCTCCCAGTCCCAAGGCTATCGATTGTATGATCCCGTCAAGGGGGATGTGTATACTAGTCGTGATGTGCGGTTTGTGGAGGTTCCGGCCATATCAACGGGTGAGGAGCATCCCGTTCTTGGAGATCCAGGGGAGAGTTGGGCTCTTGCTACAGTTCCTTTGGAGCCCGTGCCTTTTGATTGTGATTCTGTTTTTGACACAGAGTCTACTGTTCCACCGGTCACCCCCGAGGAGTTACCACCGGTGGATATTCTAGAGTCTTCAGCTGGTGGCGAGAGACGAGGGGAGGTTCGGCCTCCTTCTCGATAGGCCCGTGATACACTCCGTGATTCAAGGATCGAGGGGGTTCTTGAGGAGTGGGGACCGCAAGATGGTCCGCGGCGGTCACGAAGACACAAGGCACATTCTACGGAGCTTGTTTGCTCTAACTATTGTTTGATGACCCGTGTTATGCAGGATCGAGAGCCCACCTCCGTGAAGGAGGCTTTACAGTCCACACCATGGAAGAAAGCTATGGAAGCCGAGTTGGAGGCTATTGAGAGGAATGGCACTTGGTCACTCTTGCCACGCCCCCCGAATAAGAAGGTGATCGGCGTCAAATGGGTCTTCAAGACCAAGTACCTTAGCGATGGTTCTTTGGACAAGCACAAGGCTCGCCTTGTTGCTAAAGGTTTTGCACAGCGCCCAGGGATTGATTGTCATAATACTTTTGCCCCCACTGCTCGTATGGCGACTATTCGAGCTGTTCTTGCCTTGGCTGGCCATAAGAGATGGCGTGTCTACCAGTTGGATGTGAAGTCGGCCTTCCTCAATGGTGATTTGAAGGAGGAGATCTATGTCGAGCAGCCTCGTGGCTTTGGATCTTCAGATGGGAAAGTCTACAGGTTGAAGAAGGCCTTGTATGGCCTCAAGCAGGCTCCCCGTGCATGGAACGAGAAGATTGATTCGTTCCTTCAGTCACAGTTGGGATATCGGCGTTCTAAGGCCGATCTGCAGCTTTATGTTCTCACTTCCGAGGATGGTTGTGTGCTTTTTGTGTTATATGTTGATGATTTGATTGTCACAGGTGATCATGCAGAGAAGGTCCAAGAGACGAAGGCAGCTTTATATTGGACGTTCGAGATGACGGACTTGGGTCTACTCCATTTCTTTCTGGGCCATGAGATTTATCAGTCTCCGAGGGGGATCTTCATCTCTCAGCAAAGATATGTATAGGAGCTCTTGGTGTCTTTTGCGATGGAGGATTGTCGGACCCTTTCTACTCCTATGGATCCGAACTGGAAGGCCACTTCCCATTCAGCTTCTCCCATGGCGGATGCTTCCCGCTATCGTCAGTTGATTGGATCATTGATTTGGCTCCTCAACACTCGTGTTGATCTTTGTTTTGCTGTTGGGCTCTTGGCAGGGTTCTTGAGTGAACCTTAGACGGTGCATTGGCAGGCTGCGAGAGAGAAAGAGACAGTGGAAGATGAAGATCTGCTGTATAAAGTGTGCTGTATACAAAGATATGCAGATATGTACACGGGCGCAGTGCGCTGGACTGCGTGTCTCCACCTCGACGATGCAACCTGCTATTCACCTCGAAGTCCACTGCAGTCTGCACTATCTCCTGTCTGAAATCTGCGAACAGAGACAGAATCTGCGCGTTCCACCAGTCTGTAATCTGCGAGCAGAGAAGTGCGGGAGACTGCTGAAAACCTTCTGGCTATTTATGGACTTCGAGGTGAACAGAGGTTGCATCGTCGAGGTGGAGACACGCAGTCCAGCGCACTGCGCCCGTGTACATATCTGCATATCTTTGTATACAGCACACTTTATACAGCAGATCATCTTCCACTCTCTCTCTCTCCTCTCTCTGCGTTCTCTCTCTCTCAGTCCTACGCTTCCGCACCGCTGCACTCTGACACTACCTTCCTTATTGACTTGGATTTGTCACTTTTGGATGCTCATAACACAAGCGCTTTAAAACAAATCTCAATTGTACAAGGACCATCTCACTAGCTTAGAGGGACATAGTTAGAGACCTGAATTTTTTTGAATCTATATCCAATGCAATGTGGATAGCTGTTGGCCATGTGAGGGTTTCCTACGACACTAGAAATACACTTGTGTTTTCCTCACCATCAACCTAGTCCCTATTGCCTGCAGCGTGAACTTGAAAATCTGATTTATGCCGTTGCTAGCCACCTAGTGACCCTAGATTAGGCTGCATTTGCTGTAGGTCTGCCACATCATTAGCCTATTGTCAGCATCCTTCATCAGTAGCTTGTGTTTGTTGCTTGCAATGGCCTACCAACTCACAGACACCTTTTGGAGACTGTTGCTAGCCCTTGAGGACAGGATTTCACTCCCTTGGCCATTGTCCTCTCCTCCCCACTTCTTTGTGTTTTGCTCCCTTTACAATGCAATTTCTTTCCAAACATTGTCACTTGATTAGCTAAGATAGTGCAGTCCGAGATTTGCTTCATTGTACGAGCTTGATTTATTCAGCATGATTTAGTGATTATCATTCTTTACTTTTCTTCTTCTGCTATGTTTTTGAGTTTCTTTACTATAGTGTTTGCCATACACTGTGTTTCTCCCTACAAACCCTAGCATTTCTTTACATGGTATTAGAGCAAAGGTACTGATAGAGCTAACAAAGGTCTTCATAATTAAAGATGAAGAAAGGTTGTGGAATTGGCAACACTATTAGGTTCCAAAACTTTATTTTTTGCTGCGCCATTGGGGGGATACCATTATCTTCTCCCTCCTAGCCTCCCTTTACAAGTTTGACATATTGGTGCTATGGCTTCTCCAAAGATAGATGCATGAACCGTTGGGTGCTCCTACTGTCACGGGGACGTGAAATTTTGAGATGCTTTAATCTTGCTAGTAACATTTGATTAAGTTATTAATCAAATATGCAAGGTTGTTTAGCACATGTGATGCACATGGCAGTTATTTCATGGGAACGGGCCAAGGACCCCGAGGATACAGTGGGTGTAAAGGTAAAAGTTGCGTTAAGTTATGCCAACTAGGTTTTGGTGGTCAGTTGGTGCTAGATTGGACCCTAGGACAATTGTTTGGCCATTAAGTGTTAGTGGTGACACTAGGGATTAGCATTAATTAATTAATGCTAGTCTAAGGGTCAATAGAGATTGGGAACCACTCCAAGTTGCAAATGGCCTAGCCAATTTCATTATAGATGGGCATGTTTTATTTTTCCAGAAGATATTTGGTGAAGTTTCAAAACTATTCACCAATGGATGCAAAATGGATGGAAGAGGATGACTTGGCAGACCATCCTCAGTTGTTGCAACTTTATCTCGATGCCTTTCAATTAGAGCCGACTTTGGATCGGGCTTACTTAGGTTTAGCAGAGCGGGGGTCCGGAGCATTGCCTGATGCTCAAGGGGGAGGTAGCACTTCCACTCCACCGGTTTTGGACAGCTCTCGTATGTAGTGGATCTCGGATGTATTCAGCATGCATCCAAGGTACTGTGCTGACAGTATGTTTGCCGTGAGGTCACTACTCGGTGTACTAGTCACTGTGAGATACATGTATATGAGTATGGTTGTGTCACTGCGGCTTTGAGACTATACTTATGCATGAGTTTTTGGACCAGTTTGGCATGAGTTTTTGCCTCAGTTTTGAGATCAATTTCTGATTAGTTTCAGCTCAGTTTTTGATCAGTTTGAGAACCGTTTATGATCACTTTGGGATAAGTTTTGCATCAGTTTTGGCATCAGTTTCTGATCAGTTTTTTACCATCAGCTTGTGATCAGTTCGGAGTCACATTTGCAGCCATTTGGGATCAGTTCTCATATCAGTCCATGATAAGTTTATGATTAGGTCATGCTCAGTTTTTAATGGTTTACAGCTGATTCCATGGACAGCCGCATGTAAACTAATGTCATTGATAGTTTTAGCCATGGTTTATGCTGAGAATATGCTATACTGTGGTTTTGAAGTCAGAACGGTTGAGAAACATGAGTTATGGATGCATCCAATGGTTTCTAGCAACAGCTTTGGACTGTTTTTCAGTTTTCTATTATGTTTTGCTGGCTGGAAATTTTCAATAAGTTTTGCGCATATGCAACGGCTTGACAACAGTGGCCAATGTTGTGGTGATTGTCATGCCAAATTGAATTCCAGTGCAATATACTTTTGCTTTGGTCCAATGCAGTGCAATTGAGAACGATTGCAAGGTTTTCAAGGGGGAGGTCTGTCTTGGGAACGTAAAATTTTGAGATGCTTTAATCTTGCTAGTAACATTTGATTAAGTTATTAATCAAATGTGCAAGGTTGTTTAGCCGGTGATGCACATGGCAGTTATTTCATGGGAACGGGCCAAGGACCCCGAGGATGCAGTGGGTGTTAAAGGAAAAAGTTGTGTTAAGTTATGCCAACTGGGTTTTGGTTGTCAGTTGGTGCTAGGTTGGACCCTAGGACAATTGTTTGGCCATTAAGTGTCAGTGGTGACACTAGGGACTAGCATTAATTAATTAATTAATGCTAGTCTAAGGGTCAACGGAGGTTGGGAGCCACTCCAAGTTGCAAATGGCCTAGCCAATTTCATTACAGATGGACATGTTTAATTTTGGGCAGGGTCAAAAGGATTGCAATTAATTTTTCAGAATTAATTAATTCTGAAAAACTAATTTAATGGCTGAAAATGCATTAGGAAGGCTGCCACTTGGCAAAACTTTCCCATGCAACTAGGGAGAAGGCTGTTGGAGAGTGGTGGAAGCTGATTTGCAGCCATTCTGAGCTTGGTGGAGGGAGAGGAGGTGATCAGATTTGGCTCTGAGAGGCGACGACGACTAATCACGTGCCGCGACAGGATAGGGGGCAGCAGGTTTTCTCTTTTGCCTCAAGAGAGGCGGCGGTAGGAGAGGAGGGCTGGCGAGTGGAGCTGGTGTTTTACCCCCCTTTTGAAGCTATTGGTGCCATCAGATTCATCAGAGCTACGAATCAAAAGATACATTTCAGCTGATTTTCTCTCTCTCTACAACATTCTCTCATCTCCTCTAGTCTATGCTCAAGCATTCTCAGTAATTCTTAGCCATTGGTAGCAGAGTACAGCTAAATTTGGTGGATAGCAGAGTTTACTGTTGTAAACCCTAAATTACAGCAGTAATTAGGGTTTAGCAGCCACCTTGGGACCCATGCCATGAGTCAAAGGCATTGTATACTAAAATCAGAACCGGAGATTCGTGGAATTGTGAGGATTTCAGATGCCAGCCCATCTATTGTGAATTTGGGGCAGGATTTGACCAGTTGGGGTTCCATTAGAGCAAGTCCTGGGTGAAAATCAAGGGGCAATTTGCCCGAATGCTTTGCTGATTATTGGAACAGCAAGGGGCTTTTGAATCAGCCAAGGAGATCGTGAAATCTCGGCTTGTAAGTCATCCATTAGCAATTGAAATTAAAGAAATACTGAAAGGGGCGCCAGTTTTGGGGCCAACAAGGTGTCCACTGTCCAAGTTTATGAAGGTATAGTGAGCATTTTAGTTTATGTTCATTTGCTAATTGCTGTAATTAAGTGCTTAATCAGGTTAAACCACCCTATTCGAGAAGGAAGGCTGGTTTCACCTACTATGGCAAGAATGGCCACTCCATCAAAGATCGGTCATTGACCTTTGATCCCTCCAGATTTAGAAGGGGTCCCTACTCATCGTGCGGTCTTGTGTATATCTTGGCAAAAAGCCATTGCATTCTTTCTATTCCCTTGGAAGGGGTGCTTGACATCACGTTGCAATCTCATCTATTGATGCCCAGATCTATAGGTTCTACCTAGTTCACGGTCTTGGATGTTTCAGCTGCGACTTGTTGGCTAGGCCTTTGCATTCTTACCAACATGGAGACACGGAGCTAGTGGCTTCTCCCCCAAGGTCAAGTTTCAAGTATGCCTACGTAACTCGGTTGGCATTGGAGCCCTCTTTTGAGATTGAGTTTTACACACTAGCAACTCATCCTATCTATTGTCCTTCTTTACAAGTCTTCTTTCAAGCAGAATATTTGGATTATTGTGTGGCAAATCTCTCTCTCACTCCTCGTAGGGCACCTTTTTGGGCTTAAGAGGGGGTGTTGAGAAACTCAAGTCATTAACTTTATTAACTCCTATTTAGGTTTCCATTGACATCCCCAGAAAGGCTTCATTTGAATCATTTGTTAGTGTTTGGGTGCCAGGTGAGAGAGTTGGGGCGCCACCCTAGACACTTTAGTGACTCGTGCTCTAAATAGGGCATGGGTATTCATCACTTGACACCTCATTCTTCAGCCAGTCTCCCTCATGATCAGCTGTTGATCTCCTTCACCTCTCCAATGCCTAGGTGGATATTCCCTAGTGAGAGTGACTCATGCTGCCTTCTTGAGCTGTTTGTTGCCACCCACACCATCTGGAGCTGCTGCCAAATTAACTGGCTGCCTGCCACCCAGTCTGGAGGTTGCTGCCCATCTACATTTTCCTCACCAATGGTGATCCAGCCCTTGTCAAGTGCAGCCTCAACCCAGTGACCTGATTTTTGCTGTTGCCAGCTGCCTGATGAACCCAGAACAGGTTGTGTTTGTTGCAGATCTGCCACATCATCAGGTTGTCATCAGCATCCTTCATTAGCAGCCTGTGTTTGTTGCTTACAATGGCTGCCCAGCTCACAGGCACCTTTTGGAGATTGTTGCCTTCATCTGCAGGTCTTGTTTTGCTGCGGACAGCCCTTGAAGACTATGTTTTACTCCCTTGGTTGTTGTCCTTCATCACTTTTGCTTGAAGGAATATGTTTTTCTCCCTTCATAATGCTCATTCCTTCCAGATACTTTTGCCTGATTAGCCAAGATGGTGCAATCATCTTTGAGCTTTGCTCGCCTTTCACACGTCTTCTTATGTATTTCTAAGTTTCTTTATCACAATGATTGATGTACACTTAGTGTTTCTCCTTGCAAACCCTACCGTTTTACAAGCTGGAGGCTGTATCATCCTTTCTATGGACCTTGAAACACAGCAAATGGCCTTTGAAAGTATATGGCAGCAGCAAATGCAGATCTGGACAGTCCAGATCAGTGCTGGACAAAATTGGGACAGCTTGAAAGTGATATCAGCAGCTGAAAAGAGTGGGTGAAGAGCAGACAACTACTGCAGCCAAACACAACAGTTTTGCTCATGTGGCATGCAGAATAGTGAATGAAGATTCAATGATGATGTCAGTGGTCAATAGGAGGCAGCAACCTGAAAAACACAGGCAGATATGGTGTTAACAACAGCATTTGACAGCTGTACATGATTAAACATAGATAGTAGCATGTGGAACATCAGCAAATGCAGTCAGTTTGATGTGATCAGTTGGTTGGTAATAGTCACCTAGAGCAATAGGGGCTAAGTTTGTGCCATAGCTTTGGAGTTGAGTCCTCAACCATTTGCAAAATAAGGATGGGGCTGAGACCATGTGCAGCCTGTGTCTTTATAGATGAGTGGATCCTCCCAAATTAGGTTTTGGCTTTTGGGACACAAACACTCTCTAGGAATACATTTTTGAAAAATAAAAGTTAGGAATAATTGAGTTTTGGGGCTGTAATAAAGAGCCAATTAGTTTTTTTAGTGCATTTTAAGCTTAATAGTCGGGTCCACGTACCCTTGCCATGTGGCATCCCCCTTCAATGCTGCACACGTCCCCCTTGTTGGCCTGCCTTATTTAGTCTGTCAACTTGTCATCTCTTGGTTGTGAACCCTAGTTAGAGTTTGATAGGGACATAGGAGCTTTGACTATGTCTTCATTCATTTTAGTGTGCATTTTAGTGTTTATCAGGCATTTCATAGTGTGTGCTGCCTTGCCAGATGCTGTCTAGTCCCCCAACTTGTTGCAAATTTCTATAGGACTTGCCACATCATCATTTTTGCTACATTAAATGCAGTTGTATTGCATTTATTGCAGTTGGCCAAATTTGCTAGGTCGGCCAGATCAACAGTTGGCTAGTTTTTTGCTTTTGTGCTATTTATAGTAATTGTTAGGGTTGGGCAGATCATTGTCTTCTATCTTGTGCAAGTGCTTTGACATGCAGTTGTATTGCATTTATTGCAGTTGGCCAAATTTGCTTGGTCGGCCAGATCAACAGTTGGCTAGTTTTTTGCTTTTGTGTTATTTATACTATATAGTAATTGTTAGGGTTGGGCAGATCATTGTCTTCTATCTTTTGCAAGTGCAGCACTATTTTTTATCTCCATTGAGGTAATCAGGCTGCACACTCTCCGTCTTCATTTGTGTCTCCGTCACCGTCATAGGTGTTGTCATCATTTTTCAATTGGATTTGGTGCCCTCATTGATGCTTTGGGCTAGATGCAGGGACTAATTAGTCCATTCTTGTATTCAACATTCATCTTAGATTTAGTGCAGACTTCACTTCTCTTGTTGTCTTTTTTCTTCTCTCTCTCTTTGTTTGTGTTTGTGATTCTCTTCTATTGTGCACTCACATGGTATCATTGCCTATGTGAGGAACATGGAGTTTCTAGCCAAAGAGGAGACCACTGTGTTGTTGAAAACTCAAATTTCAGCTTGCCATTTGTTGCTATTATTAGGAGTCACGTGTCTTGTGTGGTCATTTCTTGCTTGTGAGCCTCAGTTTGAGTCATACGAGGACATTAGGAGCTTTGACATTGTATTTGTCACACAAGGACGTGAAATTTTGAGATGCTTTAATCTTGCTAATAACATTTGATTAAGTTATTAATCAAATGTGCAAGGTTGTTTAGCACATGTGATGCACATGGCAGTTATTTCATCATAACTAGCCAAGGACCCCAAGGATACATTGGATGTCAAAGGCAAAAGTTAAGATAAGTTGGTTGGCCAATAAGTGTTAGTGGTGACACTAGGCACTAGTTAATTAATACCAGTTAAGGGCCAATAGAGGTTGGGGACCACTTTAGGTTACAAATGGCAATGGATGCATTTAATTTTGGGTAGGGTTAGAAGGGTGGAAATTAATTTTTAGAATTATTGAATTTTGAAAATTAATTAAATTGCTAGATAATGTTGAAAAATGGGTTTAGAAGGTTGCTACTTGGCAAAAATGCCCATGTAAGATTGAAAAAACGCTTTTGGGGATTGAAGAGAGGGATTCAGTTTATTCAACTTGCAAGAGAGAAAGGAGATGTTGTTGGTGTGATCTGCAGCCCATCTGATGCAGTTAGGGGTGGGAGAAGACCAAATTGGAGCACGTGACAACAATTCTTGCCTTCCCAAGAGCTGGCGATAGTAGATTGGGGTTGATGATAGAAATTTGGAGCATCTTGAGCAGTTGGTGACAATATTGAATGCTGTTTGGTATAGGTTGCGATTAGATTTCAGGTTGCTGTTTGGTATAGGTTGCGATTAGATTTCAGGTTTTCTTGCAAGAAAATAAAAAATCTCTTTTTTGGCATTCTCTCATCTGCTCCAACTTGTGCTTAGTCATTCTCAGTATTTCTCAGCCATTTGGATAAGATCTCAACCAATTTTGGTGGACAGGAGAGAGCTTTTTGTTGTAAATCCTAAATATTTGCATAAACTATGGTTTGATAGCCACCTCGGGACATGTTCCAAGAGGAGAAAGCATCGTACATTGAATTCAGCACTTGAAATTTATGTAATTGTTAGGAAATTCAAATGCCAATCCATTCATTGTAAATTGGGGCAGTATTTGGCGAGTTTGTGGTTTCAATTGTGCAAGTCTTGGGTGAAAAGTCAAGGGACAAATGGCCTGAATTGCTTGTTGATTGTTATTACAGCAAGCGGCTTTTGGAATAGCCAAGGAGATTGTGGAATCCCAACTTGTACTCATTCCATTAGCAATCAAGATTAGAGAAATACAGAAAAGGGCACCAGTTTTGGGGCCAACAGGGTGTCCGGTATGACAAGTGGATGCCCAAAGGGGCAGCAAAAGACTATGATGAGTGTGGAAAAGCAGTGAAGTTTGAGTTCTTTAGTAGTGCACAAGATAGACTGAAAGCTTTGGCTTTCATTTTGGCAGTTTGCTGTAGCCTGTTTAGAGGGAAACTTCACAGAGTCCTTGAAGATTCGAAAGGCAACTACTTTTTTGAAAGGGAATGCATTGCAGTGGTGGTCCACTCTTTTGATGCAAGGTAAAGCACTGTCAACGTGGGTACAATTTAAGTAAATGTTTGCATCGAATTTGTTGACAAGTACCTTTGAGGTGGACATTATGAGAGCCTGGAATAAGTTGGTGGTAGCTTGCATGTGCTTGTCAAGTCAGAGTGTCATCTCTTGGTTGTAAGCTCTTGTCAAAGTCTAATTGAGACATAGGAGCTTTGGTAGTTTAGGTGCATTTTCTTTATTTGTCGGCTTCTTGTGTGTATTCCTAGGCCACTTATTGCTTTCCAGAGTTTGCTTACACTTGCCAGACATTATCATTGTGATCTGGGATTTTTCCGGGGTGTCCCCAATATTTTCTGGCTTTTTTTTGTGACGAGTATTTATTGCTAGTTGGCTAGCATTTATGGTCTCTCTCGGATTAGGTCAGCGAATTCTTTGGTGCTCTTGCTATTTATTGTTGCATCCCCCACTTGGTAGACACATAGTCTTTAGTCTTCCCTTTGCAGGTGCAAACTTTGATACTCCGACTCTCTGTGCTTGGTGCTATCATCGTCGTCAGCCTGATTTGGTGCCCTCATTGATGCTTTGGGCTGCGTGCAAGGACTGATCAGTCCATCATCATTGTATCAATATTCTTCTTGAGTCAGTGTAATATTCTTCTCATCTTTTGCTCTCTCTCTCTCTCTCTCTCTCTCTGTTCATGTTTCTCTTTCATTGCGCACTTTCACATGGTATCATTGCCTAAGTGAGGACATAGTTTGGAGATTTCTTGTAGAAGACTAGGTTTTCATTGCATAGAGGAGCAGCTGAGTTTTCCAAACACAGATTTTCAGCCTGTACTTATTGTGTTTATAGCCCAAATAGGTGGTCCATTGTCCGCTTGAACCCCCAAGCAGCTAGGCGACAGTCTCCAGGGACTAGTTGGTAGCTTTTTGGCATCAAGCAGCATTAACTTTTGCATTTTAATTTGCGTTTTTGCAAGTGTTTGCTTCTAGCTACAGGCGTCAACATATTTTTGCAGGTGACAACTTCCTCAACCTTGGCGACAACTTTTTGCTATGGGTGATAGTTTTTTTTGCAAGCGACATCCTCCTAGTGGCAAGAGATAGTTGTTTCTTTATCAAACACAGTTTTTTGGGTGATTGTAGAATAGAAGATGCCCTACTAGTTCACGAGCTTCGATGACTGAGAGTACGAGCTTCTTTCCAAACACTCTTTTGAGCAGAGACGTGATTATCGCCATTATAGTCGGCATGAGGAGTCCCCCATTCACACTTGTCCCCCTTCTAGTTATCTTTGACAGAAGACTTTGTCCTCAGTGAAGATATCATCCTTGATACCTTCAATATAGGTGCTTGTTTTACCTTTATTACATAAAGAAGATAAACTCAATGGTTCGAACTATTCGTTGTGGTCCTGTAAGGTGGAGTGCATACTCGACACCTTCAATCTTTGGGCTCTTGTTTCAGATTTCATCTCACGCCCTAATAAGGATCCCATAGATGAATTTCTATGGACCGTGCAAGCTCGTGGGATTAGCTCAACTCTTGAGCCCAATCCTTTCTCTTTATGAGTTTGTAGGATTTTGTCCTTGTGCATGTTCGCAGGTCAAAGACCTTGGTGGAAGTGTGGAAGAAGCTTGCATCTTTGTATCAGCATAATATGTTTGTCTGCAAGATTTCCTTGGTGAAGAAGTTGTGGATGCTTAGCCTTGATGATTCCTCCTCTATGAAGGAGCACATCACAAAGATGGACATGAAAGGAGAGCTTGCCTCTCTTGGTCAGATGATATCCTCTGAAGACATGGCGATGAGCATAAGATGTTTGCCCACAAGATTTCCTTGGAGAAGAAGTTGTGGATGCTTAGTCTTGATGATTCCTCCTCTATGAAGGAGCACATTATGAAGATGAAGGACATGAGAGGAGAGCTTGCCTCTCTTGGTTGGATGATATTCTTTGAAGACATGGCTATGATCCTTTTGACTTAGTTGTCATCTCCTCGATTCGATGTCTTCTACACAAGCCTTATCACATAGAGGAGTCGCAAGATGCTATTATGGAAAGAGCTTTCACCGCTTGTATTGGAGCATGAAGAGCAACTTAGAGAGGTTGGGGTCCATAGTTTTGGCTCTACCAAGGCATTTATTGCAAGTGTAGGTGGAGGGAAGAAGAAGAAGAAGAAGAAGAAGAGAGGTTGGGGTCTGTAGTAAGCCCATAGACTAAGGACAAGAAGCAGGACAAGGAGAAGAAGAAGCCCAAGTGCCCACACTGGGAGAAGGGCACTCATCTTGAGTAGAAGTATTGGCAAAAGTAACCCCATTTGAAGCCTAAGGAGAAGGATTCGAAGGTTGCCTCGGTGACAACGGAGTCTGTTTTTGTGCATGTATTTGTTGAGGAGGATTTAACTCTTGCTTCTTTTACTCAGCAGAAGCCTTGGTTCGTTGATAGTGGGGCCTCTTCTCACATGACTTGTAGATAGGATTGGCTTTAGGACCTAAGTGCCAGAGGGGCAACAATCACCATTGGTGACAACTCTATAGTTCCTGTTCAAGGAGTGGGGACTATTTCTTTATTGCTCGACAGGCAGCCTTCTTCAGCCAAAGTTCTCTATATACCAGATTTAGGTTTTAACCTATTGTCTGTTCATAGCCTTACATGACTTGGTAACCGTGTCGTCTTTACACAAGATGCGATGATAGTGGAGGCTGGTTCTTACAAGTAATGTTCTTTGAATAGGCTGTTGGGAATAAAGGGTCAGCGTGCCTTTTACGATGTTTGGGTGTGCATGCACCCTTACACATGCACTTTATATATATTATCAAAAACCTAAAGTGGTACACTTTTGTGTGATTGTACCCACATCGAGTCATGCTCTCACTCTCTCCCTCACTCTCTACTTTGCACTCACTCATCCTCTCTCTCTCTCTCTGTGCTGACAAGAACAACTTTGCTTGTCTCGATCCTCATGCACTTTGTCACAACAAACTGGTACCAAAGTAGGCAAAGTGCACGCTTCTCAAGATAGCTTAGGAGTGCACGCTTCTCAAGGCGCTATTAGGCGTGAGGTGCATAGGCGATGAGTGTATTGAATAGGCACGAGTTGGGCAGTTGACAAAAACTGGGTGAGTAGGCGACGTTTGAGGCAGGTCGACGTGATCAAGCGAGCAGACGGCGGATTGCAAGATCAGACGGCACGCCAGGCGAGCATGTGACGAAGCCACAACTGGCGAGCAGGCGACAGGGGCCATGATTGGCGCAAGCGAAGGTAGCGTGAGCGACCGGTTGGCAAAGATCATACCTGGTCAACAACGCCTTAGTTTCGATGAATATTTTCGTCATTTTATTATTATTTTATGCAAAATTTTCCCTTCCCATTGACGAGCATTCACATGTCCACGCACAATGTGACATTTTGAATCAAAAAATTGGGGCTTTTCCCGGATTTGGGGATTTTGATGCAGAATAGGACAATCTAACTTAGAAATTGCAAATTTGGTGCACATTTGCCCAGGAAATTTGGGACTTTTCACATTTTAGTGAAATTTATTCAATTTCATTGAAATTTGGGCACATCAGACACGAGAAAATTGGGGCTTTTGCAGAATTTCATCAATTTGTACAAGGTTTGCTTGGTATATGCACTTGGTTGCATGTATTGATGCAATTTGGGCGGATTTGCCTCTGAAAATTTGGGGCTTTTGACCAAATTGTCAAATTTGTGCCCGAGAATGCATTTGGAGCAGAAATTGCAGCAGAATTTTGGGGATTTCACACACAATTGGTACATTGGACTATAAATGTGGCTATGATTGATTGTGGAGTGCAGTATGAGACATTCTCTAATTCTGAAAATCGATTTGCAGATCTGAAATTTCTGCAATTTCTTGATTTTCACTGCTGGTTGGTACTTACAGTGTACGGTGGTCATTTGTGTGATATATGGGCTTGCATTTGCTGACATTTGAGTCAATTTAGTGATGCAACTCATGGCTGAAAACAATGACAATAGCAAACTTTTGCATATCAAGAAGCTTGAGGGTGCACACAATTTTGCAATATGGCCAAAACAGTGCTACAATGTCTTAGTGCAGAAAAAACAGGTGAAGCCCATCAAAGCAAAGGGAATAAGATCAATAGGTATGGATCAAAAAGAGCGGGATGATTTGGATGAGCTTGTACGCTCTACCTTAGAGCTCTCAGTGTTAGACAACTTGCTCTTTAACATTGAGAAGTTGAATTCTACATATGAAATGTGGCAAAGACTAGACGAGCTAGATGCTTAGAAAAGTGTAGCCAGCAAGGTTTATTGGCTGAAAAAGTTGATGGACCTTCATGTGAAGGAAGATATAGCCATGTCTGTACATTTGAATGAGTTCAACTCAATTTTCAGTCAGTGGATTGCTTTGAATTTTCACATTGATGATGAGTTTAAGGCTACTTTCTTGCTATGCACTTTACTTGAAAGTTGGGATACTTTTAGGACAGCTTTGAGTAACTCAAATGCTCAGCTGTTATATTTTGATGTGGATAGTTCTTTGTTGATGGAAGAATTCAACAGACAAAATAATTTAGCAAACAAGTCTTCTAATGCATTGCACACTAGGGGCAGAATTTAGCAAAAGGGCAATTTTGAAAATAGAGCATGCAGCAAGTCTCATGGCAAAAATGTGGAGTGTCATCATTGTGGCAAGAAAGGGCACTACAAACAAGATTGTTTTCAATTGAAGAAAGAGAGAGACAAAAGCAAAAACATTGAAGACAACAAGGCTGAGAAAAAGGATAGCCAACTTGTAAAGAAATGCGGTGTGAAAATAGAGGAGGTAAATGTAGTCACTCATGAGAATGACAGTGACGATGATGTACTTTTTGCTTCTTCTTTGAGTGCACGTGCCGTGATTGTAGATTTTGATGATGACATGCACTTGGATACTTGATTCAGGTGCGTCTTTTCATGTTACACTACATTATGAGTGGTTTTCTGACTACAATGGTGGTGCACATGGTGTTGTTCACTTGGGGGATAACTATGTATGTAAAATCGTAGGTATTGGCAATGTGAAATTGGAATTTCAACATGGCTCCGTGTTTGTTTTGCATAATGTGAGACATGTACCTTAGCTCAAGAAGACCTTGATAAGCATAGGGCAGCTAGATGATGAAGGCTATCACACCACCTTTGGAGATAGGAAATGGAAAATTTGTAAAGGCTCTTGTATTGTTGCTAAGGGCTCTAAAAGTGATACTTTGCATCCTTTGCGTGTATCTAGCGCGTGTAACCATGTAGTTGCCATAACCGAGCAGCCAAGTGTTTCCTTGTGGCATAGTCGGTTGGGACACATAAGTCGAATTGGAATGAAAGTGCTTCCTTGTTTGGGTTATTTGTCGTCTTTGAGGTATGCTAATTTTGAACAATGTGATCATTGTATTTATGGTAAGCATGCTCAAACGCCACATAAAAAATCTATTTCTCTAAAGTCTTCACCCTTAGAGTTGGTACATTCAGATGCATGCCAGATACAAGGGTTATCTCTAGAGGGAAAGAAGTATTTCATCACTTTTGTTGATGATGCCATACGCAAAGTATGGGTTTATCAAATCTGTCGTAAAGACGAGGCCTTGAATAAATTTAAAAAATTCCTAGCACTTACTGAAAATCAAACCAACAAGACACTTTAATGACATTAAAGTGTCTTCGCTTTGACAATGGTGGGGAATATGTGTCCAAATCCTTTCAGGACTTTTATGACAGCAAAGGGATTAAAAGGGAGCTCATTGTCCCTCACAATCCACCCCAAAATGGTGTTGCAGAGTGTATGAAGAGGACCATTTAAGACAAAGTTCGTACAATGTTGTCACATACTACTTTACTTCATGGATTTTGGGCAGAGGTTGTTATGTTAGCTGTACACTTGATTAATTGGTCACCAAATAGGTCTTTGGGGAAGGAGAGTCCCTCAAGAAGCGTGGTTGGGCAAGCCACTTTTGTATGCTCACTTGAGTATATTTGGTTGCAAGGGATTTGTGCACATTTGCAAGGAAGAATGCAACAAACTTGAGTCAAAGTCTTGTAAAGGTATTTTCCTAGGATATGGTGATGAGGGTGAAATGGGGTATAGGTTATGGGATCTCGAAAAAAGGAAAATTATACACAACAATGATGTTATCTTCTAGGAAGATCGCATACACAAATAGCCTGAAAAGATAGACGAAGTTAGAAGGGTTGTATTCCGAGAAGTTGTACTGATAGGACAACAAAGAATGCCTGCTAGACAGCAACAAATACCTATTGTAAATGTCTTTGAAAATGCAAGGAATAATGCTGAAAATGATCAGCAAGATATTGCTCATGATGTACGACAATTTTAGCAAGAATAGATGCCTTTGGAACAACCAGAACCAGCTGTACAACATGCTGAACTTGTAGAAGAGTAAGTTGTTAATGCAGATTTGCAGGTTGAACAGCTAGCAAATCTTGATAATTGGGTTTGTGGATCGACCAAAATGCAAAGACAGCTAGATAGGTTTGTTTATGGTGTCAATTATGTGGCTGATTATTTCACGTTAACCGGTTGTGGTGAGCAGTCATGCTTCAAGGAAGCAATGGACAGAAAAGATAGCAAGAAATGGCATAAGGCTATGTTGTTAGAGATGGAATCTCTCATGAAAAATGGCACTTGGGATTTGGTGCATTTTCCTAAAGGACAGAAAGTGCTACCATGCAAATGGGTCTACAAAATGAAAGTCACTTTTGGTTCTTTGCCAAAGTATAATGCATGATTGGTGCTAAAGGGTACAAGCAAGAACATGGAATTGATTTTGATGAAAATTTTTCTCCTGTAGTCAAAATGATTACTTTGTGTACCATTTTGGGCTTGGTTGTATCTGAAGATATGGAACTTATACAGATGGATGTAAAAACAACTTTCTTACATAGTGATATGCATGAGCAGATTTATATATAGCAACTTGAGAGTTTTGTTGCAAAGGGGAAAGAACACATGGTATGTAAACTCAACAAGAGTTTGTATGAGTTGAAACAGGTACCACGAGAATGGTATCATGAATTTGATACATTTATCAATCTCAGGGATTCCATAGATCTTAAGTTGATTACTGTATATACGCGAAGAAGGCACTAAATGGCAGCGTTATTCTCTAGGTTTTGTATATGGATGATATGGTGATTGTAGGTAGGGATGTTCATGCTTTGGACTCCTTGAAACAAAGCCTGCACAGTAGCTTTGATATGAAGGATCTCGGTGAGGCTAATCATATTCTTGGCACGCGTATACTCAGGGACAGATCATAGGGTCTTTTCTATCTATCATAGCAAGAGTATGTTACTAAGGTTTTGCAACATTTTAATATGGAGGGGGGGAAAGTCATTGGTGTACAGTTGCGTCCATATGTGAAACTTAGTGCAGATGATAGCTCTACATCTGATGATGGAAAGGTTGAGATGGCTAAGATTTCTTATGCTTCAGTTGTTGGTAGCTTGATGTATGCTATGGTTGCTATACGTCTTGACATTGCATTTGCGGTGGGTGGTTGGCAGATGTGATTGGCATATACATGGCATATCCTGGCAAAAAGCATTGGGAAGCAGTGAAGGGTATCATGAGATATCTTAAGGGCACAAAGGACTTGTGTATCTGCTTTGGGACGTAGAAGTCATCGGTTGTTGGCTTCATAGATGTAGACTATGTTGGTTATCCTGATTGCAAAAAGTCTACTTCGAGATATGTGTTTACATTCATTGGGGGAGTAGTCTCTTGGATATCCAAGATGCAAAAGTGTGCTGCATTGTCTACTACAGAGGCAGAGTATGTGGCTGCCATTGAGGCATGCAAGGAGGCTTTATGGCTTTCATGTTTGGTGAGAGAGCTTGGCATTACAAAGGTTCCTATCCTCCACTGTGATAGTTAGAGTGCTATCATGCTAGCATGGAATCCTATCTTTCATGCAAAGACAAAGCACATATAGGTGAAGTATTATTTTATCAGGGATGTATTTGACGGCAAGAGTATTGAGCTTGTCAAGATACATACTGGTGATAATACTGCAGACCTTCTCATGAAGGTCTTCCAGCAGAGCGGTTTGCTCATTGCCGCTAGATGATGCGGGTTGGATAGTATATATGTATATCAGCTTTATACATATACACTTAGCTGATTCTTTCCTCTACCTTTAGGCATGTTGTCTTTAGGTGGGAGGTGGTGTTGGGTGTAAAGTCCCTTTGGGTATAAAGTTCCTTAATCTCCGTGTGTATAAACTTAGAGGTGTGAACACACCATGTAAAGTCCCTTCGGGTGTAACGTTCCTTAATCTTTGTGTGTATAAACTTACGGGTGTGAACACACCCTTATTTGTAACCTAACATATAAATACATTTTTATTCTTTGTGTACCAATACTCAATTTTTACACTCATCTTGGGATTCTCTCATTCTCAATCTCAACACTACTCTTGCTCCATTTTTTTCTTGCATTTCATTGCACTCATCCCAACAAACTGGTATTAGAGTTACGGGAAGAGTGTGCGCGCTTCCCAAGGACAATGCGAGTCAATTTTGCGCTTGTGGAGTTAGGCCGCTTACCTTTCAACCAGTCGATGGGTAGTAGGTGTTTATCTTGACCTCCAGCCGACTGGTAAGTTTCATCGGTTGCACTTCTTCAAGCTAGCGTGGGCAGTAGGCGAGCTGGTGACGGTTGTTTTGACCAAATTGGTCATGCATAAGTCGACAGTTGATTGGTGTGAGGTGACAGGTAGTTAGTGGTTGATTGGCATGAGGCGACATGCAATTTGCGCGATTGGCGTGAGGCAAGTTAGGCACAACAGGTTGCACTACAGGCCAGGCGTGGTGTGATAGGCCAGACCGTTTTCTTTTGTCAAAAATTTCTAATTAAATTTTGCAGACTATTCTCCTTGCCATTGACGGGGGTTCACACGCATAAGCACAGCTCTCAAATTTGTGCATAATTATGCCCGAAAATTTGGGGGTTTCCCAGATCTGATGGTGGTCATGCATAATACTGATATTGGACTTAGAAATTGCAGAAATTGTGTACATTGGCCTTGAAAATTTTAGGGCTTTTCATGTATCAATGAAAAATTTC
Source organism: Lygodium microphyllum (assembly GCF_053477565.2). Lineage (NCBI taxonomy): Eukaryota > Viridiplantae > Streptophyta > Polypodiopsida > Schizaeales > Lygodiaceae > Lygodium > Lygodium microphyllum. The sequence goes on from NC_141138.1 coordinate 106,029,189, forward strand.
TCAGCTAAGCCTAATTTACTGACATTGGTGCACTTCCTGTGAAATTTGGAGTTTTTGCAAAATTCTGCAAAATTTTGCTAAATTTGCCTGTTTTATGCTCCTTGGGAACACATATTAATGCAATTGGGGCAGATTGGTTAGTGAAATTTTGGAGCTTTTGCTGAAATTTGTGAATTTTGGCAAAATTGACGTGTGAAATGCACATTGGGGACATTGCTAAAGCAATCTTGGTGCTGTAAGCAGTACACATGTTTGGTAGCTCCTATTGAGTTGGTGTATTGCTGAATATTCATTGTGCAGTAGTCTTAGTGATCACTTGCAGATTTGGGATTGTTGCAAATGTATTTTTGGTGATATTACTGAAGTGGGAGTCACTTTGCAATGGTGTATGCATGGATTATATGCTGAAATCTCAGTTATATTGTTGAAAGTCATTCCTTCTACTGCTGTACATGAACTTGGATCAAATCTTTCTTTTATCTCCTAAAATTTAGGGCTGAAATAAGCTGAATATTCAGCCTAATATTTACTAGTCATAAAATACAACATTGGTACTTGGCACTTTACTGAACAATGGTCACTAATGCTTCTAGCGGTAGTGACACTAAATCCCTTCTTGAAATCAAGAGGTTTGATGGCACTGGCTTTGATTTATGGAAGGATAGGATGCAAGGCATTTTGTTTCTCAAGGATTGTGATGATGCTGTCTTGGAAATCAGGTCTGTAGCTATGGACTGAACAAGAAGGCCATTGCATACATTAAAATGGTCATATTTGATGATGAACTATAGACATTAAGCGTCTTGATACGGCTTATGCCATATGGAAAAAGTTGATGTACACTTATGAAAATACAACACTAGTAAATCAAGTGTATCTCATGTGCAAGCTTGTGAACATGGAGTTGGATGAGTCTATCGGAGTATTTGAGTACTTTCACAGGGATTTTGAGTTAGTTGCAGGACTCTGGGTTGCAGCCCTTCAATGATAAATTGAAGACTATTTTCTTGTTGATGACTTTGCCTGATAGCTAGGAGTCTTTGGTTGTTTCACTAAGCAACAACCCTGCTTTAACCTTTGATGGTGTTAGGGGTTCTATTCTCAATGAGGAGATAAGAAGAAAGTCTAGTGGAGAAAGCAGTGGTTCAGCCTATCATCTTCGAGGCAGGTCAGAAAAGAGGGGTAATGTAGGAAATAAAGGCAAAAGTAGGAGTAAAAGCAAGGGCAAACATCAGGATGTTACTTGCTATCAATGTGGGCACAAAGGGCATAAAAAGCCAAATTGTCGGTACTACAAGAAAGAAAGAAACAATAAGGAAAGAAAAAGAAGGATGACAACTCTCCCTTAGAAAAAGTTGCAAAGGCAAATGTTGCATCTAGTGTGGTCATTGAAGAGCTCTCTGACGTTGGAGAGATACTTGTTGTAGCCTCATGCAATGCTGTAGATGTTATGGTAGCAGTAAGTGATATGCACATCACCAAAAAGGAGTCGATTGATGCTTTACTTTCAGCTCATGATGGGCTGTCCCAATCATGGATAGTGGACAGCAGTGCCTCTTTTCATGTTACTCCCTCTTTGGAGTCATTTTCTGAATACATTGTAGGTTGCCTAGGCAAGGTTTACTTGGGCAACAATTATGCATGTGGAATAGAGGGTGTAGGTACCATTTACTTAGCCCTTGAAAATAGCCAAGAGTTGATTTTACAGGATGTCAGATATGTACTTGGCATACATAAAAGTCTATTGTTAGTTGGACAACTTGATGCAAGAGGATATTTTACTATCTTTGGTGGTGGATCTTGGAAGATCCACAAGGGCTCTATGCTGATTGTTAAAGGCAGAAAAAGGGATCTTTATACTATTTGCATCGTAAAGCATTACTTGGTAAGTTTTTGGCTGTGGTTGAAGTTCATTCACAAATGGAACTTTGGCATAAAGACCTGGCCATATGAGCTAGAAAGGCCTTTAGGTTCTCTCCTCTGTAGGGAGATTTGATGTAAAAGCCTATGGTCTTGATTTTGGTAATGATTATATATATGGAAAACATATGAAGTCTCCTTATTACTCTGGTGTCATTAAGAAGTCCAATGCTCTTGACTTAGTACACTTTGATGTGTGCACTATGCCTGTTAATTCATATGGGGATGCACGGTACTTTGTCACTTTTATTGATGATTTCAATAGAAAGTTATGGATGTATGTGTTAAAGAGCAAAAAGGAAGTGTTGAATGCTTTTAAAAGGTTTTATGCCTTTGTTACCACATAGAAAGGGCTTAAGTTAAAAGCTATAAGAATGGATAATGGGGACGAGTATGTTTCTAATGAGTTCAAAAAGTTTTGTGAGATGTATGGTATTAAAAGGGAGTTGACAGCCCCTTACAATCCTACATCAATGGTGTGGTTGAAAGATATAATCTCACACTTTGTGAGAGAGTTAGATGCATGGTGTCCATAGCTAATCTTCCATAGCAATTCTGGGGAGAGGCTCTTAAAATTGCAGTTTATGTATGCAATCGCTCTCCTAAACGAGTATTGGAAAATGACATTCCTAAAGAGGTTTGGTCTGGCAAACTTACTTCATATGACCATTTGTGTGTCTTTAGTTATGATGTCTTTGTGCATGTTTGTGTAAATTAGAGGGTTAAACTAGATATGAAATCCATTAATGGCATCTTCATGGGATATGGAGATGAGAGAGAGATGGGTTATAGAGTTTGGCTTCCTTAGGATAGGAAGATAGTACATAGTCGAGACGAAGTATTTAAAGAGACAAAGTCGTTTGGCAATACATATATGCAGTTCAATGTATTTAGGACTCGTGGTATTAATGTTGGTCATGAAAATGCTCTGTATAGTGTTGGTCATTAGGAAAATTACTGGTAGTAATGCATGCAATGTATGGGAAAATGTATCTTGGTATGATTGGTAGTATGGAAATTTTCGTGGACACTCACATTGCATTGGTCCAAAGTATGCAAGCAAGAATGTTTCCTTATGTATCTGGTGCTCCTAGCATGTTAGGTACACACGAGGGACTAGTCAACTGGATGCAATGTTGTATATTAGTTAAGTTGGAATTGCAACAATGTGAAAGTATAAAGCATCACAATAAGTTTTCATAAGGTTCTTGGTGAAGCTTCAACATTGTTTTACGAATAGATGCAAAGTGGATGGAGAAGGATGACTTGGAAGGATGACTTGGCAGATCATCCTTAGTTGTTGAGCAGGGTCCGGAGTATTGCCTGATGCTGAAGGGGGAGGTAGCACTTCCAGTCGGTCAGTTGTGGATAGCTCTTGTATGTAGTGAATCTCAGATGTATTTAGTATGCATCCAAGGTACTGTGCTGAAAATATGTTTGGCATGAGGTCACTACTTAATGTACTAGTCACTGTGAGATGTATGTAGATGAGTATGGTTGTTACTGGGGCTTTGAGACTATACTTTTGCATCAATTTGAGATTAGTTCATGATGGCATGAAGGGTTGCCTCAGTCTTGAGTTAAAATATTGATAAGTTTAAGCTCATTTTTTGATCAGTTTGAGAACCGTTTATGGTCACTTTTGGGATTAGTTTTGCTCCGATTGCTAGTTCGTTTTTGCAATGAGCTTATGGTCAATTTAAGGTCACATTTGTAAGACTTTGGGATCAGTTCTCAGATCAACAAGTGATGAGTTTATGGTCAGATTATGCTTAGCTTTCAATAGTTTATAGCTGGTTCCATGGGCAGCGGCATGTTAGTAAATGCCATTAACAGTTTCAACCATAGTTTATATTGAGAATATGCTTTACTATGGTTGTGAAGTCAAATAGTTGAGAAACATGAGTTATTGATGTATCCAATGATTTCTAGTAACAGTTCGGGGGTAATTCTCAGTATTATTTGATGTATATGCTGGCTGAAAATTTTCAGCAAGGTTTGGGGCATGTGGCATGGTTGGATAATAATGGCTAATGTTGTGACTAGGATGGATTTTAAAAATTTCAGTGCAGTATGTTTTTCCTTTGGCACAATGTAGTGTAATCGAGGACGATTACAGGGATTTTAAGGGGGAGATCTATCATGTGGACATGAATTTTTGAGAGCACATGTGATGCACATGGCAATTATTTCATGATAACAGGCCAAGGATCCCGAGGATGCAGTGCGTGTTAGAGGCAAAAGTTGTAAAAAGTTATGCTTGACAGGTAATAGGTGGTGTCCGGTGTCAGATTTTAGCCTAGACCAATTTATTGGCCACTTATGTCGGTGGTGAGTCGTGACATTAGAGATAGGCATTAATTATTTAATAAATGCTCATCGAAGGGCTAATAATTGCTCAAGGATACTTGGAAGACAAATTAGCCTAGCCAATTTAATTATTGCCTGGTGGAAGTAAAATTTTTGAGCACTAGATAATTATTAAATTAGTTTTCAAAATTAATATTTTAAAAATTAATTTAATAAGCTGGATAATTCTGGAAAATGGGTTAAAAGGTTGCCACTTGGCAAAACTTGCCCATGGAAGTGCGAAAAACGTTTTTAGAGGCTGGTGAGAGTCTATTCCAATCACCGTGAGAGAGAAGAAGGTTGTTAGAAGCACGGAGAGGTTGCTGATGTGATTTGCAGTCACCAGGGATCAGTTCTACAAGATGTGACAGTAGTTTGGAGCCCTCTAGGATTAGGTGACAGCAATCCAAGGTCCTTTTGGTGTAGATGACAGCATATAGGATGGGGTAGCAGTCTTTCTGGTGGTCCTAAGCTATGGGTAATACCTTTCATGGTTGTTTGAGTAGGGCAGTAGTAGCTTTTCAGTGTCTCTCGTGATAAAATTGTGAAATTTCTCTTTCTAGAACATTCTCTCTCCTCCCTTAGCCATCTCTCAAGTTATCTCACAATTTTTTTGTAGTTTGAGCCATTAGAGAAAGAGAGTTTGAGTGAATCTCCTATATAGATTTTGATTTAGAGAGCAAAAATAAGGGTTTTGATAGTTTCCTTGAGATGCGTGCTCAAAATTGAGGGGCTAAGACTTGAATTCCAAGAGCTGAAATTGAGGAATTTCAGGGAGTTTCTAGAGACTGGTGAGCCAATGTTAAATTTGGGATTGAATTTGTCTTTTTGTTGGGAATAAAGGCTCATCGTGCCTTTTACCGTGTTTGGGTATGAACACACCCTTTCACTTATTGTACTTTATATATATTCAAAACCTAAAATGTGGTACACTAGTCTTTGTACCGAACATCAAGTGTCGTCTCACTCTCTTACTCTATTGCTCTCAACTCTTTGAAAGGTGAGAAGGATCGAAGCTTGCACACGAGAGCTATGGCGGGAGAGCAAGAGCAAGAAAGAGACAAGAAATGGGAACTCCAACAGTCACAATGTGTGACCGGGCCTTGCTTTATTCAAATTGTCACTAAAAGAATAAAGAATAAAGTGACGGTGACGAGCGCCCGCCACCTGCAGTGTGCAGTGGCGGTGACTGTCAGTGTAGTAATATATAGGCGGCTAGGTGGAGGTGCCTTTACCCCCAACAACCTTCCACTTAAAGGCAAATCTGCCCTAGTGAGGAGTGAAAAGAATAAGAAAAAAGACAATATAACATGTACACATGTACAACAGGATGAGAAAAGACGTTATCTCATCCTACGCCCATCAACCTCCTGAGGAAGGCAAAGCGCTCTGTAGAGAGACTTTTCGTGAGCAGATTTGCAGGATTCTGATCAGTCGAGATCTTGACAAAATTAACAGACTTGTCCTCAACGACCCCACGTATGAAGTGATACCTTACCTCAATGTGTTTCGTCTTCGCATGGAAGACCGGATTCTTGACTAATTGAATAGCACTCATAGAATTCGAATGTAGTGTAGGGATAGCATCAATACCAAGGTTAGCAAACCAAACGACCCAACCAAATGGCCTTCTTGCAAGCCTCAGTGGTTGCAACATACTCGGCCTTTGTAGTAGAAAGGGCCATGCATTTCTGCACCTTGGACATCCAAGAAACAACACCTCCAGCATATGTAAATACATAGTCGGAAGTGGACTTCCAACTATCTGCATGTCTTGCATAATCAGAGTCAGTGTACCCCACGACTCCTGTATCCTGGCTGCCATAGCATATGCACATATCTGCAGTGCCCTTCAGGTACCTCATGATACCCTTCATGGCATCCCAATGCTTCTTGCTAGGCGTAGCCATATAGCGTGCCATAACACCAACTGCAAAGGCAATATCTGGATGAGTGGCTATCATGGCATACATAAGACTGTCCACTGCTGATGCATAGGGAATCTTGGCCATCTCAGCCCTCTACTCATCTGTCTGCGGACAATTAGCCTGTGATACCTTTACATAAGAAGGGAATGGACAGCCAATAGGCTTTACGTCCTGCATGCGGAAGCGCTCAAGGACTTTATGAATGTACTCTCTCTGTGACAAGTAGAGGAGTCCCTGATGCCTGTCGTGCCTAATGCGCATACCAAGTATGTGAGTGGCCTGTCCGAGATCTTTCATCTCAAAGCTCTTCTTGAGCTGAGCCTTAAGAGGATCTAGCTCATCATGAGCTTTTCCTGCTATCAGCATATCATCCATATAGAGTACCAAAATCAATAAAGAACCATCACGGGTTTTCTTCGTGTAAAGACACGGATCCATAGCACTCCTGCTATAGCCCTGTGACTGCATAAAGGCATCAAACTTATGATACCACTCCCTAGGTGCCTGTTTCAAGCCATAAAGACTTTTCTTCAATTTGCACACTAGGTGCTCCTTGTCAGGTTCTGCAAAGCCCGTAGGCTGCTCCATATAAATCTCATCATGCAAGTCCCCATGTAAGAAAGCCGTCTTGACATCCATCTGGTATAAATCCAAGTCAAGCTGAGCAACCAAAGCTAAGACTAAGCGTAGGGTGGTCATCTTAACCACAGGAGAAATGACCTCATCAAAGTCCACACCATGCTCCTGCTTAAAACCCTTTGCTACCAATCTAGCCTTGTATGCCGGCTTGGGGTGTCCAGGGGTACTTTTCAGCTTGTACACCCACTTGCATGGCAAAGCCTTCTTGCCCTTAGGCAAGGAAACCAAATCCCAAGTCTCATTCTTATGCAAGGAGTCTATCTCAGACTGCATAGCCCTCTCCCAGGAGTGACTGTCATCCCTGCGCATAGCTTCATCATAAGTGAAAGGCTCTCCTGCATCTGTAACCAAGATATAATGCATCGAGGGCTGAAATCTATTAGGTGGACGTCTGTCTCTAGTAGACCGTCTCACGGCAGGCTCTGCTGCCTGCCCAGCTGTCTGTCCAACACCCTGACCATGAGCATCTACTGCAGCCGTAGGCTGTCCAACTGGCTGTGCGGGAGCTCTCGGCTCCTCTTGAAATATGACCTTGCGGATCTCAACAACTCTCTCAGGCTGCCTATGCATCTTGTCTTCATGGAAGACTACATTATGACTGCGGATGACTTTCCGCGCCTGCGGATCCTAGAGACGGTAACCCATCTCACCTGCATCCCCATAACCAAGAAAAATGCATTTGACACTCTTAGGATCCAGCTTACTTCTCTTGTCCTTGGGCACATGGCAAAATGCCTCACATCCAAAGACACGGAGATGCGCATAAGAGGGAGGTTTTCCAGTCCATATCTCCTCGGCAACCTGGAAATCCAAACCACTAGAAGGTGATCTGTTTATGATATGTACGGTTGTACTAACTGCCTCAGCCCAAAAGCTATGTGGTAGGCCTGCGTGGCTAAATATACTACGCACATGCTCCTGGATGGTTCTATTCATCCGCTCAGCCAAACCATTCTGCGGGGGTGTAGGGGGCGGTCAACTGACGCTTAATACCCCTCTCATCACATAATTGCTCAAAAGCACGTGAGACATACTCACCCCCATTATCTGTCCTTAGGCATTTTAGCTTATACCCATACTGGTTCTCAACCAATGCAAGCCATCTCTGAAACACAGCCAAGACATCAGATTTCAGCTTAATGGGATAAGCCCAAACTTTCTGTGAAAAATCTTCTATGAAAGTAACAAAATACTTGGCACCACCCATACACTGACGAGGCATGGGCCCACATACATCCGAATATACCAATGTCAAGGGCTTACTCATGCGTGGCCCACTAGACTTTTTATGCATAGATCTAGTCTGTCTGCCATAAAGACAATGCTCACATGAATCAAAACATGCATAATCAAGGGGCGGTAAGTACTACAAGCCAGAAAGCATTTTCATTCCCTTCAAAGACATATGGCCCAAACGGGCATGCCAAAGAGATACATGGGGGATAGAACCCACAGACAAAACATGATCAAGGGAAGAAGCTGATACAATCAAGGGATAGAGGTTGCCAGCCTTAGCACCTCTCGCAATCACAATGCTGCCACGAGTGATCTTCCATGCAGAGTCTCCAAAACATACATGATATCTTGCGTCATCAAGCTGTCCAGCTGACATGAGACTGCGTGTCAAAGCAGGTACATGACGTACATCCTGTATAACAAAACTGTTGCCAGAAGGAAACTGCAGCCTATTATCACCAATGCCCACAATATCAAGAGAGCTGTCATCACCCAAGCGCATAGAACCCGAAACAGTACGGTATGAATGAAACCACTCTCAGCAAGGTGTCACATGAAAGGACACACCTGAGTCCAAGAGCTAACACTGTGCATACATAGAGTCTATCTCTGTTATCTGCGAAGCACTAGAAGAAGCTGCAAGGATATAATCATCATCATCAACATCCTCAGGCTACATAACATTGATCTCTTCAATTTTAACACTGGACTTTGCAAGCACTATGCTGCGATCAGAAGACTTATTCTGCACTTTGTCTTTTCCCTTATCTTTGTGCCTTTCATTGCGTAGTTTATGGCATTGTGGCCTAATATGGTCCTTTTTCCCACAATGGTGACAAGTAACATTTGCATTCCTGCCACGGGATTTGCTACGTGACTTTCCATGAGACTTGGATCGAGATTTCTGAGAATCCCGTCCACTGCCACTGCCATTGCCACTGCCACTTCCATGCTTTCCATATCCATCATTCCTGCCTCTAACTGTCATAGCATGCGACACACGAGAGGCATCTAAATTCTTACGGTTAACCTCTTCATGCAGAAGAGCACTCTCAACATCAGATAATTTCAAGGTAGCAGTAGAGGCACATAATGCATTGCGGAATACATCCCATGACTCATTAAGAGTACCAAGCAAGAAAAGAGGAGTGACATTCTCTGCAAAAGTGATGTCCTATGAAGTCAAGTTCTTGAGTATAGCATGGAACTGGTTCAAGTGAGTAGACATAGTCACATTCTCCTTCATGCGCAGATCCATAAGCTGCTTCAGCCAATACATCTGACTCGCGCTCTTTAATAAGATTTGTGTCTCATGCGCTTGCACATGATTGTTGGCTAAAAGAAGAGATAATACAAGGATCTTGGGTCTGACGTAGTCGATCAATTCTGTTGACTCGAAGATGTTGACCATATGTCCACATATTGTTGTACGCATGTACCTAAAGGTGCAAGAATGAAATATGTAAACTTGAAGCTACATCACTAAGATTATATACAACTCAATATAGGTACATGAAAGAAAGAAATGTTACCTCTCTATTACAACCAAATCCAATCTCTCTTTGCTCATCACTAGTGTCTTCCCCTTCCATGATTTCATCTCTAATACGGTAATGAACCTGTTCTATGAGAGATAATACAATAGTGGACTTGCATAACTCATCAAGCTCAAGCCATTCCTCATCTGGCATAGTTACAGGCGGATGTCCGCTCAACCTCAAAGGTTTGATCTGCAATTTCTGCACCAACACATGCCAAATCTGGCTCTTTCAATAAGAGTAATTCGTACCATCAAGCTTAGTGATGTTGAAAATAGCATGTTCAGTGGACGAACTCGCTATAATGTAGGCTGGAAAACTGTGACAGTTCAAAACTGCTTGCTGTTTACTGCAGAAAATGACAAAAAAATCACCAAAATCGAGAGAAAATGGCGAGAAAAGTGTAACCAAAGCATGTCAGTCCATACATATATGCTTGCTGTAATAAATTACAGATTTCAGTAAATGAGAGCTAACAGTGCCAAAATCGGATCCTAGGTCAATCAGATACTGCCAAGACCAAAGCCGACATCATATGGGCATAACATAGGCATATGACAGTCGATAAGCATGAATCCAACACCCAAACATGTCATACAGATATCTGCCAGTGAGTAGGCACACCCCCCCAGTCAATGGGGCAAAGTGTTCTTGCCACTACCAAAACTTGATGCAAGTAGGTGTTAGCTCACAAAGAGAGGGACCCAAAGCAAAGAGTCAACTCATAAGCATTAGAGGAACCAAGACATATGAACCATGTATCATCCTGAAGGGTAAAAGATCCCAAATAGTCTCAAAAGCTCAAAGAGCATAGACCGTCTGCTCAATGGCTGTCAAGCATCCAAAGACGCTCCCACTGGCACAAAAGCCGTAAATATCAAGCAATAAAGCTCGAACAAAGCATGTACAAGCACCAATGACAAGTGTCCAAGATCAAGCATCAATGGTACATCCCGGACATGTAGGCGGTAGAGCATCCGTATGTAGCATCCATAAGCGTGTGAGACATCAAGTACATCCCAAAATACAACTCTGGCAAGCCAATAAATAGCTCAAGTAAGCTCCGAGAATCCAAGGTCAAGCCAAGTCCGAGCTCCAGTAGCAATAGGCTCCAAACAATGTAACTAGCATGTAGTAATGGCATAGGCTAAGCATGTCAAGACCGGTCAGACATAAGCAACATACATGGCATAAGTATATCCAAGACGGAGCATCCAAATGCTTTGCAAAGCGAGCTCAAGCTCAACCAACGATTCCGAATTAAAACCAAGCTCTATGTCGAGCCCCAAGGGTCAATACATCACCATATATGCCCGAAATATAGCCCGAAAAGCATAGGCATAAGCATACATGAGTAAAATGACTTCAGCCCAACTTTGTACAGTAGTGATTTACTGTCCAAAACTGAGAATTTCAGCACCAAAATCAGCTCCAAATGGTTGCCAAACAATAGGCATGCATTCCCCTAACATTCGGGCATCAAACGGGACCAACCGGGCCTCAAATGACAATGCCAAACAAGTTGTAGCATCAAATGTCAGTGTAACACTATCATAAACTGCCTGTGGACTGTTATGATAGTCCCAAAATAGTGTTAAATCAGTCCAAATGCTATACTAATACATCAACCGTCAAAACCAAGCATCAAAGCATGTTCATATGCCCGAAATGGAGCCTTTCCAAGTGCCAATGGAGGGGGAGAGCTGCTGTTGTGACTGTCAATGCTGAAGACATATATGGGAGGGCTGCGTGATTGCGCCAACTGTAAATGCTGGTCCTGGGGCTGCAAAAAATGGTGGCCAAGCTTCGGAGGGGTCCGGTTAAAGCCAAGGAAGGCCTCAAACAAGCTCCAGCAAGGGGAGAGCAGCCCACATATGAAATGAGAGCTGGGAGTGTAATGGCTGCTCTGTTTCAAGAGGGCTGAAAACTGAGGTAAACCCTGTAAAAAGTGAAGCAATACCTCTGTGTGAATGCCTTGAGGGTGCCCAAAGGGGCCGGGAAGGTGCTCGGGATGTGGGGAGTGACGGAAGCTCGAAGGAGTCAGGTATGGCTGCCGGGAAGGAGACCCAGTGCGAGTGGAGAGTCGATGGGAAGTTGAGAATGCCACGAGCCAAGCTCAAGAGTCGGGAAGCCGAGCTCTAATACTAGTTGAAAGGTGAGAAGGATCGAAGCTTGCACGCGAGAGCTATGGTGGGAGAGCAAGAGTAAGGAAGAGAGAGACAAGAAATGGGAATTCCAACAGTCACAATGTGTGACCGGGCCTTTCTTTATTCAAACTGTCACTAAAAGAATAAAGAATAAAGTGACGGTGACGGGCGTCCGCCACCTGCAGTGTGCAGTGGCGGTGACTGTCAATGTAGTAATACACGGGCGGCTAGGGGGAGGCGCCTTTACCCCCAACACTCTTAGCTCAGGAGCAAACTTCACAACAAATTGGTATCAGAGCACACAGGTTGTGTACACTTTTCGAAGCCAGTGACGGGTGTCAGGCTGCGTGATAGGTGAACAAGAGCTTCAGACACCAATTGTCAATGTTCAGCAGGTGCAGGAGAGGCAGATGGACTAGCAGGTGTAGCGAGCAGGGAACCAACTGCACAATAAACAGGCGATAGGTTGACGCAAGCCAAACGGAACCTGTACGTGATCAACTAGTGCAAACGTGACAAGGCTTAGCGTAACGCGACCATGCCTAGGCGACACGGCGACAGGCTTAGCGCGGATGAGATGGGCTTAGTGGCGCTCCGATGGGACAGGCGATGACTTGTTTGAGAGGTCACTCGTGACCATGCAGGTCATGAATCATACTCAATAGTCAACACTGTCATTTTTAAAATTAATGGCCTGACTTGAAAAATTGGGGCTTTTCTTAGATTTGGGGACTGTAATGTAGAAGTGGACAATTTGACTCAGAAATTGCAAAATCAGTGCACATTTGCTCGTGAAATTTTGGGGCTTTTCACATTTCAGTGAAATTTCTTCAATTTTAGTGAAATTTGTGCATGCCAGACTTGAGAAATATGGGGCTTTTGCAAAATTTCATCAACTTGTGCAAGAATTGCTTGGTATATGCACTTGGGTACTTGAATTGATGCAATCTGAACGGACTATCCTCTAAAAATTTGGGGCTTTTGATCCAAATTGTCAAATTTGTGCTTGGGAATGGCTTTGGAGCAGAAATTGCAGTGAAATTTTGGGGATGTCACATGTAACTAGTGGCTTGGTCTCTAATTGTGTCAAAAATTTCTTGAGGAGTGCAGCAAACGACATTCTTCTAATTCTGAAAATTCATATGCAGATCTGAAATTTCTACAATCTTGGGATTTTCATTGTTGGTTGGTACTCTTGTGCACTGTGGTCACTTGTGTCACATTTGGGCTTGCCTTTGGTGATTGATTAGTCAATTTGGGACTACAAATTATGGCTGGAAATAGTGACAGCAGTAATCTTTTGCACATTAAGAAGCTTGAGGGTGCCCATAATTTTATAATTTGGCAAAACAATGCTATTTTGTTTTGGTGCAAAAGAAACATGTAAAGCCCATCAAAACAAAGGGAATCAAACCAGCAAACATGAAACAAGACGAGTGGGATGACTTGGACGAGCTTGCTCGCTCTATCATTGAGCTCTTAGTGTTAGACAACTTGCTCTTCAACATTGAGAAGCTGAATTCAGCATATGCAATGTGGCAAATGCTTGAAGAATTGTATACTTAGAAAAGTGCGGCCAACAAAGTTTATTGGCTGAAAAAACTGATGGACTTTCACATGAAAGAGGATACAGCCATGTTTGTACATTTGAATGAGTTTAACTCAATTTTTAGTTAGCTAATTGCTTGGATTTTCATATTGATGAAGAGTTCAAAGCTACCTTCTTGCTATGCACTCTACCTGAAAGTTGGGATACTTTCAGGACAACTTTGAGTAATTCGAATGCTCAGTTGTTATACTTTGATGTGGAGAGCTCTTTGCTGATGGAAGAACTCAATAGGCAGAATAACTCAGCAAACAAGTCTTCAAATGCATTACATAGTAGAGGTAGATTTTAGCATAAGAGCAGTTTTGAAAATAGAGCACACAGTAAATCTCGTGGAAAATATGTGGAGTGCCATCATTGTGGCAAAAAAGGGCACTACAAAAGGGATTGATTTTGACTGAAGAAAGAGAAGGGCAAAAACAAAAACAATGAAGCTAACAAGGCTGAAAACAAGGACAGCTAGCTTGCTAAAAAGAGCAATGTGAAAATAGAAGAGGTTAATGTAGTCACTCATGAGAATGGCAGTGATGGTGATGTACTTTTTGTTTCTTCTTTGGATGCACATGCATTGGATACTTGATTTAGATGTGTCCTTTCATGTCACACCACATCATGAGTGGTTCTTTGACTACAATGGTGCTGTATGTGGTGTTGTCCATTTAGGGGATAACTATGCATGTAAAATTGCAGGCATTGACAGTGTGAAATTGGAATTTTAGCATAGCTCCATGTTTGTTTTGCATAATGTGAGACATGTATCTCTGCTCAAGAAGAGTTTGATAATCACAGGGCAACTAGATGATGAAGGCTATCATACCACCTTTGGGGATAGCAAATGGAAAATATGTAAGAGCTCTTGCATTGCTGCCAAGGGGTCGAAAAGTGATACTTTGTATCCTTTGCATGTGTCTAGTGTGTGTGACCATGTTGTCGCCATAACTGAGCAGCCAAGTGTTTCTTTGTGGCATAGCCGGTTGGGAAACATGAGTCAATTTGGAATGAAAGTGCTCTCTCGTTTGGGTTATTTACCATCTTTGAGATATGCTGATTTTGAACAGTGTGATCATTATATTTATGGTAAACATGCTTAAATGTCACACAAAAAATCTTTTTCTCTTAAGTCTTCACCCTTAGAGTTAGTACATTCATATGTATGTCAAATGCCAGGATTATCTCTAGGGGAAAAGAAGTATTTTATTACCTTTGTTGATGATGACACACACAAAGTATGGGTTTATTCAATCCGTCGCAAAGACGAGGCCTTGGATAAATTTAAAAAATTCATGGCACTTGTTGAAAATCAGACCAACAAGACGTTTTAGGGTTTATTTTTAAGTAATTTTTCATATAAAAATCGATAAAAACATACTGTAACATAGAAACAAGACTTGATTGAGGCTTGATCCTCATGCTCCAGCCTTGTTATATGCTCATAAACATGGGATGTATTTTTTCCTAAATTTTTAGGCGAAAAACTAAATTTTTTCTTATTTTCTCTATTTTTTTCCATTCATTTATTCATAAAAACGAGATATTTCAAAATTACGAGTTCTTACTGATCAAGGACACTCAGCATTATTTTCATATCAATTTTCATTCCATATTTCAGAGAGAATTCAACATGGGAAATTAAGAACAATCAAAATCAAGCACTCTCTTCAATTATTTTCCGTAAAAGAAAAGAACCACTCACGCACGCATAGAAACTAGGATTTCGAGGGTCGAATCTCATGGACGAGGCTGGTTATGCTTCTTCTTTACCGCTGACACACTCTCTTAGCTTGATCTATGTCATCCATCGCTCCACCATCCTGACAATGGTGGGGAATATGTGTCCAAAGCGTTTCAAGACTTTTGTGATAGCAAAGGGATTAAAAATGAGCTTACTGCTCCTTATAATCCGTCCCAAAATGGTGTTGCAGAGCGTATGAATAGGACCATTTAAGACAAGGTCCGTACAATGCTGTCATATGTTGCTTTAACCCATGGTTTTTGGGTAGAGGTTGTTATGACACCCGTACACTTGATTAATCGGTCACCAAATAAGTCTTTTGGGGGGAGGGAGTTTTCTAAGAAGCGTGGTCGGGCAAGCCACCTTCATATGTACACTTAAAAGTGTTTGGCTGCGAGACATTTGTGCACATACGCAAGGAAGAATGCAACAAACTTGAGCCAAAGTCCCGTAAATGTATTTTTCTAGGATATGGTGATGAAGGTGAAATGGGATATAGATTATGGGATTTTGAGAAAAGAAAAGTAGTACGCAGCAATGATGTCATTTTTTGGGAAGATCGCATGCACAAACAGTCCGAAAGAACAGAGGAGGTCAGAAGGGTTGTATTCCAGGAGGATGTACGAATAGGACAGCAAAAGAATGCTTGTTAGACAACAACAAATACCTACTGAAAATGTCACTGAAAATACAGGGAATGATGCTGTAAATGATCGGTAGGATCTTGCCCATGATGTCCCACAAATTCAACAAGACCATGTGCACCTGGAACAACCTGAACCAGCTATACAACATGCTGAACCTGCAGAAAAGCAAGCTGTTAAGGCAGATTTGCAGGCTGAATAGCCATAAAATTTTGACCACTAGGTTCGTAGGTCGACCAGAGTGCAAAAACAACCAAATAGATTTGTTCCTGGAGTAAACTATGTGGCTAATTATGTCATGTTAACAGATTGTGGTGAACTGTCATACTTCTAAGAAGCAATGGACAGACAGGATAGTAAAAAATGGCAAATGGAATCTCTCACGAATAATGGCACTTGGGATTTGATACATTTACCAAAAGGACCAAAAGTGCTACCCTGCAAATGGGTTTACAAAATGAAAGTCACTTTTGGTTCTTTGCCAAAGTACAAGGCACGCTTGGTTGCTAAAGGGTATAAGCAAGAACATGGAATTGATTTTGATGAAATATTTTCTCCTGTAGTGAAAATGACTACTCTACGAACCATCTTGGGCTTGGTTGTATTTGAGGATATGAAACTTATATAGATGGATGTAAAAAGCGCATTCTTATATGGTGATCTGTATGAGGAAATCTATATGCAGCAGCCTGACGATTTTGTTGCAAGGGAAAAGATCACATGATATGTAAACTCAACAAAAGTCTGTATGGGCTAAAGCAAGCACCACAAGAATGGTATCACAAATTTGATACATTTATGCAATCTCAGGGATTTTATCGTTCTCAAGTTGATCACTCCTTATATACCAAGAATGCAACAGATGGCAACCTTATTCTCTTAGTACTGTATGTTGATGACATGCTAATGGCAGGCGAGGATGTTCATGCCTTAGACTCCTTGAAGCAGAGTCTACACAATAGCTTTGATATGAAAGATCTTGGTGAGGCAAATCACATTCTTGGCATGTGTATACTTAGAGACAGATCAAAGGGTCTTCTTTATCTGTCACAGCAGGAGTATATTACTAAAGTTCTACAGTGTTTCAATATGGAGGGGGGAAAAGCTACGAGTGTACCATTGCCTCCATATGTGAAACTTAGTGTAGATGACAGCCCTACATCTGATGATTGAAAGGCTGAAATGGCCAAGATACTCTATATGCTTTAGTTGTTGGTAGCTTGATGTATGCTATGGTTGCTATACGTCCTGACATTGCATTTGTGGTAGGAGTGGTTAGCAGATACATGGCATATCTTGGCAAAAAGTATTGGAAAGTAGTGAAGGGTATAATGAGATACCTTAAGGGCACAAAGGATTTGTGTATCTGCTTTGGTAAGCAGAAGTCATCTGTTGTCGGTTTCATGGATGTAGACTATGCTGGCTATCTTGATTGCAGGAAGTCTATTTTAGGATATGTGTTCATGTTTATAGGAGTAGTCTCTTGGATATCTAGGCTGCAAAAGTGTGTTGCATTGTCTACTACAGAGGTAGAATATGTGATTGCCGCAGAGGCATGCAAAGAAACTTTATGGCTTTCATGTTTTGTGAGAGAGCTTGGGATTACAGAGGTTCATATTCTCCATTGCGACAGCTAGAGTGCTATCATGCTAGCATGGAATCTTGCCTTTCACATAAAGACAAAGCACATACAGGTAAAGTATCACTTTATTAGGGATGTATTTAACAGCAAAGGCATTGAGCTTATCAAGGAGCATACAGATGATAATCCTACGGGCCTTCTTACGAAGGGTCTTCTAGCCGAGCGGTTTGCTCATTATCTCCAGATGATGGGGGTTGGATAGTATATATGTCTTTCAGCTTTGTACATATATAGACTTAGCTGATGGAGATCTATTAGATATCACAATGCATCTTCCTATCCCAACACTGGTATATCTTTGAGCTACTTTTCGAGTTTGATATGGCGGAGTGTTGATCTATTTCTTGTCCCGTGGACTTAAGAGTCCAAGCTTTTGGCTATTGGAGATCCCCTTCATAATGTTACTCATTACAGATGTCTTGATGGTTTGTTTATTTGGCTTATTCACATTCCGCCGGTCATTTCCTTTGTTGTGACATTGTTGTCTTCTCTTATGAAAACTCCTACATAGGCTCAATGGAGAGTTGCTTTGTGTGCTTTGTGCTATTTACAAGGGACTTGATCCTACAAGATCATGTATGGAGAGGGAGCCACTCTTTCTGGATGGAGTGACTTAAATTGGGCAGGTGATGTGGATTCAAGTTGATTCACCACATGTGTGCTCCCTTGGATCAGGAGCTATCTCATGGAGCACTAAGAAGCAACCTACTCTTAACACTTTCTTCTACAGAAGAAGAGTACCGTGCCCTTTGTTCTATTGCTATGGAGGTAGTTTGGCTCTGTTAGATGTTGGCGGAGATTGGTTCTTCAAATATAGGACCACTTAGCTACGCGTGGATAGCTAGAGTACCTTAGCTTTGGCAAAGAATCGTGTGTTTTATGCTTGCATGAAGCATATAGAGATTCAATATCATTATGTACGAGAGTGAATCGTGGATTCCGAGTTACTAGTGACCTATTGTCCTATGACGGATAATATAGTGGATCTCTTCACGAAGTCTTTGTCCAAGGTTTCTATGCTTCATTACATGAGATTGTTGGATCTTAAAACATTCCTAGGATTTGAGAGGGGTAGTTGGCCTTTCTTATTCAGTGTGTCATCTCCTAGTTGTGAGCCCTAGTTAAAGTTTATGCCATGAGAAAATGAAATTTTATTGCTTTGCTTAGTGTTTGACTAAAAGTTAATCAAATGTACTAATGTGACTTGCTCATGTGAGGTGCAAGTCAACTATTTCATAGTGTGGGATCTAGATCCTCGAGATATCAATTAGTGTCAAAGGCTAAAGTTGTAATAGGTTATACCTAATAGGTACTAGGTGGTATCCAATGTTTAGTTTTGGGTCTAGATTAATTTATTGGCCACTAATGTGAGTGGTGATATTAGAGATTAGGTATTAATTAATTAATTAATGCCAATCTAAGGTTCAATAATTGCTTAGGGATACTTGGAAGACAAATTGGTTTAGCCAATTTAATTATTGGTTGGTGAAATTAATTTTGAGTACTAGAATAATTATTGAATTAATTCTTAGAATTAATATTCTGAACATTAATTTAATAAGTTAGATTATGTTGGAAAATGAAATTAAAAGACTGCCACTTGGCAACACTTACCCATGCAAGTGGAAAAAACGTTTGTAAGGGGTTGGTGGAAGTCTATTTCAGCCATTTTGAGAGAGGAGGAGGCTGTTAGAGAGCAAGGAAAGGCTACTGGTGTGATCTGCAGCCACCAGATCAGTCCTATAGCAGTTTGGAGCCCTCCAATAGCAGTTGATAGTAGCCCAAGGTTCTTTTGGTGCATACGATAGCTTGTAGGAGGAGACAACAGTCTTTATGGTGGTCCTAAGCTGTAGGTGATATCTTCCATGGGTGTTTGAGCAAGGTAGCATTAGCTTTTCAACGTTTCTTGTGATGAAACTTTGAAATCTTTTTCTACAAATCTCTCTCTCGGAGCCCTCCAATAGTAGGTGATAGTAGCCCAAGGTCCTTTTTGTGCATACAATAGCTTGTAGGAGGAGGTGACAGCCTTTCTGGTGGTCCTATTCTGGTGGTCCTAAGCTGTAGGCCATATCTTCCATGGGTGTTTGAGCAAGGTAGTAGTAGCTTTTCAGCGTTTCTTGTGATGAAACTTTGAAATCTTTTTCTACAGAATTCTCTCTCATTGCCCAGCCATCTCTTAAGTTATCTTAGCATTTCCCAACGGTTCAGAGGAAGAGATTTGAGTGAATCTGTGTTGTAAACCCTAATTTATAGTAGAAATTAGGGTTTTGACTGCCACCTCGGAATGCATGCTCAAAATTGAAAGCCTAGGAATTGAATTCAAGGAGTTGAAATTGAGGAATTTTAGGGGGATTCAAGAGGCCAGCCAACCAATCTCAGATTTAGGGCTGAATTTGTCTTTTAAGGAGTGGGGTGAAGGCCGATCCTTGAGCAAAGCAAGGGGCAAATTGGTTTGGAGGCTTGTTGGTTAGTTTTGATAGCAAGAGGCACTCGGATTAGCGGAGGAGGTCAAAGGATCTCAATTGTACTCCTTCCATTTGCAATGTAAGATAAAGAAGTACTACAAGGGGTGCCAGTTTTGGGGCCAATAGGCTGTCCATTGTCCAAGATTAAAGTGGTAACATTTGTATTTACAATTCATGTGGATTTCATGCTTCGTGTGATTACTGTTAAATCAGGTTAGTACGATCTTCTCTGGGAAGGAAGCTGGTTTTAGTTTGATAGGGATATAGAAGCTTTGATTGTGTCTTCATTCATTTTACTGTGCCTTCTAGTGTTTGTTAGGCATTTCACAGCTTGTGCTGCCTTGCCAGATGCTGTCCAGCCCCTGGACTGCTGTGATTTTCCCCAAGACCTGCCACATAATCATTTTTACTGCATTAAATGCAGCCATAGTGCATTTATTGCACTTGGCCAGATTTGGCAGGTCGGCCAGATCATAGCCAGCTAGTTTTTCTACTTTCTGTTCTTTATAGCAGTTGTTAGGGCTGGGCAGATCATTGTCTTCTTTCTTTTGCAGGTGCTCCGATAATTTGTAGCACTCTTCTCCATCTTTGTTGAGGACTGCAGGCTGCATACTCTCTGTCTCCGTCACTATCACTGTCTTCATCACCATCATAGGCGCTGTCATCATTTTTCAGCTTCATCCGGTATCCTCACTGATGCTTTGGTCTGCATATAGGGATTGATCAGTTCACTCTTGTATTCATGATTCATCTCAGATTTAGTGCAGTTTTCTTCTTGCTGTCTCTTCTCTTCTCTTTTTCTCTCCACGTTCATGTTTCTCTTTCGTTACACACTCTCACACCCTGTCTCAAGATGCATCTCCTTGTGGCAAGTGGTGTCACTAGGTGGTGATCCTTTTTGCAGTTGCTTTCCTTATTTACTTATATAACTATTTTATTTTTATTTTCTTTAGTTGTTGTTGCTTTTTACCCCCAGAGTTCTCTTGAATTAAGCCGGGATCTTTGCATGGCCAGAAGAGGCAGCCATTGGGACAAATTGAACTAATGGTTTGTCTGAGCCTTGGGACCGGATTGAATGGACATTGAAGAATAGAATGCTAGTGGTTTGGGACTGTGTGCTTAGCCACTGGAGATGGTGTAGGACAATGAGCTTGGCCAAGACAGAAGATGCACATGTGAAAATGCCTACGGAATAAAAGTCACCGTAACTGAGTCACATTACACTTTTTGATGTGTTTGCAATGATAAAAGTCGCTCAGAACAACTTGAGGAATGTAGAGGTCACCATTCCTAAAATTTAGGGAGTTACTATTTTTGGACCCCAGAATTTGTTCGCATCATTATCTTCATTTTTGCACGAGGATTAATTATCTGGTCTGTGCCGAGGTCAAATTTTCCTCCGATCATAGAGAATTTTAGACCGGAAGGTTTAAATGGGAAAATTATTTCGTGTATGCCATGTGCCACAATTTGGGCACAAATTTCTAAAAGAGAGACAATGCATCAAAAACAAAATCTAATAGGCAGGAGGGGTAGATCTGAGCATGAAGTTTTCAGGGGCTGAGGGCAGATTGCTGCAAGTACATTAGCTACAGAGAGCACTTCTTCATCTTTGACTCATGTACGGAGGTAGAGCTTGCTCCCTTTGGTCAACTCTCTCTATTTTAAGAGGAAATGCTCTGCATGATGGGCTGATTCAATCGAATGTACAGTTTTGTGTTTTCTTTGCTTTTCTACTGAGGCAAGAGCCTCACTGTCTAGGTTTAGGAGCAGCTGATTGCTTCTCCAATGCAAGAACTAAAGAAAGTGATGACCACGCCACACAGGAACAGGGTTTCCTTGATTTAGTGCTATTTATGGGACCGTTTTACTGTTGGAATGATGCCAAGGTCAAAGGTTTTGTAGTCCAATTGGTATGGAACAGATTTGGAATGGAATAAGGCCGAGAACAGGTCAAGAAACAGGTGAAAAATAGTAAATACAATGTTCTGCAGATTGCAATTCTACACTTGAATTATTGAGTTATGATCACAGAAAGTTTTTTCCTACTTGGGATGTTGTTCTAGATATGCTGTACTATTCTTATGCGGCTGAGATTTACTTAGCAAAGATGAAAGCTAACTATTCACAGGTTTTGTACTTTGGAACATTTCATTTTTTTTGTAACTTTCCATCTTTTAATTGATAAAGAAATACCGAAAGGGGCACCGGTCTTCGGGGCCAAATTAGTGTTGAGCGAGGGAGTGAGGTCTCTGTTTGTGTGTGTATGTGAAAAGACCAGGTATTAATTGAAGGGACTACTGCTTTATGTGAGTCATAGATCGGTTTCAAGTGGTTAAAATGGGACCTACCAAATTCAGGATACAAGGGACTTGTTTAGGGCGTAGGGATGTAGGGGGCATGTCTTAGGCCCCCATCCCTTACATCCGTTGTTGCTTCATTTTACCCACCAAGAGAGATACCCCTATGCATCTTTGACCTACAAACATGACATGGAACAAGCCATACAATCATAGAAAGAAACATAAAGAGATATCATGCTCACCTCCCAGCCATAGAGCCAATTGGACTCACCTTCAGGATTGGGCTTAAGTAGCACATTGGTCCAAGCTCTCATCACAATGACTGCAGTTCCATATATTGTCAACCCACATCATCCCTTGGTGTGGATGGAGCTACTTAGGGTTTGTAGTCCATGAGTTGATTTCATGAGAGAGAGATTGCACACATGGGCCCTAAGTCTTGTTTATAGAACTTCTTACCTAGAAATAGATGCTGATTGAAGGGGCTCTTGAATAGGTGTAGTATGGCCTAACACAACACCAACATGCTAGCAAAAGGATTAGAAATAGGTGCCCCATAAGCTTGGGGCATCTGAAATTCTTGGAAGGGGCCAATAGTGTGTGAGAATGGAATTCCTAGAAGCGGAGTGTTGCGAGTGAGAGTATTTTTGAAAGTTAAGACTCTTTATAGTCTGTGGTATAAACATCCAACAATAAGTAAGAAATTTTAGAAGTTTGGATGGTATGAGCATCCATTGACAGCACTTGAGTTTTGCCTTTTTGGGGTTGTACGATACCAGAAAAAAGTGGCCAATAATCGATGATCAAATTTGATTTAAGTTTTCATAGCTTAACATAAGTAAATTGTCCAATGGAAGAGTCTGACTTAACCCCTTGTCCAACCACCATCATCAATTTGAGCTAGCCACTTGTTTGACCCATTCCAGGGGCAGTATCACCACTTGTCCATTTACAGGTGGTACCCAGGTCTTCTACGTGACTATATTCTTTTCCAAATGATGGTTTCATCACATGTAGTGGCCTCTACCAAGGGGCTTAAGGCATTCTTGAGAAGATTAGATCCAAGGATGGAAGAATTCAACCCTGCAGTTTACCAATGGATTGCAATTCACATATGTCCAGCTAGACAGGATGATGACAAATTGAGAAATGCAATTGCAAGCAGATGGGTGTGAATGCAGAAATGGAAAAGAGGAGGGTAGTAGAGCTGTTGAATAGAAGAGCCAGAGATAGAGAGAAGAGTGAGCCATGTGAGCAGGATGAAAAGCTGGAGAGGAGGGAGAAGAGAGGGAGATGGAGAGGCAAGGAAGCATAGGTGTGGGAGGATGACCTTAATAGGAGTTGGGCCTTTTTCAGGAGAGGGGGGAGGGAGCAGGTTATGGGAAGGAGGGGTGGTTTATTGCATGCACGTGTTTTGAAAAAAATCTTTCCTAAGTATCCAAATGATTTCTTTGGAATCGGGGAAGCTTTTGCTCTTTACATCAAGAGCATCTATCCCTCATTTCCTCATCAGCCATGGACACAAATTTTGTGCTACTCATGATATAGAAATAATATGAATCAGACTTTTGGGTGATGCCACCTTTTAGCAAGTATCTGCATTTTGTTCCCTTATTTATCAGAGAATAATACGATCCATGTTGCAATTGTTATACCCTTCAAATTTTTGAAGGTTTGATAAAGTGAGATTGGTCACATATTTAGTTATGTACGCATGGACATAAGAAGTCCTTATTATAAGGATGTTAGCGACAATGAGAAAGTGCCATTGATGACAGGTCACAGGATAAAAGGTGTTCTAATTGACTTTATGCACTTGAGTTAAATGGTGATAATGTCTGTGTGCACGAGTGAATCTTTTTGTGTAGGCTACGTGTTGGATATTTGATTAGGGTTCAAGCATAATGCTTGTCTCAGCTAAGTTGCTGACAATGGAAATTTGCATACATATAGATTGTGTGAAGCTTTGTGGCGATATGTTTAGAACATGAAACGGAATTGTCAGATTGCAATACAAGCCACCCAATTTACTAATCAGATAGTATAGGTGATAATGGTGTGAGCATCAACAAACTTTCCGCTAGAAAATTTTCTAGTGTTTAACTAAATCATTTTTTGTTCTGTAAGCCTCCAGATTTTACAATGTCCCTGCTGAAGAGCGCCTCCACTGGCGTTCTTTTCTGGTGAAATTGGGGACAGATAATTTAAGTGGTGCTCACAACGAGGAACTCTTTGTTGCATCCCACAAGTAAGCATTATGGGTTTTGTGCTTTGGTTGGTCTAGCTTATGTGTTCTGATGACTACCTTCTTTCAAAATAGAAAAATCTTCACACGTTATTTTTGTGATAATAACGTGTGCACCTATATAGATTACTGGCTAGAGAGACAGATGTGTATTCAAAAGTTTCACAGCTAGGATCGGGATTGTGCTTTTCAGAAACAGCTTTGATTTGCAATCTTTGCATAAAACGTTTCATAATGGTCAGATTAGTTTTAAACGAAGTCTCCATAATGGGGAGATTACACCATCAACATGTTGGGAGGAGTATGATTAATTGGAGATACGAGTGTATATAGTTTTTCAAGTTCCCATTTTTCAGTGCATGAAGCCAGATCTGCTACTGTAGCGGGAGCTTCAAGATTAGTGCAGTGACAAAAAGTTATGTTGCAAATTCAAAAATGGTATTCGTGCAAATGCAGTTGTGCTGGCCCTTGACAACTTGCTTACTGACTTTTCTTTGGTCAGAGTGGGAATTTGGCCAGCATACCATTAACGTCTCAACATACTTGATCAACTGATGCAAAAGAAAGCCATTGGTACCAAAAGTGAATGACCGAATAACAAATTTTAAATGAACACCTAAAAAAAAAGGGGTGTATGTTTCTTAATTGCTAGTTTTTGAGGAGTCCAAGTTAGTTGTAGCCTGTAGGCTTAGGAAGTAAGTCCATAAGGACATGCTACATATAAGGTACATGCATCTTTCAAATATTTTAAATTTTCAAGAAGTGATTTTGATTCTAATTTTGTTTTTTAGGTAGAAGGGCAATTTTAGGGTGCTGCTGTCATATATGAATGCATTGCATGAGATCACAAGCAAATGCTATTGTAGAGTAGGGAGCTGCGGAGCTTAATATGATGTATTTGGGACTTAAAACACTAATGCACATGCAATGAGGTCTATGGAAAACTTTTCATGTGTTAGCTTTTCAAATTTCTTCATCTGAGTCTGGAATGAGCGTGACCATCAGCATGCCTTTGATTGCAGCAGCCATCTGTAGCCTTCTAGGCCTTTCCCCAGATAGATTGAATATTAGAAGAATGGGGTGCGTGAATCATTTGATTTTGGAGATAGATCAACTCATAGGTCCACAGGCACCAAGTGTCATCTCTAACTACCAATGGCAATGTAAGACATCTTGTTATGTGTGACCTATAATTATGTTTTTGTCTCCAAGAGCCTCTAAACATCTTCATGTCTAATTGAAGCTGCTCATCTATAATGACTGTGAAAATAACTTGCTGCCCTTATTTGTGGAAGAAGATCACAAGAAGAGTCTTATGTTCACATATTTTTACATGCATAACACTTTTCTTTAGGGTGCAACCATTGTGTTGAATTACGTCAAAGTACAAAGGTGGCTATGTTCAATGTTGACATAGCTGAAGTAAAAACCATTGCAAAAAGACACAACACCGGACTTTGTCAATATTCTAGAGTAGATGGCAGTCATAAAGGGAAAGAGACATAGAAAAACAGGTAAACTTAGAAATTTTGCATAATTCCGAAATAAAGAACTGCATCATTCATTAAGACTGGTCGGTGCTGCAAAATAAGCACATTACACTTGACAAAGTCTAAATAGTAAAGGCTCAAGAGCCATGAATGTCTGAAAGTTGAAGTATGTGTCATGAAAAAGCTAAGGCCCAAATAAACAACTTCACCATATATTACCAGTCGATGCTACAAAATAAGTACATACTCTTAACAAGAATCTAAAGAGTAAAGTCTCAAGAGCCATGTACGTCTGAAGGCTGAATTACTAATTATGAAAGAGCTAAGCCCCAAGTGGCAAGGCCAATAGTAGATACAAATATCTAGTCAAATTGTGAAAACAGGATGAATGGTGCCAGAAATGTGCAAAAATAGTCAAACTTTGGTGGAGCAGGAAAGGAATGCCGTGTTTCCTATAACATTCCCTGTAGTTTGAATGCTTCCAACTTGGAACATTTTTGGCAATGGGATGGGACGTTCCACCAAGTTGGAACACATTCTTTGTTTCATCCTGTTAGGGAATGATGTTTCCTTGTTCCTGTTGTTGCATGCCGCTACATAACACACCCCCCACCCCACTGCCACAAACGTGGCAGCTGGTGCTACAATGATAGTCTGAAATAGCTATATTTCTGAAATGATTGAATGTCCAAGAAGACATGTTTCATGTGAGTCCAAATAGTCCACAGTACCCAAAATCTGATCCAATTGAAAATTGAGAATATCTTGATGTATAAGTAGAAAATTTTCCTAACAACCAGATGAAACTGCCAAGTTTTTGTGCAGGAAATTTGGCTTGCCATTGTTTGGAAAAGTCTGTCCAAAAAATCTCTAGTAACCTGGCAATGCTAAAGCAGATGAGGAACTGTTTCATTTGGATTCAAACTTCTCAAGCAATGAGAAAGCCAATGCAGTGTTTGCTCAAAATTTTGGCCTACCAGTAACACTCTACCAAAAGACAGTCTGTGCTTCAAGGGCAGTTTACTTTTCCGAACTTTGTTGGGATTAGATTTCTGCCATCTGTAAGGTTGTCCAATTGCCAGAGATCATAACCATCCGTGGCAAAGGCAAAACACTCTTTGTATATTTGCATAGATGACAAACCTTGCAATGAAAGTGGTCAAATTTCAGGAACATCACTAAGTAACTTCCAATCCATAACGGTGTTATTTAGGAAAGGTATTGGCTGAATAGACTGTACTAAAGATTCGATTTTCCTTCAAATAGGTCTATGGTGCATATGAAGTCCATGTCACATACAATCTTGAGGAAATGAAAGCACTTGCCCATCATTAACCCTCCGATGAAGACTCTCCCTCTGTGTGCAGTTACCTTGAGCAGACGGTTTGCTTGACCATTTGATACAAGAGAGTATTTGTCTGGTGAAATATGGATAGCATGTGTGCACACTTTTTTTTTGGGGGGGTGTGCCACACACGTGCACGCGCGCGTGCGTGCACACACACACACACACACACACACACACACACACACACACACAGAGGTGCACATGTGCACTTGTGAATGCGCGTGCGCACACATTGCATACATGCACAAGCACTTAAATCTTCCTCTCCTCCCAGGCACCCTTTTTCCCCCTTGATATAAGATCCCAAGCTTTCTAAAAATCTAGATACCATTCACCTAACTTAAATAGCTTTTAGTTGGGAATACATCATATTGGATATTATTTTCACTTGTTGAAAAACCTTTGCTCCAACTTGACAAGGAGATAAGATCTCATTGTCTTACTTCTCGATTTTTAGGAGGCTCATGGAGTGGGAGTTCTTGGTGTCAAGATATACGATGGTGCAAAGAGACACTAGGGTTTGCGGAGAGAAACACAGTGTGTGTTTCGCAAACATGAGAGAGAAGAGAAACTCATAATCACAAAAAAAACCCGGTGATGATGCACTAAATCATGTTATAAAAAGAAAACATAATACAGTGGACTTGAAGCTTAGAAGTTGACTTCATTGTCCTGTTTGAATTAGGTGGCAGCACCTGTGGGAAATCTGCACAGTGAAGGGAGCGAAAGTAGTCCTTCGGGTAGTGGGCTATCGAAGTAATCACTAGAAGGTAAAGGACAGCTATCAAGGGAGTGAAGCGTAGTCCTCTAATGCCATCAAGGATGAAGAAGATGATCATCAGCTGTCAAGGGAGTGAAGTGCAGTCCTTTGATGCCAAGGAGAGGACCAGGCTGCAAAATGCAGCAGTAGAACGTGGTAGTAGAATGTGGCAGTAGAATACCATAGTAGAATGCAATAGTAAAATGTGGTAGTAGAATGCGGTAGTAGAATGCCATAGTAGAACACGAAGTGTGGATGGATGGAAGGTGGCCATGAACTGCAATGTCCTCCAATAGGGGTGTGAGTAGCAGTGGAAAGGAGAGAGAAGGATGTTGGAATGACAAAAGAAGAGTGGTGAATGAATGAGAAGAGAGGTGTGAAATGAATGGAGAGGCGGCCTATTTATAGGCCTCAATTGTCTAGGGTGGCACTCCACTGTGTGGGCGCCCACTGATAAAAGTGCCCAGAATGAGGATGCCAACCCTTTTTGGGGCTGTCAGTGCGAAACCCTAACTGAGGTGGATACATGGAAGAAGTGGTTTCCCAACATTTGGAGGGAAGTTGGAACTCATTATCTTTAGTACGACCCATGTGCTAATTGTCCATTGCTGCTTTATGTGTGAGACCTGGAATGACACATATGGTATATATATTGTTTTGTACAAGTCTCACAGACCTTGTGGCCTTGTATAGCTCACACGGTTGGTTGGTTATACTTGCATGCTTTGTGCTTGAGGGCTGAATCTTTATTGTTGCTTTGTGTCAGTGGTTTTTGAAGTGACTCAATTTACTATCCGTTTTGCAGATCTGTGTATGTGGTCTATACAGCTATTGGAGAAATTTGCATTTTTCTGGTCGGAAAAGATGAATATGATGAGCTGGCTTGTAAGTGCTTTGCTACATATCCATTAATATGAAAAATCTCATGCTAGATCTTTTCATGCTTCTGTATAGATGGCAGTTAGCTGCTTCCTCAAATCGGATATTTTGTTTGTGAAAAGCTCCTCCTTTGTTAAGCTTTGGTTATGGCACTAGCATGCTGTAGATTTTGAAACTATGGTGGTTTTAGTGCTGGAACTGTGAATCTAATGTAAACCCCCATCCCAACCCACCCCCAAAGAAAAAAACACAAAAACATAGTAAAGCTGCACAATGATTGCAATATACATGATGGAAAGGAATCTTGTATTATTCAAGAGAAAAGCACAACATTGAGGCACATCTCTCGACCATAGTTGTCTAAAATGCATTTCAGACCCGAGAAATGGAAATGTTTGGGGAACTCAGAAAATATTTTGAGATCAGTTTTTAAAAAAGAAAAAGAAAAAAAGTTTTGCTGTTTTTAGGGGGGGCCCCCTTGAAATTATACCCACTTGTGTTTCCATTTGCATGCTTATTTCTCTTCACTGAAAACAAAGAGGATACATGGGACACAAAATGTATTGTTAAGGAATCTTGAACTACTCAAGAGAAAAGTACAACATTGAGGCACAGCTCCAGATCATCGTTGCTTGAAATACATTTCAGATCCCCTGAAATGGAATGCTGAAACGAGAATGCTTTGAGGACTTTGAAACATGTTTCAAGATTAATAAAAAATAGTTTTGTTGTTTACGAAGGAGGCCTGAACTTCATGCACCCATGTTTCCATTTGCATGTCTTTGCATACTTGTTTCTCTTCATTAATGCTATCTATAGTGAGAGGATGCATGGAGTTACACAAGGGTTTTGTTAACTATGAAAGTAGTACTAACTCTTAACTCTTTCTAACAACCAGTAGCTACTAAATAGTGAGTGTAATGTGTATGTTTGGCAATGTTAGCATCTAACTATGTAAAGTAGCCTGTACGACACACACATTTGTATCTATATTTGTATTTATATTTATAGTTGTATGTTTATCTATGTTTGTTTTTATTTTTTCAAGTTCCAATTTCACTGTTTTGGACTGATGCTGAAACTCCATTTTGCAACTTTGAAATGTGTTTCCATATTCCTGTTTCCGAAACTCTTGGTATCTATGCTCTAGTTGGACTACACCCTTGTGATGCCACACATATGATGGTTTATCATGGAGCATGAAGATCACATATAAGTGTGACTGGCTTGAGCTCTTTGCTACCTATATATTAGTTCCTTTGGACCCAATGGAGGGCTATACAAAGCATGGACAAGGAAACTAGTCCTCACGCTTACCTCCGCAAAATGGATGATGTCCCCATCGATGTAAGGCTTCTTGTCTTTGAGATAGACTCATTCAGGGTTCTTAAATTGTCAAGTTGGTCAAGGTTTTCTTGTTATGACTTGGGACTTGGAGGTCATAGCATAGCTTATTCTATCAAATTGGTTAGTGTCTGCCCATCTAGGTTGTCTATTTCATTTTGGCACTTTGTGACCCTTGACTCTATTACATTTGATGAGTGGAAGTCTCAATACACTATCATCCTGAGCTTGGCTTGAAGTTTGGTTTGCATGCCAAGCTTGGTAGATGCAATCCTAAGTTGCCTTACTATTGAGGTTCAAGTGCGATGGGGCCTTGCCTTGTGTGCCACAGCTTGAGTGGGTTGCTCCTTGCATAATTCTTCTCTTAGCCTCAGCTTTTTGACTTGTCTTTTTCAGGATGAAGTCCCGATGGCAGGATTGCCATGTTATCACACTTAGCCTAGATTATTATTTAAGTGAAAAGTACAACAATGAGGCGCATTTGTTGGACTATACCCTCACACAATCCACTACCTATGTAGTAGTCCTCTTAGACCCGATGGAGGGGTATACAAAGCCCCAACTAACGAGAGAGTCCTCACACACACCCTTGCACAATGGATCGATGCTCCCCATTTGTGTGAGAATTCAATTTACTTACATTTGTTAATATAATACCAGTGGCATGGCATGCTTTATGACATCACGCCTTTTAGATAGATTCATTAAGTGGTTTTAATACTATCAAGCTTGTGAGGGTTTGCTTGCTATGACTTGCTCTTGGAGGTCTTAACATAGCTTATTTGATCAAGTTGGTCACTGTCTACTAGTCTAGGTTTCTTATTTCATTTTGGCACCCTTGACTTTGTTACATATGATGAGCGTAGGCTTCAACGCTCTGTGATCCTTATCTTGGATTGAAGTACGCTTTGCATGCCAAGCTTTCTAGATGCGATTCTAAGTTGCTAGTCTATTGCAGTTAAGGTGCAATGGGGACCTTGTGATGTTGCACCACAACTTGAGGGAGGTAGTCTAGTGGGTTGTTCCTTTTCTTGGATGAAGGCCCCGTGGTCTTGACTTTGCTGTCTCTTTGCTCTCATTTCCAAGTTAAGTACTTGGGGTCTTTGTTGGTTTACTCCTTGCTGCCTTTGCCTGAGATAAACTGGTTGGAGAAGCTTGCCTCTTCTCACAGAAGGTGTGAGTGTCCCATTGTATAGCGACTTTCCTTTGTTTCAATTCAGCTTGATCAGATTCGGAAAAGAGTAAACTAAGTTAGTACACTTGGACTATTATTCAAGAGAAAAGTACAGTAACGAGGCATATATTCAAACTACACCCTTGTGATGCTGTATTAGGCACCATGGAGCATGGGGATTATGTGTAGGGGGCGACTGCCTTGAGCTCACCACTACCTCTATTATTAGTCCTTTTGGATCCAATAGAGAAGTATAAAGCTTAAACTAGGGAGGGAATCCTTCCACTTGCCCTCGCACAATGGATCAATGTCCCCAATGGTGTAAGGCTTCCTACCTTCGACATAGACTCATGCAGTGGTCTTAATACTATCAAGCTAGTCAAGGTTTACTTGTTATAACTTGGACTTGGAGGTCTTAACATAGCTTATTCTATCAAGCTGTTATATTTGCCCGTCTAGGTTGTTTGTCTCATTTTGGCACCCTTGACTTTACTACATTTGACAAGAGTGGAGACTTCAATCTCTACCATCCTTAGCTTGGATTGAAGCTTGCTTTGCACACCAAACTTTGTAGACTCTATCTTAAGCTGCCACACTACTGGGTTTAAGATGTGATGGGACCTTGCCATGTTGTGCCACAACTTGAGGGAGGTAATCCAATGGATTGTTCCTTGCATAGTTGTTCTTTAGCCTTAGCTTCTTGACTTGTCTTCTTTGGATGGAGGTCCCATGGTAGGATTGCCATGTCTTTTTGCTCTCATTGTCAAGTGGAGTACTTTTACTCTTTGCTAGATTACTCCTTGTTGCCTTGCCTCAAATAAACTGGTTGGAGTAGCTTGTCTCTTTGCACAGGAATGCAATTGTCCCATTGCATAGCAACTTTGGCTCTTTTCAGTTTGACCAAACTTGAAGAATGAACTAAATTATCACACTTAGCCTGGATTATTATTCATGAGGAAAGTACAGTAATGAGGCACATCTTTGGACTACACCCTTGTAATCTCACACATAGGAGGGTTCACCATGGAGGATGAAGATCACAGGTAGGGGTGACTAGCTGGAGCTCACCACTACCTTGTCCTTTTGGACCCAACGGAGGGATATACAAAGCTCCAACTAGGGAGGAAGTCCTTGTGCTGGCCCTTGCACAATGGGTTGGTGTCCTCATTGGTGGAAGGCTTCTTGTTGTTGACATAGACTCATGCAATGTTGTTAATACTATCAAGATGGTTAGGTTTTGTTTCAAGATGGTTAAGTTTTGTTTACTACGACTTAGACTCTATTACATTTGACGAGCAGAGGCTTCAATGCTCTATCATCCTTAGCTTGGCTTGAAGTTTGCTTTGCATGCCAAGATTTGTAGACATGATCCTATGTTGCTGCACCATTGGGGCCAAGTGGTGGTGGGGACTTTGCCATGTGCCACACTTTCTGGGAGGCAGTCTAGTGGGTTGCTGCTTGCAGAGTTCTTCCCTTAGCCTCAGCTTGGGATGAAGGTCCATGGCGCAGATGGCCATGTCTCTTTGCTCTCATTGCCAAGTCAAATACTTGGTATCTTTGCTGGATCACTCCTTCTTGCCTTTGCCTTAGATAAACAAGTTCGAGTAGCTTGCTCTTCACATGAAGGTGCAGTTGAGGTACTTTGGGTGATGCCCATGTTTTGAGTGGTTGGAGTCATTGATCCATTGGACGACATTACCTACCATCTCTTGCAGCCTTAGAGCAGAGAGTGCAATCACTTACTTGGAGGTGAGATCATGATCATTTGCAATCTTGAGTTGTCCCCTTGGGTCCAAATCCTAAAGAATTTCACTGTTAAGTGTGAGTTGAAGAGTTCTTTATGGCTCAACTAGGGAGATTCCATTCCATTAGACTAAGTTGCCTTTGTTCGACCAACTTATGAGCATTCTCTCATGCTCATTCACGAGGCTTCTTCCTTAGGTTCTATCAAGTTGAGCATAGGGCCGGACCTGTTGAGGTTCAAAGAAGTAGGTTGTGACTTCATTGGTGATGGGCAATCACTTGCTTCTTTCTATATCCATCTTTTCCTCTTCTTTAAGTCTATATTCTCATATTTTGTCTTTTCTTCTTTGACTTCTTTGGCCTTTTGATCAAGTCTAGCTTGTCTTACTTGCCTCTCCTCTTGCCCTAACTTCCTGTTCTAACTTTTTCCTTTGGCTTAGGATGCCATACTCATCTTATAGGTTGACTCCTCTGCCTTTGTCTATTCTGTCTTCTTTCTTTCTAAGTTCTAACTCTTTTCTTCTTGGCCTAGTGCCCTCATCCTTCTTTTTCTCACCTATCTCCTTTGCGTCATCTAGTTCCTTCTCACTGTTTATCTTTTTCTTATTATCTTTTCTCTTACAGATTTAAAAATAAAATAGTTAAGCTATGTTTCCCTCTGCTGGCTATTTTTATATCAACATCTATTAGTTTTGACCAAGGCAGCAGTTGTGGAATTAAAAGAGGGAATTTGCATGCAGAAATAGGATGTTCTTGTGGTTTGACAAGATCAAGATTTAGGGCTGTAGCCTCCATTTGACCTGCACATGGTGTATATATTTAGGGTTTTTGTGTAGAGATCAGGGGTTCCTTGTGCTGAGTGTAGGTGTTTGCTGCTGGCAGTGAAGGAGTTCCAGGAGATATGTCTGCTCTCACTGTCCATCAGTATCTGTCCAGATCACTGTTGAAGTCCTTAGGAGGGCTGTATCTTCAGTCTGGTATACAGAACTTTTTGTGTCTCCTGTTCTCTTTCTTGCATTGGGCTCGTTGCTTTCTTGTGTTGTGCCCTTTCTTTCGCAGGATGCCCTTGCTGCTGCAACCTACAGTGATACGGTATGCCCTTCCTACTAGGATCACAAATAGCCAAGATTGTTTCAAGTCAAATCCAGAAGGCAATGAATGCAGGAAAGTGGATCTTCAGAGCTCGTAAAGGTCTACCCTTGGCTTGCTCCATGTTGCTGATCCACATTTAGTGAACAATTTCATTGTTGCAGTAGGTCAGTTGCACATAGTGTTCCACAAACCTGTGATTGAAAAACATCCAGTTCATGGATGCCTGCAGGAATGACCATGTCACAATGGTGAGGACCTGCTCCAGCCAGCTCATTTTGATTGACTGATGTAGCATGAAACGTTCCAGCTCTTGAAACAGGAGACATAAATCTCGGAGGTAACACCTCAACCCATCTATTTTCCCATATCCACTTGTACCATCACAATATCAGACACCCATGGAAATGGCATACTATCTCTTGGGACAAATGTAGTGGCGCTAAATGCAATTCTCTGTGTAGCGTTGGCCCCAATCACTTTTTAAGGATCGAAGAAACCAGTTTGAGGTCTCCAATCTGTGTAGCATTAGCCCTAACCACTTTTGAGGTTTTGAGTAACCACTTTGAGGTCTCTAATGGTCAATCTTGAATTCTATACAGATGTGTCTCATTGGACAGTTATCAGCTGTTGAGAAGACAACCTCTTACTAGGCAAATGTACAGTTATTGTAATTAAAGCATGGTCAAAACAAGTCTTGATTGGAACACATGTTTACATGCTGAATTTGTGGAGTCTTTAACATGTCGCATGTCTGTGGATCAATGGATGCAGTTATCCCCCTGTCTATACGTCAGCTTTTGTAATGGTGAGCAGAAGAGATAGCTCTGCATTATTACCTTGAGGGTCTACCCAGTTACTGATTGGAATCTCTTGAAATGTGGCCTGAGACCAACATACCCTTTAAAAGTAGCCTAGCATGGAATCTATATTTTCCCCCAATTAGTATATGCTTTAGATATTGACTCTTAGGCTTAGTCTATGATATGTGGCCTACGACCGATATACCCTTTAAAAGCAGCCAACTTTCATTCTTTGGAATCTATTGTCTTTCCCAGATATTGACTCAGGCTTAGTTTCTATCAACCATGAATTGCTTTTCGGGGGGTTCTAACATGCATGTGGAGTGCAGTTTGTGGATGGAGCGTTACATTTGAGGAATTTGTAGTCATTTATGACATGGAGAACAAGCCTCAGCAACGGCTCTCCAATTAAGGCTTCCCCTAACCCTGCACCATTTACAGAGGATTTAGAAGTATGTTTTTCAATGGGTCTATGATTTATTACCTCAATGAAGTTGCTAGCATGGGGTTGATTCTGGTTCTAAATGTGGTGGGAAACCCATGATTTCAAGTCTTCCTGAATAGAACACTCATTTGAACCCTCCCCCTGCCCCATTCACTCAAGATACAGAAGCACTTTTATCAAAGGACCTATGATGTAATCCACAATGAAGTTGCTAGCATGGTGATTCTGCTTCTAAAAATGGCACGGGAAACCCAACATTTCAAGTATATTGAGAAGAATGTCACCTAAATCACAAAACATGAGAATTTTCAGAACTTCAAATTATCTCTACCACACATCCACTATAGGTTTGTATATGAGAACATATCTGAGTCTTTGTAAGGGTTGTAATATAAGTAGCACTGAATTTTTAGGTTGATTTGTAATCTGTTCCTGTATGCAGTGTCTGAAGTGTTGTATGCAATAACATCATCAGTTAAAGATGTCTGCAAGAAGGCCCCTAGTGAGCGTACTTTCCTCGAGAAGTATGGGAGAGTGTGCCTGTCGCTTGATGAGATAGTTCTCCAGGTATATACTTCTTCCAATGCAAGTATAATTTTCATATTGGTGAATGTGATGTGGTGTGTTTGTGTTTACTCTCATCAATATTCTGGCTGAGCAGGGTTCGTTGGAGCACACTGACAAGGACCGCATTAGACGCTTGACAAGGATGAAGCCACTGGTTGACTAGATTTTCAACAGCATTTACTACTAGTCTGCTCTAGAGTTTGTCTAGATGCCTTTTCAGCCTGCCGAGGTGGGCCATTATGTTTGCACTCATAATTTCTTGTGTCCAAGGGTGAAGGGGAGGTGTTTTTACTTGCCCTTTATGTGAGCAAAGTGGAAATGGAAAACCACACAAAGTCTCTTACTTTCTTGCAAAAATAATTTTAGTTGAATGAGTGAAGTGTTCACACACACACACACACACACACACACACACACACACACACATCACAGCTATCATTTACCACCATAGGAGACGTATGTCGAGACACCTCATATGCACGAATCTACATTTCCACCTAATGGAGATACTTCATTGATTTATCTTGTTTTTTTGTTTACATTTGTATCATAGATGTAGTCTTATATAGAGTATTGTCTAACTTTATTGCATGTATTGGTCCACTCTCATTAGGTTATATTGGTCTTTTCAAAGACGTTAATACTCTCTCTATGTGTATGTGGGTTGATGAAAAGAAAAGAAAGGATCTTTTAATGTTTGAGATGAAATCAAAGAAAAGATTTATGAATGTTTGCAAAAGGCCAACCTATGAGACCAATTGTAATGATCAGTAGCGTGATACAATTGTTTGGAAATGACACAATAAGCTAAAAGCTAAAAGAACTTGGTTGAAACTATCATGGGTTAAGGGGTTGATGAAGCTATTGAGATGCCAAAAGGCTAGGGTACAACGCATGGTATGGGTATATTGAACACATGAACAATATACAAAGTTGAGTATACATTGGTTTGGCCTAGGCATGCTATGAGGAGATGTGCCATCCTAAGATGATCATTGCTATACATGACTCACGACAATGGTCCAAACTTGTCTTTAAAGAGTGAAAGTGCCCTTGAATCTCATAGTAGGTCGGGTAATGGCAAATGTAATGTTTTGTCTTTAGCCCTAGTTGACAAATCTAACATAAACACTCCTTAGGAGGTATGGATCTATATTTGCCACAATTGATGTAAAGGGGTATGCAATTGGCAATAGCACATCTAATCTTGTGAGAGGTGGGCATCTAGATATCTTAAACAAACAATAAGGCCATTGTGACTAGCATGTAGAAGATGCTCTTGATAGAAATCCATCTTCATTGGCCCAACTTATGACACTAATGTTAGCCATGTCCTAGTATCCAACTAAAGAAGGCATTGTTTGATGATCTTGTCAATCTGTGAGTAGCCTTAAGTGTGACAAGGGGCCTCAGGGAAAATATTGAATGAGTGGTGGTCTATCCACATTGGTATGATGTAACAACTAAGATGCCATTTATACATGCCATTTTCCTCACTTGCAAGTTGTCATGAGGACTCAAGGGTTGGTTATGTGTCTCTGTGTTGGGCTAACCCCTATAGGTTATGCATGAATGAAACCACTTTGGTGTCTATGGAAATTATCATAGCTCGTAACTTAGCTCTAACAATCTCGAGTTGAAATAAGCCTTTCAATTAACCATCCTTGAATCATGGGCACTAAGCCCTCTCCATTTAGTATATGTGTAGCTTGATTGATTGTGGTGATTAAGATAAGATTTTTGATACTTGTACTCCATATAATAATATGGATGTAGCTAATGTATCAAATAAGTGCAATTGCATTTGTGGCTCTTGGAACTATACTTGTAAACATGTCCTCTCTAGACCTTCCAAATGCTATGTATCCCTCATGTCTAGTCTTGTTGTCTCTCATAGAGAAGATAGACATTGTGAATAAGACTTTGAGGTATGTATAAGAATCCATGTGCTCTTATCTCTTGTCCTTAAGTAAGCATACGTGTTGATGTCCTAACTCATTGTGATGTGTTAAACAACATAAACATGGCTTTACTAATGTTTACTAGAATCCCAATATCTTATGCGTGGAAGTCCTAACATATCTAAATGTTTATGTAGCCCTTATGGATAGTCAATATCAACACTATGTCATCTGCATACAACATAAAGGGTATCAAGTATATATTAATTGAGCTTCTCTCTTCTCTCCTTGAGAGAGATAGTAAAATATCTCGTATAGTTTAAATCATGTCAATGATATTAAGAAATGCGAACCTGGAGTAAGGTTAGCTATGGAGGTTGGAAATCATAGACAAGAAGCATGATAACTATGACTAGACAAGACTTTTACTTAAGTGAATAAGGTTCCAATATTATATAACTTGGACTCATTAACACAATCTTGAGTAGACAAAGACATAGATTGAAAGTACAAAGTACAATAGGATTGGATTCAAAGGAGTGATGCTTTGATGTTTATCAACTTTTGATTTGGCATATTAATTAGTGTGGTGGAGACATTACCAAATTCTGGAGGAAGACTCTTGAGTAAGACTCTAGTGCATATGCCTTCTTTCATTTTTAAGTTAATCCTTGCAAGTTGAGTTAATAAACTTTTCATATAATTAAGGTGAGTTGTAAGGGTTGTATTAGCTTCATATCTAACTTGAAAATTTTAATTAATAATCTATATTTTAAGGATTTAGAATGGGCACTAAATAACATGTCCAACCGTTCCCAAGTAGCATGAGATGTATCACATACGTCTACATGGTGGATATAATTGTCATTAAGCTCAAGGTTGATGATTGCTTTGGCTTTGTCATCACTCTTTTGTCATATTGTTGCAAGAGTAACATCTTTGGGCTTGTTTTCTTGGCTATTGATTATTGACCACATACCTTTCTTCATAATGATCAATTTGATCCTTGTTTGCTACTTGTGGAAGCCCGCTTCTCTAAAGTGGCAAGAGGGTGAATCCTTACCCATGAATCCTTACCCGTTCTGGAGGTTTGAGCAGTAGTAAATCTCTGAAAACAGATCAACACGAGTTAAAACGAATTGTGTCACGAGGCACAAGCAAAAGCACCGTCAAAAGACACTATGTTGATTGATGTTGAATCCTCCCCCCATTGTTGATTTAACATGGCAATCTTACTGGAATCTTAGTCTAGCATGAGATTAGAGTGGTAGTAGCAAGGTTGAGTCAACAGAAGTGAGAGAAAGAAGAGATATTTGAGCTTTAGATGAAAATGGCTATGGTAGAATTAGGGTTTAGTAGATAGTCGATTGATTTTTCTTTGATTGCAACTCAAATAAGCTATCATTTGAGTTGAGATTTTATCAGAAGATAGCCTAGGGCGTAAGCTTCAAAATCCCTAAGCTCTTGGGTTGCATCTCATTGCATATTGAGAGTTGGAAATGATCGTTGTATTAGCCTAAGATACCTTGATGTAGGGAAAAAATCCCCAAAAGAAATGGTGATGAGATATGCTTTGTATAAAGAGATCTAGTTGCTCCAAGTAAGCAGGGTATTATTAGCAACAGAGGTCAAGAAGAGTAGAGTGAAGATGGAGTGAAGAGATTAAGACTTCTTTTGGAGTTGAGTTGAGTTGAGGTTGGGCAAAGCTAGAGAAGCACTGTGTAGAGCTAAACCAAGCTCACCATGGCTCTGATACCAAGTTAA
Organism: Lygodium microphyllum; assembly: GCF_053477565.2. NCBI lineage: Eukaryota > Viridiplantae > Streptophyta > Polypodiopsida > Schizaeales > Lygodiaceae > Lygodium > Lygodium microphyllum. The sequence goes on from NC_141138.1 coordinate 106,068,890, forward strand.
GTAATGTGGAACTTGAGCAAGGTTATCTATGGAGGTCAGAAATCATAGACTAGAAGCATGATAACTAAAACTAGACAAGACTCTCAAGTGAATTAGGTTCCAAGTTTAGTTAACTTGGACTCATAAACACAATCTTGAGTAGACAAAAACATGGACTGAAAGTGCAAAGTACAATAGCATTGTATTCAGATGATTGTCAAGTACACTCTTTTATAGTTGCAGGATGGTATCACTTTTACCTCACTGTGCCTATGGGATACAAGGCAGCTCTTTTAGACTGTTGCATGTTCCTTGCCTTACTGCTCCATACAAAGAGGCTATCATAAAAGTGTGATTGCATATTTCTCAACAAAGGAGAACAAACATCCTTGTTTTACACAATTGTGGGATGAGTAGGTGTTGAAAGTTACCCTCTTATATAATGCTAGAATCCCCCAAGAGCGCTCCTTAGATGCTCCCATGTCATATAGTTTGTATATCAATTCGACTTTGAGGATTGTGTCAAAAGCTTCATGCAAGTCCACAAAGAAACAATAAATTCATCTACCATGAGCTTTGCCCTCTTAAAAAAGTCTCTATGAAGGAATGAACTAGTAAAAAAGCCTCTCTTAATTTTAGTATATCACCATTCCATAAGACATTGTTTGCATAAAGGCTCGACTCATGCTGCTTAAGAAAGAAGGCATATAGCTTGGCCAACATATGACCACCAATCATACTAGTATAATTATTAGTAGGTGCAGTAGGAGCACTAGACTTGAGTATATGCATGATTGTATTTGTGCTCTAGCTCTTTGGGAAGCCTTTGTATATAGTTCTATTATGTATATAAGGAAAAAGATTGTAATTATTTGAAGTGTTAGATCTTTGATTAGAAGGGATTTTTATGTGGTTAGTTGGATGACTAGGATTGTGAGCTATAGATACAAAGTTTGGACTATTCAAATAGTCTTAGTATAACCCATTGAGTACATTTAACATCTTCTTGTGATGGGCGTATATAATGTGGCCATATTGAATGGCCTTTATTGGAGCTTTTGTGTAGTCTTTGTCAAGATATGTACCCAGCATAGTTGGCAAAGCAGGCGTTCCCTCTCCCTCATAACCATGTGCATACAAATATAGCCCTACTTTAAAAATACTTATCTTCTTCTTTGATCTCATTCAATGCAATAAGACATCTTTCTCTAGGCTAAATTAGAGAGGTGTTTTGTTGGCTACTTTGAGTTGAGAGGCATTGGAGAACTTTCAAGAGTGTTGAAAACCCTCAGACGAACAAGGTGGAAAATCTAAAGCAAGAGAGACAAGGCCAACGCAAAAGTGAAATGGAAGACGAAGACGTGCCAAGGAAAATATGGAAACACAAGAAGTGTAGAAAAGTCCTAAATCAAGGAGAAAGACACAAGAAAAAGCGCAAGTCAATACTTTTGTAAAAGAACGTAAGGTGCACCATGATTTATTTTAAGAGCAACCGGCTCTCACCCGTGCAAATTGTAAAGATAGATGGGTGGTAGGAAGAAAGCTAGAAAGATAGGACAATGGGAAAAAGGTATTGGCCATGTAAAAAAGGGGATAAGGGGATGACCGTCCAAAAGGGATTTAGGATTTTGTGTATAAAGTTGAAAAGTGAATGAAAAGCTCATTCTTGTGTGTGGCCAAAAGTAGCTCTCCTCCTCTTCTTATTCTTCTTATTCTTGCTTGCTTGTGCTTGAGAGAGGGTGTGTGAGAGTGTGAGGTGAGGGACCGTGGTGGTGAAGCTCTCCATATTCTCCTCTCTTCTTATCTTGTTTTCTCTTCTCTTATCTTGCTCGCGACAATGGAGCTTGGAGTATGGAGCTTGAGGATCGAGCTTGCTTGAAGCTTGCACTTGGATCATGGAGCTATCAGAGTGCTCAGGAGAGGAGGTAACTCGATCAAGCATGGAGGTAAGCTCATTGCACTCGTAGAGAGAGATAACGCATCGGCTATGTGAGAGGTAGCCATTAGTGCTCGGTTTGAAACACTTGAAACAATAAGCAGTTCGTGGGTCTTGGCGGTTGAGCTTGAGCTCGCCTCTACATTTTGGTTCCATTGACGGGACCAATGGATTGAAGCCTTAAGTGCTTGCGTGCTGTGAATCGAGCATTGAAGTAGGGTTTTCCCCGAATTGGTGCTTGGGGTAGATAGGTAGGAAGTGAGGGAGTTTGAAGAGATATTCGATCTCCTTAGCAAGTAAGTTTTTGGTTTTTTGGATTTGGAAAGGTAATAGTGTAGGCGTTTTCTTTGTGTTTTGGAGGCATTAGGGTAGGAAAAAAAAAAAGGAAAAAAAAAGCATTGGGGTTTCTGTTGTCATAATAGGGCAAGAGGATTTGATTTGTTGTCGATTCGTATTTTGGAGTTTATTTGCTATTCTAGGTATATAAATATTTTATTAGGATCCATTTTTACATTCTCAAAGTTTGTGTGACCCCTCATAACCAAAATCATTAAAATCGAGCAAATTTTTGTCATTTCTAGAAACTCGTTCGTAGGAGTCGGACACTGTTACCAAAGTTCGACTTCTAGAATTGGACTCGAATGGCGGTCCGAGTCTTGGAATGGACTCCCATAATTGGACACGAAAATTTGATCATCCATAATTGGACACTTTGAATTGGACACTTGTCAAATCAGACGTCTGATTCCTAGTATGAGACTCCTAGAATCGGACTCGGACGGTTTGATTCCTAGAACGAGATGCACGAAAATCGAACCAATCCATAATCGGACCATTTGATTTTGATAATCAAACATTTGAGAATCGGACAGAAAACTATCAAAATCGGACATGTGAACAAAATACAAATTTAATACATCTAAGCAGTGAAACCCTCCAAGCCAAAGAACATATAGAGCCAAAAGCACATCATAGATCTATCATTGGGTTGAAATCTAAAGTAAGTAGTTCAAAACTTAGTTATGAATGATCCTTTAAATTGCATATGGTATTTAGTGTAATGGCCCCCTTCGCACCTCCCCCAAATAGGTCATCCAAATTAGATCATAGTGTAGTAATGGCTCTACACAAGCATAGATTTTCACTTGCAAAACAACAACCAGAAGCCCATACCTGAACAAAGACAAACAGAGACCCTAGAATCTCAAAGGACCAATCTAGCCAACAAGGGCAAAAAGGCCACACCACAAAAATATGTATATGTTGCATTCGCACTGCATCTATTCAAAGTGGAATGCAACAACATCAAGCTATAATTGTGAGGATGACTAGACATGTAGTCCTAACGATAGATGCACCTTGAACAACACTGCACAGATGATCCAAGTCATTAGTAGAGAATCCACATTTGGTTGTGTAGTTAGGGACTCAAAGGTATGTATCAGAAGGCATGCACTTATAAGCCAAGATTCGGAGGATGAAGACATAGTACTGCCTGCTTATCTTAGGGTGAAACTCACCACAAAAAGAGAGCACAGTGTTGATGCTCTCATCGATGAAGGAGCAGATTTTAATATCTTGACCTATGAAGCATGGACTTGACTAGGCCAACCAGAGCTCACATCGACTAATGCAACTCTTAATCCTTACGTGAGACACCCACAAGTACTTATAGGGAAGTGCAGGATCTTTGTAGCTATTGAAACAGAAAGCTTACCTATCCTATTCCATGTTCCTCCAAATAGTGCAAATTGTGGAAAGGAAATCCTCCTAGGAAGACCCTTCAAAAGGGCGATGAAGTGTGAGGCCGATTATGTAGCACAGAGGATACACTTGACACTACAGGGTGTGAGGATATTCACAACCTTTAGCAAGGGTGACCTCATCAAACCTCGAGGGAAAGACAATGAACATTTTGACATATCAGGCAAGCCTAGTAATGAGAGCAAGGACTTATTGAAAGAGTCGATACAAGCACATATTGAACAGAGAAAACCAGTGATCGAGGCCGTGCATGAAACATGAAGGTTAGGAGACAATGCCAAGGATAGGCTTTGGACTTACAAATATCATAGAAGACTACAAAAGAAGCCCAAGCCTTATAGACGAAGGTATCGATGGAGAGCCAGCACAACCCCGCGATGGATGCCCAAAGTGTTGATATGTGCTCAAGGGTATTATACAGGTAACCAATCGATTTGGGTACCAAAACCCATAGCTGAACCACCTTTGTCAATTGAAGACCAGATCGTATCAAAAGCGAAAAAGCATAGGAGGAAGTCTAAACAAAAATCCAAGTCTTGAGTTACAAACATTGAAGTGATCGAGCCCCTCACGATTGAAATCAAGAAACCAAATATGACTATTCAAAAGCTAGATCCTCAGCCTTGTATGCTTAACAAGCGAATATAAGATGTAATCGTCGAGTGTGCACAAAGATCTTTAGTATTTCCATCAATACAACCCTGATTTCTTCAGATGGTTTTGTTCAAGTATACATGACAAGAACCCTAAACCATCTCTTGGTTCTACACTAGAATCACCCAAACGTCCAGAGCAAGAGAAAAACAACTTTAAATACAACACCTGCTCTGATAAGAAGCAATGGAGGCATGTTCCAATGGGTAAGGATAAGAGTCCAGAGCAAATGCTCAACTAGGAGCAATTGCCAATGCAATCAGATGAGAGGCTAAACGGAGGGGAATAAGATCAAGAGCTAGACTCTTCAAAAAGAGAGGTAGTTATACCTTCACAACCTCGCGAGGCTGTTTAGCAGGCCGCGGCTATGTCCCATGAGGACACACAAGAGAAAGAGAAGGTTGAGGCCTAACCAAGCACATCAATGACTGACCTAGTTCGGGGTCTCGAGTCTTTAAAGGAGACACCTCAATTGCCCAAGAAAAAGAGGAGAAAACAACAAAAACAATGGCAATTGCAAGTGGCTGTAGATGCCAAGAAGATTGGGATGAAGAGTGCTGAAGAGCTAAGGAATAAAGCATCGAGTCCACCCACGAATGAACCCATTGCCATCTCCCCTAATGACGGTGAAACATTAGATTACATCCCTGTGTTCTAATAAATCAAAGCAACCATTACCATCAACGGTTGCTTGCAACACTCAGTCCACTGACAATAGAACTTACATTGACCAATCAAGAGTGTATACAACACTGTCATAACAGGTTGACAAAGCTATACCAGTCACATCTGAGGAGAACCATGACACAATAGCAGCAAAGCCTCAAGAGAACCATGAAAACTCTGAGGACATGAGCAATCCTAGCATTGACCAATCTTGCTCATCTATGCCAGCCCCCAACTATGCTAAAGCCTAGGAAAACTCCCGGAACCTTGCATGAGATAGCAACCGAGCAAGCTTTCATAGAACATAGAAGTGTCACAGAGTGTTTGACCGAGTTGGAGGCTAAACTCAAATTATTCGCATGTGCTTACGTCCTTGCAAACATGGGAACATTCCCTAGGGAGTAGCTTGAGGAATATTTGTCATATCCACTATCTTGGGAAGAGCAAGAATATCTTAACAAGCACTATGACAAGCTCCTATATGAACACATGCAACTCATCTTTGACGAGAAAGCTGATGAACTACGTTGAACTATGACATTCAACAAAGCTCTTTGCCAACCAAATCTCCTAGAGATAGAGAAACTAAAGCGATAATCAAAGGGTCAAAGTCAATTGGAAAAAAGTTGGTTTGAAAACCACACCACAATGGCTGAACTTGGAGCCCAGATTATGATAGTCTCAGAGGAGCGATTGGCTAAACGGTGGTCTCATGTGGCTCAAACTTCCTTTCGAGGTACCGATTGTCATTTGGGGTATGGACTTAGCCGGAACTAGTCAAGAGAACTCTCTAATTGATAAAATTCTCACTGAGGAGGAGCTACATGTTGCTAGTAGACTTGGACAAGGTATCATGCTACTCGATGTTGCAAAATATCTGTTGTTATTGAGTAGGATGCTACGATTACTGGATACATGTGCCACACTCTAGGAAAATCCTAAGTTCTACAATTGGTCTTTATCCTCACGAAGTGACATGGATTCATAAACATGTACATAAATAAACAATGTGTTTTATGGCCATATATAAATAATACCAAAAAGTTAGCACACACACAATCAATGATAATCAAGCGTAGGTGACATGCATCGAAGTTAACACTATGAGATTAAGATAAGTGATGTCTTTTTGAGCTGAACTTGTTCATTATTATTGAAGCATATGAGTTGCATATACTCTCACGAGTTGCCAAGTGAATACAGGACAACACAGGTCTCTGTACGAAAGCATTCAATGTCCAAGTTAGCAAAAGACCACCAACCACAGAAAGAACCATGATGGAGAAAGCGATAGAAATACCAAGAAATAAAGAGCCATGACGAAAGCCCCCCTAGAAGAGAAAATCACCCCTGTAGAAATCACACATTGCATTTGAGCATGGCCCAAAGCATGGTCATTGGCTACTCTCTCCTTCTTGGCCAAACTCTACATTTGGCTCATTGCTTTGCTACCTCGATTGTTCCGATGTCTCACAAGTTACAAAGAGGTTTGCAAAATCTCAAGTGTATCTCTTCATCTCAACAAGTGTTCCTCTAGCATCGAGGCTAGTAACACAATCATCCTTGTAATATCCATTTTTCACAGCCTTTGGATCTCGATATTTCTTAGTCCAAATGAAAGGCTAATAGCCTCAATGTATTGCATGTAACCTCTTGTTTGCTCTCGCATACAAACTCTCACCCTATAATTTTAATAGAATTAGTTTAAATTTTTTTTCCCAAACCCCTTGCCACCGTCGAACAGGTGGTAAGCGGAGGAAGGAGGCGACGATGATGATGTCGAGGAATCATACGAAG